>NC_051156.1:62982966-63282966 GCF_013339745.2 Dermacentor silvarum
CCATCCAGCTAGCTGCGCGATGCTTTTTTTATACTCTGCTTTCGCTCTCTCTCAGCTTCTCTACCCAGCTCGGCGAACTTGAGGACGACGGAATGATCATTATAGGGAGGTTCAAACAGCTCCGCTGTAAAACGAGACAGTTGCATAATAAATGTTTCATAAGGCCTCATTGCAAGGCCAACAGCACCCGGCCGCACGTCCGTCAGCACGGTATGTGACCGCGCAGCGCACGGTTGCATCTTTCCAGTTTCGGCCCAATATGTTATTAACGGTACAATGCAATGTATGTAAATTTTCTGCTCAACGATAGGTGTAAGCTCCTGGTTATGATTTGGTAATGCCTGTCGTATGCGCTCCAACAGATATTATTCTTCTGTGAATTTCTTTCTCATGAAGAAGTCTTGGGTTTTACGTGCCATAACCACGATTTGATTATGAGGCACGCCGTATTGGGGGACTCCGGATTATTGTTGACCAACAAGGGATCTTTAACGTGCCCCCAATGCACGCGACACTGGTGTTCTTGAATTTCGCCCCCATCGAAATGCCGCAGCAGCGGCCTAGATTTGATCTCGCGACGTCGTGCTTAGCAGTGCAACGCCATAGCCGCTAAGCCACCGCGGCGGGTCCTTCTCATGATCAGCGTCCCTTGTGAGTAATTCACCGAGATAAACGTACTCTGCCAGATTCTAGAGGCTCACTGTCGACCATGAATTTTTGTTGTTTTACCAGGCTATTGAACATTCCCTTTGTCTTCCATATATTAATGTTCAACCCTACTCCTACACGGTCATCCCTGCCTTCTATTTCTCTCCCTCCTCCTCCTCCTCGTACTCCTACACTGTCTCTGTCCCCAATCAGTTGCTGCAATTCGTCCGCAGCATTCCTGAACAGGACAATGTCATCTGGAAACTAAACGTTGTTGAGATATTCGTCATTCATCCTCACCAGTTCTCACGCTGTATGTGCGAGTGAAAGGTGCGAGGGACGCGCGCTTTCACGGGGAGTGAACCCACGGCGGAGAATAAACGCGCGTTCTGCGCCGTGCTCCCTTAAGGGTTGCAGAAGTAGGCGTCTCTTTCCTCGTTTACAATCACCATATATGTAGAGCAAACGCCCCTTCTTCCGACGCGCGAGAGGCCGTGGGGGAGGGAGGGGAGGGAAGGGAGGCGACGTTTAGCTGCGGCACCAAGTGCCTATTTATATCAGAGGCTTCGGCAACAGTCACCAACGCCGCACGCATTTTGTGCGAACGCGGGCAAAACGCCGACGGCGTCGACAACAGTTCTGCGTGTTGCCGGTGCTACTGCATGTCCAAGTTTATACAGCTGATAAAGCTATTATTACTCCGAATAGCTCTCTACAAATTTGCTATCGCAATTGATGCTTCGCGTTTCTGGTGAAACTGCGACAACTTTTTTCTAGAACAAACTGCTCCGCGAAAAGGGTCAATATAGACTAGCCACCGGCGCGATCTGTCTGTGACCACGTGACTTGCTCGTCCATCGGAGCCACTCCTCTATCATTGGCGGAAGCGCACGTGGCGTCGCATGCACTTGCACCAATGGAAGCATCAAATGGCGCGTGGTCTGTCTTTGTGACCACGTGATGTTTTGTAGCATATATCTGGCCACGCCGCCGGATTTCCGCTTTGTGAGCCATATAATGCCTTCACATTAACAATAAAGCATACAAACAGAACGTCTGGGTGTTTTTAAGGCGAAAGCCTTAATTGGCTCATGGGTCGAAAAATCTAATGTCCGGCGTTATCGAAAAATTGACCGTCCGGCGTTATGGCACCAAAATTAAATTGCACCGAAATTTATGGGAGGTCCAACCAATCACCATTGGTGGGAGTCGAACCCACGATATATGGTGAAGTTAATTAAGGCACAGTTAATTAAGCTAGATCCTCCGACTCCGTTATGGGATAATGCAGGGAAGGAACGTCGCTTCCGGAGGCTAGACGAAACAAGGGGAGAGAGCGTCTATGTTGGTGGTGATGCTCGTCTCCTGAAATAACAGGTTCGCGGCACTTCAAATATTTCCATCTCTGCTATTAATTAACTAATTTGAAAAACTCGTGCGGTAGAACACTTCCTAGAAGGCACGTAACAACTTCCAGCGTGTAACCAAAATTTACTATGTAGCCTGGTGAGGGGCCCTTTAATATGCACCCACTGCACGGGACACGGGCGTTTTTGCATTTCACCCCCATCGAAATGCGGCTGCCGCGGCCGGGATTCGATCATGCGCCCTCGGGCTTAGTAGCGCAACGCCATAGCCACTACGCCAGCACGCAGGTCGAGTATAGTCCTACAGGTTAGCTGTAAGGTGTAGTTGCTTAGTTAATTGCTCATTAATTTACAGTGCGATTACTGATTGTTTTTTATGATGACGTGCTCGTTTGGAGGCTACAGGTAGCCCATAGCAGAAAAGTTATTTCTATTCACTAGTGACTAAAACGTGCTAATGTCTAGTCATCCCTGAATTACTCTAAGGTGTTTCGGTTGAGAGCCATGATGACATCGGGCGTGCGTCATTACCTCTCTTAACAATCTCATGCTAACATTTTCTCGTAATTGTTTACTCGAATCGACATGTCTGCCGCTCTCACAAAAAAAGAAGAAAAAACGAAAAAGAAAACAACAAAAAGGAAAAGAGAGAGAAAAAAAACAACAACAAGAAACTCCAAACGTTGTCGTTGGTCACATAGGGGAAAATCTAGTGGTCTTCCATCATGCTCTTTATTTATTTATTTTTTTGAACAAAGGGTTTCAACTCCAAACATTTTCACAAGATTTTGCTTGCCTCGGGATTCGAACATTCTTTAAGGACGTTCTGCACAGATTAAATTCACTGACGCTGGGAATAAATCGGCTGGCGTTGGGATTCATTTGAGCGGCAAAACCTGTAGTTTGCAAAATTGAAGCCAAGTGCCGCTGCAAAGTCTATTAGGCACAATGGTGCATCTGTATACGCTTCGCAGAGTTGCGCAAAGGTCTGCTATTTTGTTTCAAGCGTTGCGGTGAAGGCACTCTTCCTCCTCCTCCTCCTCTGCTGCTACTACTACTACTACTACTACTACTACTACTACTACTACTACTACTACTGCTACTACTGCCGTGCGACTGGCCGCTCGAGGCACTTTGCGTGCATTTGCGGGCTTCTTCCCGCTCGGAAAAACACTTTTATGTAGCACGTATTGAGCAACAGAAAGCTGTATCGGTAGTTTTTCATGTTGCTCTACCATCTTGTCATTGACACTTTGATAATTAGGAGAGCACTTCTCGAGTTAGATAATTAATTTCAATTACCTAATCAAATTTCAGTAACGAAAAAATACTGGCGGCTACTCCACTGTACTGGAAACAATACGCACTAGGTTTGCTTGGCGTAACGCCGTTCCCCCTTTTTTAAATCGTGCTGCGTGATAGCTGGGACACCCTGTATATGGATAGTGCATATACCTGTAAAATTCGTTCCAATAAAACCTGTTGTAAGTTCAGCGCTCGTCCGGCTCGTTTCTTTTTGTCGGCCGGGTGTTTAATTGCGCTGCAGTTCTCGTAACACTATTAGGCCTCTTACCCGCGGTTTTCGGTGGTTGGTGGTGTATCTCACTCTTATAGCTTTATCACATTTTGTGAAGACATAGGGGAAGTTAATGAGCCGATGTGACGTGGCATGGGGTGCGATTATGGTCTAAGCTAAAAATTGGTTATTTGTAAATCTGTCCCGGCAATTTTATGAAATATCAAAGCGACAGCTGTCGCCTTGTGTATCCTATGAGCGTATGATTATGCTGTTGCTTCTGTGAAAGGTAGCGAAACCCAGTGGGTGCTGTCGCTTCAATACGAGGGGCATTGGATGCGACGGAGGTTGGCACCGAACATTTAAAGGGCGGTTAAAGCGATAGCTGTGCACTATGACGTCGCCAAACACAGTGGATTTTAACGTTGGATTGTTAACGCTATTACTACAGTGTACTGGAAGGGGGGAGTGTGTTCAGGGAGGGCCCGTGGCTGAGGCTCCTTTTGTCGAGGTCACTAGGTGGCGCCACTTCAGCATGGGCTAAACATATTGAAAAGCAGAGCGAGCCAAACTTGTTACATAAAATTTGGCCCTATGAAATCAAGTGTTATACAATAGTTAGCCGTAGAAGTCACAATTGTTGCTTGTACATCGTTACGCTGCAGAAAATCAACAACTGTGGAAATGCACATGCACTTCTTACAATTACGTGTCACAAATGAAAAAAATTATGAATGAAAACATACTCCTTCGTATGCAGATATCACTTAAACAATACATGGACATTCTGTAAAGAGACGGGCTACTTAATTTCTAAAAGTCGCAAGATGAACAATGTACTGGAGATAGCAAGAGTAATTAATAACAAAAGTAATTAATAGCAATAACAAATTAATAACAATAACTGCCTAATTACTCAATTTGTAGGTAATATGAGTAATGCAAACTAACAGCACACTTTGATTTAATAAGTATTCAAACAATCGATGAAACATTTAATAAATAATTAATTATTAAAAGTAGTAATTACGTTTCACTTGCATGAGTTATTTAGAAGTTGGATAATTAAAAGTAATTCAATACTTTATCATTAAAATCATTATACTGCGTCGACAACCGCTGTGTATAACTGGAACACATCAGGGAAAAGCAAGCCTTTATTTTAAACGAGTTTGTCGTTTGAACTACATAAACTAAAAAAAAAATCACTAACAACACAAAGTTCGGGCATAATAAGACATGATTACTAGCGCAACAAGAGAGAGAATGAAAGAACACGGGACCTAGTACTTACTAGAGACCGGATTTTAGGCAAATGCCGTTTTGTTCCTTGCGCTCCTATCGCCCCACTTTGATATATGAGCATGAATCAGAGGTTAAGGAGGGATTTTATAGGGTTTTTATAGTGCCTATAAATGCCTATTTTGGCGTTTGTGCCTAAATGCCTATAAATGCCTATTTTCAATATCGGCGCCTATATGAACACTACTTAGCCTCAAGTTTCGCTTTCGAATGCAGTTAGAGACCGTTATTCATGTTACCGGGCAACATTGACTGTTCGGTACTCTATGGGGTTCAACCTAGTCCTTTAATTTAACCAACTCTCGGAAAACAACTGCTAGCAGCATTGAAATCAGACGCGCCGGCCAGCATACGCCGCCGCGCTGACATTGCGCGAGCGGTTGGCGAATGCGAAACCGCGGAGAGCCGTCAGGGGAAAGGAGAGTAAAGAGCAAAAGAAGAAAGAAAAATGTGATGTGCACGCGGCTTTTGTTTTGCTTGTAATTTACTTTTTAAGGTGTTCACCACCGTCGGGCGTTCCTTCTCAGCGTACGAGATCATTCTCAGTGACAAGAGGCACAATTTTGAATCCAAAAATCTGGAGATTGTGGTAGTTTGCTATTGTTTCCACAATCATCACAGTGACTCTTCGACTACGTTCTGCGTGCTCTCCAAACATGTGCACTTCAAATGGGCGGTACTGCATTAGGCCGTGTTGGGACGTCTGGCCTGTACAATTCTGATAATGCCATTGTATATGAGAAAATAGCGAAGAGTTGTACCTAACAGTCCTCATGTAAGAACATGCTAATTTCTTAATAAATAGTAGTCTCTCTTGCATTTGTTATTTGCCTGTTTTTGTTGTGTCTTAATTTATTGCGTCAGTCATACATAAAGTATCAGTTTTTTAAATCAGTATTTCCAGCTTTCAAGTATCTATTTTCATACCTGTTTCACTATATGCGACGCTCCAGTACAGTGGCCATTGAACATGAATATGAGCAGTGTGCTTATTGAATGAAGCCAATTGATCGTCATTAGTCCAGTAGTTTTATGGGACAATTGCACGGCTATGTTCAACTGTTCGCGCCTTTGTAGCATCGGAGACAATAACCTATCTTGTTTCCCTATCGTAGATATAGGCCGCGCACGTCTTAGTTTGAAGTTATTTGCATTTATGTAAAAATTTATTGTGCCTATATTAACGACGTTAGAGGCCTAAAACGTTGTTTTGCCTGCCTATTTTGGCGCCTAAAACGCTCTTTTTTAATGCTTAAAGATCCGGCCTCTAGTAATTACGCTAGTAATCATGTCTTATTATGCTCGTTATCAAATAGCCCAACTTCATTAAACTCAACATCACCTGCCTTAACAAAGTTCGACGCACACGCTAGCGGCGTACAAGCAGCACAGCTGACAACAGCAGGAATGAGCGACGGGAAACCCCATGCGACGGATGTTGGCGGCGGCGCTGTTGTTGCATGGGCTGGCATCCAAGTGCCGGACCTTTTCGCACTTTTCGCCCAGCAGCAATGCATGGCGCGTGCCGCCCCTAAACACACTACCCCCTTCTAGTAGGTACACCGTACTATTACGGCAAAAGCTTACTTCAAAAATTCATATGGCGGGTAGAGGCGCGGTTGGTTCAGTAGCGATAGCCCGGTCGCGGTCCATATGCAATAACTGCTGTAAAGACGACAACGGCCCCGTCCGCACCTTTCCTAAAGGGACTTTACCTTTCCCGCCTTCAGTGCGATTCGCGACGGCACCCCGCCGTGCTCACAGGTGCTGCAGATAAGTTATTGCGCGGCGATGAGGGTGATCGTATATACAGCTCCAGTGCACACGATAAAGACCGCTGCTCCGACCGTATACCGGTCAAAAGTGCTTAGTAAGCATGTCCTGCTGCCAGGGGGGTATCATAGAGAAAGAAATTCAACAAGAGGGGACACTCGGTAAAAACTGGCAACAGGAAACACGTCACCATAGGTCACGCTATAGCATTGATGCCGAACGTTAGCTGCCGCGAGTATCGAAAAAAAAGAAAGTGAAATTAGGTTAACGGACATTGATTTATTTTTTAAGTTCTCCGCCGGGAAAACTAAAAACGTTGTGCGTATAAATGAACTTAAACTTTGCGACTTATTTTTCTTGCCTTACCTAGCGACAGGTAAATGACGCGCCAGATGCATGCGTCATCCGCCAGATCGACACTCCCCCGAAGCGAGTGAGGGCGGCTGCGCGTGCGTTTTAGCGCTCGCCCGCGGCGACCCGTCCGTCTCCATTTTTTTTTTTAAATGTATCCTGGTTTCTTGGGCTCCGGGCGTATTCTTGCGTTCCTTCTGCACTGGGACAAGACACCATTGCACTATTGGACTACGGCAAGGTGAGAAATCTTGTTTCACATTCTACGACGAAATTAGGCTTACGGCATGGGACTGAGACTTAAGACGCAGTTAGCGAAAAACAGCTCGGCCATCCTGGCGCAGTTAATTTGAGTTAATGAATTGTGCTGGGGCATGTTTCCGACGCTTTCTAGGGGACTATTGTAACTTATTTCGGTTCTGTTGAGGCACACTGGCCGCACAGCGCGCTGTGACGCAGTTAGCGATAAGCAGCACGGCCGTGGTGACAAAGTTTGTTTGGCGTGTAATGAATCTTAGAGGGACAAGTTTGTGACGTTTTTTGTGGCCCCGCAACAACATATACCTTTTTCGGTACTCACGCCTGTCGAAAACGCGATGGGCGATTGCCAAGAGTGATAACATGAGAGTGTGTTGCTGGTGCCGGCAGAAAGCGAGGAAAAAAAAAATAAAAAAAAACGCTGAGGAACATACCAAACTTGTAATTTGAAAATTCCGTCTTCTAAAGGACTGAAAACAGGCTTTGCACCCACGCATTTGTCTTGAGTGCGAGTAGAAGGCATTCTGCGAACGTCTAGCATGGTCCGGCTGGGAGCCTCTGGTGCGTCCGTCTCTCTGTATGTAATGTACCGTCGCGTCGCCCGAGGCCAAGTTTTGGAAACGCGAAGTCGCCCGTGTATTTGTGCTGCTAAAGTGCAGGAAATAATTTCCGGAAATGCTGGAATGATTAGAAATCAGATGTTTTCATATTTTACGCTATTGTTTGGGATGAGTCGGGTTTTTTCCTACGCCATGTATGTAAAAGCGAATTGCTTTTGTTTGTAATGCCGCCCATTCACCGCTTTCGTACGTTTCGCCTCTACACGCAGTATTCCTATATCTAAATACCAAATGACACATGCTTGTAACATGCTGTTACATGCTTGTAAATGTAACATGCTTGTAATTTACTTTTTTTTCAGCTGATGCCGTCCGATGGAGCTTCATATGGAAGCAACTGCTTACCTGGTGTCACAACGTTGAATGAACGCACAAAAAGTGCGGAACGAGCTTTTATATGGATCAAAAGAATATTTCCTCATTTCACAAGGAGTCTGCGTCTACTTTGTGAAATTGCACGTGGCACAGATTCGATGGGACTCGACAAGATCGTTCGCAATCATTTTTACCAAATAATAAACAGATTCCGCGCGAATACCGTGCGCGGTAAGGCAAAAAAAATGTCAGTTTCGCCCTAAGGGCGAACAATGAATGCGATAGCAACAGAGCAATGCCATACGAAGTAACGTGAGCGACTTTGGTAGCAATATGAACTGTAGTAAACATGAGCTGGTTAAGTAAGCAGGTGTGCTGCGGCGTAAGTAGACCGACATGAAGAGAGACTCGATGACCACGAGAAGGCGCGTGTGAAACGGTGGTGTTGATGAGAAGCGCTTCCCGTGGGCAGCGCGTGCGAAGGGACACACCTGTAGCGCTGCACTGCCGATCCGGGCAGCATTGCATGTGTAGCGTGCGTTGGAAAATGTCGCCCGACTATTACGAACTGAATGAACAAGCGTGGTGTGAGCGCGCACAAACAAACATGAATAGATCACACTGAATGACTGCAGACAACGACTGTCAAAACGCATACGCCGCAGCAGGCGAAGGTACGTGCGGTCTATCGCTTCAACGGAAACTGAGCGGCGAATGCACATCGCATAGAAAGGTCAGAGCCGTGTGGAGATAAGAGACGGTGCAGGCGAGCGACGAGCGCGGTTGTTGGCAGAGTAGAAGTGCCCCCCTGCTCCCTCCGGCGCTGGCTTCCCGCTTCCTTGCTTGCGTGTGGAAGATTGAGTGCGTTCGCTCTCCGTGATAGCGCGCGTCCCCGCACGCTTCCGCTCGGCATACGGCGCGCGGCGAAGATTTTTTCTATACGGAACCTCACGGCGACGGCGACGACGACGGCGACGCCGACGGCAGAAATCCGGTTGAAGTGTCCATATAAGTGCTATCGCAATAAAAAAAAGCGCAGCCGGCGTGCTAGCTAGCGTTGAAAATGCGCGCGTCCAAAACCGAAAACGAATCCCGGCCACGGCGGCCGCATTTCGATGGGGGCGAAATGCGAAAACGCCCGCTGTACTTAGATTAGGTGCACGTTAAAGAATCCCAGGTGGTTCAAATTTCCGGAGTCCCCCCCTACGGCGTGCCTCATAATCAGATCGTGGATTTGGCACGTAAAACCCCATAATTTAATTTTTTTTAAACCGAAAACAGAAGTGATTGATGCCGACCGCTTGGCGCGCTGCCGTCAATTCGGCCGCTGGGCTCTATGGAGTGTCCGGAGTGTCCGCTCTTGTTGAATTCCTTTCTCTATGGTGGTACCGCGCCTTTGCCGATACCGATGTCACAAGAGCCGAAGCACACGATATGCCGGCGTTGTTTCCGCCAGGTTGACTTCTCTGTATCGAAATTAAAATTAAATTATGGGGTTTTACGTGCCAAAACCACGATCTGATTATGAGGCACGCCGTAGTGGGGGACTCCGGAAATTTGGACCACCTGGGGTTCTTTAACGTGCACCTAAATCTCTGTATCGAGTAGAACGATTGGTAATTCTTGTGGACGGCCTGATGACGCTCGGCCAACGGCGGTGCGGGTGGCTCGAGGCGCCTGCACGCAAATGCGTGAATTGACTCGTAAACCGAGGCCAAATGAGATTAAGGACGTCAAGCCTGCGTCTGCATATCCTGAAACATGCGCCCATCCCCACCATTTAGCAAACTTGCAATATTCTTTGAAAGTCAGCTTTTGAGATTACGAGCACTACTGCGCAAAAAAAAAGGGTTTTTGATTTTTTATAAGACAACTGGTGAAGCCGCACGACAGTCCGATCGGTCAAAAAAGTTGCATGAGGCATGGGATGGAGGGGAGGGGGTGCGGGGGGCAGGGCTCCGATTTTGTAGCGATGCCTTATGACTTATTCTATACTAGTCTTATCATCCACCCTCACGGCCGGCTGATCGTGTTGATAACGCGAGCGGACCGTCGCTCCGGCCACTGACAAAGTGCGATAAGCGCGAAAGGGCATTATTACCGGAAAGGCATCGCTACAATGTACCGGCCCAGGTCCTTTTCTTAATATTCTGCACCCGCCTTCTCTAAGCGCGAACGAACCTCTTGTACACTAATCAATTGCAGCAGAACTGCTGATTCACAGTCGACCAGCCGGCCTCTCGTCTTATACGCGCTGCGGTTATCAGATCAACGATTCCGAATTCACGCTCGGCGGTGAAAGCAGTGAAAGCTGTTGGCGTGGTCCTGTTTTTTTTCTTATGGGTATTCTGTTTTTCGTTCAGTGCACTGCGTGCGTATCCACGAATTTTTAATCTTGAAGGTGCTTCGATTAACTGAAAAATTAAATTGTGGAGTTTTACGTGCCAAAACCACGATCTGATTATGAGGCATGGCGAAGTCGAGAGTTTCGGATTACTTTCGACCACCTGGGGGTTCTTTAAGCTACACCCAATGCATGGTACAAGAGCGTTTTTGGATTTCGCCCCCATTGAAATGCGGCCGCCGTGGCTGGGATTTGATCGCATGACCTCGTGTTTAGCAGCGCCGCGCCAAAGCCACTAAGCAACTATGGCGGGTAACTAGAGTCGATGTCCGCCATTGCTGGGGTTGCACATTAACGCCAGCATTCTCGTATTTGTGCGCTGTCATTCTACATTTGATGGGCATGTAAAAACAAGGAATGGAATGGAGGAGCGCATTTTCGGTCATTTCTCTTTGTCTTTCACATTTTATTTAGAGCTACGTAATAACCAAACAAACATAAAAAAGAGAGAGAGAGAAAAAAAAGGGGGAAATAAAAAGAAACAAAAGGCTCATCCTTGTGCGGCCCTTTGTATATAGGGTTTTTGTGCCCTGTTTTCTGGCACGGCTCCTCTGTCGAGTCCCCGGCGACGTCCGAGCGGAGTCGTGGTGCACGCGCGAGACGAGAGCTCTCAAGGAGTACCGTGGCGCTTTTCGTCCACTGAGAGCCTACTGACGCAAGCGAAGAATAAGGTTGATGAGGATAAAAACATATTTATTATTAAGGGTACAGATTAAAGCGCACAATCACGATTCGTCCTTTCAAGTGGGCTGCTATACATGCCGAGTCGTTCAAGAGGTAGAAGGATCGTCGGTACTTGGCGCTGCTTTTGAGAAGATACGACTACGTCCCGGCTCGCCGGTCTTGCAAGCCGCGCTTGAGGGTATAATCAGCGACGGCGACAAAGAAGGTAGTTCACCCCCCTTCTTTTTTTTCTTCGTTTTCGTTCCTCTTTGTTGCTACACGTGCTTGAAGCGGTGAAAAGCGGCGATGAAAGAATCGGGATCGTTAATTAGCAGTCGTTAATCAACCGTACAATTGCGGCGTTCTTGCTCTTTTCATGCGAGACGTGCTGACACCGCGCCAATCACGACGTTTAGTTAATTGGGTACACGAGCGCTGGCATAGCTTTTATCTGCGCTAAACTTTGCGCACGGATCGCATGATATACTAGGTCTCCAGAGGTAGGCCCCTGCCACTATACTAAAGAGAAGGCATCATAAAGTTGGGGACAATTAGGTAAAGCAGTTTTCAATAATACGTGATGCAGGATTAGAGGGACTGAAAACGTAACTTCACGCAGTTGATGTCTTCCATGCAACCGGATAGCTTGCATGCTTTCTTTACTTTCTGTTCCGGTTTGCTTGACTCAAAAAAGGTGCGATCATTGTCGAAAACATTGCTAATAAAACGAATTGTTTCCAAGTACGCGCCAGCCGATGTCCTATATGACTGATTATACAGGAGTGGGCCCTGACTGGGCCGCGAAAAGCCGCGGGTGACCTGAGTAACCCGTGGCGTTAGTTACAAAAGATGGCTCAACAACAGGCACTATTGATTACTTACCTTCCAGCTCGAGACGAGCAACCTCGGACAACAGAGTGAAGCTTTTAGGGGTGACCTCCCTTTAGCAAAGGAATGTCGATCAACCTGCGCACATGCCCCCAGTCCTCCAGTCTAATACCCCTGTTCACTGGCGTAGCCAAGGGGGGGGGGGGGGGGGGTTCAGGGGGTTCAACCCCCCCCCCCCCCCGAAATTTTTTGCACCCCCCCCCCCCACTAACCCACCCTTTTCTCTCGTCGCTTCGCGCTGACATATTTCAAGAAACCGGTGCTACTTTCACACTTTCATTCCTGGGCGCTTCCGTTTGGGTTGGTAATTTACAGCGAATCATGTCTGCATATGGAAAAAACTGTCACGGTGTTTGTCAAGGCCTTGACACTCTGTGAGGTTTTGGGCGCGAATGTGGCGTCCGCATTCTGAAACAACAAATGCGCAACAAATGCGCAACAAATGAAGCAACAAATGCGGCAGCCGCATTTTAGATGAAGGCGAAAATGCTCGAGGCCCGTTTACTTGGATTTAGGTGCACGTTACAGTACCCAGGTGGTCGAAATTTCCGGTATACATTTCCGCCGCTTCCCTTCAGGTGCCGGTAGGCCGCGTTCGCGTAGGAACTTGGTCTCGAAGCTGTCGGAAGCGGCAAAATGTTGCAAAAATCCGCCCACCTAAGCGGCAAAACAGGCAGAAAAACAGGCGGCGAGCCAAATTGGTCTCGGACCGATTTTTTCGCCATGGCGAAGCGGAAACGCGGCGGAAAGTCGTTCTGCTCGACCGGAAGCTACACTAGCATGTAAACTTCCGGTCGTAACATTGAACATGGCACCAAAAGTGTAGGCTGTAATGCTGATCGACGCGATCAAGAACCACCCCTTGCTCTACGACAAGAGTGGCACTCAAACGTACTGTCAGCAATACTCGCGATAGTATTCAACGTCGCGCGACAGGAGGTGCGGCAACGAAGCCTTGGCGTGACCCAACTTCTTACACTTTTGCAAAGCCAGGCGAACCCACCACTGCAGTTTCCGAGGTTTTCTTGTCTTCCGTTTATTCATTGTCGATTTCTATCTAGAAAACAAGTAGGTAAAAGTATAAAAGCCATTTCTTCTTCCACTTCCATGGAAGACAATAGTTAGGCAGATTCCTCGTTGGCGCTCCATAATTCTCCTCGCACGTGCACGGTATGTTGCAGAAGTCGCAGGGTGCTTTCTCGTCGCGACGATAGATTGGGAGCGTAGGTCTCACGTAGGACGCGCAGGCTTCGGCGAGCCTCAACACAAGGGCCAGCCCGGGTTTTAGCTTTGGTGTTCCCGTTGCCGCTTTCGTGTCCTGGAGGCGCCGAAAATAATACGAAATGATGAAATGTTATTACAACTTGTAAATAAAAGCTATTAAAGAAATATAATCACGCCTACGCAGCAACCTGTGACACAGCGCTACCGCGCCCGTGTGAGAATTACAGAACGCCAACGAGGAACCCAAGGTCGCAGATGACACGCGAACTTGCACAAGATGATCACTTTTGATGACGGGTGGGTCAGTGAATGAACATACCGCTCGAAATAATGCGATAATGAGCGCCACCACGCCGACAAACGTACGCAGACTAGATGGATGTGGACGAAAGCGGGAGCGCGGCCGCGGTGGTAGCAAAACAAATGTGAACTTGGACATGCGCGGAAAAGATTTCCCGGCCGCTTTGGCCTCTCCACCCGCTTGCCGCTTCCCAAATGTGAACGTAGCCATAGTCTGCAGCGCAAAACGTCTCTCGTTTGCGATTGCGCCCCTACGGAAGGCTGGTAGTTACTGTTGTGTTGCTGAATCCCAAACCAGCAATTATGAAAGGCTGGTAGTTGCTGTTGTGTTGTGGAATCCCAAACCAGCAATGTACACACGAAAGGGTTGATGCCAGCAGTGAAAGTCCACCGACTCGCAACAGAATGCACGAAACAGACAGCCGACAAGCATGGATTACTGCTGTGCGCAGTACAGCGTAAGTAAACTGTTGTTGCAGGCGCTGACAGTTCTCGTCGGAGTTCACGCGTCCTGAGAAATTGATTATGTGCACTATGCACTGAACAAGACCGGAGTTCATTCCTGCATCACTAGTACACCAATCAGTCGAGATTCTGTGAGGTACAAGGCCACTTCCTGTTTGTACCGGCCTAAGTGAAGCAGAAATGACTCGCACGCACTACTTAAAATGCGTACACATGCCATAACTATGCAGTGCGGTGAAATATTCTGTACAATTTTGAATCTGTTGACGTAAGGCAAATGACGGCTGCACGCTCGCACACAGCGGAAGACACAGCGGCCCATGCACTTGCCGCAGGAAATGCAAGGCGACGAAAGCTTCGTAAAAAAAAGCATTACTCGTTTTTGCGCGTATTTAAGTTTTCTAGCGCAAAGACGCAGCGAAAAAGCTATTGCTATGGGAGTAGGTATAGCCTGGTAACACGTGCATTTTCACATGTATAGCCCTCCTTGACCTGTCAAACGCACTTCGCCCCGACGAGGACGACGCCATCTACGCTTAACGGAGATTAACAATTAATGATGTCTTCTCCGATCGGGCGGGTCGTCTCAATGATGCGTTTTGGAAGACTGGTCCGTTCAGTGGCGCGATGAGAGACGGTGCTCCAAACGCCCACTGTACCTGTCGTACTTACTGTATTTTACTGAGCTTACATTACTTTTTACTTAATTTCTTCACAAGCACACAGTGCCACACACACACGCGAGGGGGGGGGGGGGGGGTCCCATGTCTTTGATATACATGCATAGAGTGTGCTTAAACTACCGATACTTATTATCGATCACGTCACGTAGTGGAAAGCAGACGCTTGCCCCCCCCCCCCCCCCCCCCCGGTCGGGCCGATGACCCCCCCCCCCCCCCGAAAAAAATTTCTGGCTACGCCCCTGGTGGAAGTGGTGATATAGGGAGGCCGAGGGCTCGTGTCACAACCTTTCGAATAAGGGCGTTGAGTTTGTCGCGCTCCGCAAGTAGCCAATTGTGTATGGCGGCGACATAGGTAAAGTGGCAGAGAACAAACGCATGTACAAGACGCAGTAGGTTGTCTTCTTTCAGGCCGTGGAGCCGGTTGGCCACTCTACGTACGAGTCGTATTGCATTTTCAGTCTTAGTCATTAGTTTCTGCACCGTTAGGGTGTTGGTTCCGCGGGACTCGATGATCATACCCAGGACCCTGATGGAATCTACCCTGGGAACTATACGACCGTCTCTTATGCGGAGTGTGATGTTGCGTTCGGCCGGAGGTTTCTACCCTTTGGGCTTGGCGCCACGGCGTTTGGGCAAGTACAGCAACAGCTCCGACTTGGTGGGGGAGCACTTGAGACTGGTGTGTTCAAGGTAGGACTCGGCAGTTTCAATGGCCTCCTGCAGGGCGGATTCGATGAAGCCATCCGACCCCGCGGAGCACCAGATCGTTATGTCGTCCGCATAGATGGTGTGATTTAGCCCGTCGATCCTCGAGAGTCGTTCGGAGAGCCCGATCATCACTAGGTTGAAGAGCGTCGGCGAGAGGACGGACCCCTGGAGAGTTCCGCACTGTCCGAGCTCGACTTCTTCCGACACCAAGTATCCTGCGCGGAGGACGGCCCTGCGCCGGGTCACGAAGGAGCGGACAAAGTCGTAGAACCGACGCCCGAGCCCGAGGTCTGCGATCGCCTTCAGGATGGACGAGTGGGCGATCGTATCGAATGCCTTTTCTAAATCGAGGCCGAGTATATGGCACGGATATCCCGAGTGTTTCCTCCGTTGAGAATTTGATGTTTTAAGAGTAACATGGCATCTTGAGTAGATAGCCCAGGTCGAAAGCCGATCATGTGGTGCGGGAAGCAGTCGTGGTCCTCGAGATAGCGACCGACCCTGTTGAGGACGACGTGCTCCGCCACCTTGCCCACACACGACGTGAGCGAGATGGGCCGGAGGTGATCTAAGCTAGGCGCTTTTCCCAGTTTGGGAATAAGGATCGTGTGGGCGAGTCTCCAGGCGTTGGGTAGCTCGCCCTTCTTCCACGTTTCGTTGATAGTATCGGTGAGGTAATTGACGGAGGGCTCATCCAAGTTGCGTAGGAGCTTGTTGGGGATGCCATCGGGGCCAGAGGTGGAACGGCCATTGAGTTCGTGGAGAGCTCGGCGCACCTCTTCGACGGAAAAGTCGGCGTCTAAGTGGGTGTTGTAGGTGCCAGTGTATTCGGGGTGAGGAATCGACGGGTCCGCGGGAAGCGGTATATAGTTCTGCACGAGGCTTTTGGCGACTTCTTCGGGTGGTGCGGTCCCTTTGGCCTGATGAAGTATCTTCGCGAGAGAATGGCGCTGATTGGTGCGGGTGTTGGTGTTGGTTTCGTCGAGCAGGTGTTTGAGAAGGTTCCATGTTTTGCCATTACGGACCTGCCCGTCAATCGAGTTACAGACTTCGTCCCACTGCTGTTTGGAAAGGGTGCTGCAGTGATCCGCTGTGCTCTTGTTCAGCTCGGATATGCGTTTGCGTAACCTCCGATTGAGACGCTGGCCCTTCCATCGGGCCAGTAGGGATTGTTTGGCCTCGAGCAGGTGGGCTAGGCGACTGTCCATCCTCTCGGTGGACAGGTCTGTACAGATGGTTTTGGTGGCCTTGCCGACGTCGACCTTAAGCTGATCCGTCCACGTCTCGAGACTTGGCGCGGCGTAGGGAGGGGGTCGTTCTGCGCGAGTCTTACGGAAGAGGTCCCAGTCCACCCACGTGTACGTCTTGGTCTTCCTGCTGACTGTGGAGAAGTGTACGGCCAATAAGAAATGGTTGCTACCGAGATCTACCGCGAGGTTGGACCAACGGGCGTCGGCGATATTCTTGACGAAGCAGAGATCCGGGGTGGTGTCTCTTTGCGTGGACGTGCCAGTGCGGGTGGGGAAAGCCTTGTCCGTAATGAGGGTAAGATTCATGTCGTTCGCGTTCTGCCAAAGCTCGGTACCCTTGGGGGTGTCGTACGCGTAGCCCCAGGTGCGATGCGCGGCGTTAAAGTCGCCCGCGATCACTATCGGGTTGGAGCCGGCGAGGCGAATGGCTTTCTGGAACAGGCGTTTGAACCGTTGCTTGTGGTGACTGGGGCTGCTGTATACATTGAGTATGTACACGCTTTGTCGGGATGCATTGCCAGGGAGAAGCTCTACCATGACATGTTCGATTTCGGGCATGTCGAGGTCGTGCACAAGGCAGGTGATCTTATTAGTGACCAGCGTGGCGGTACCGCGTCCTCCCGAAGGGCCGGGTAACCACTGGTATCCGGAGAACATGGTGGTTGGCACTACAGTTTCTTGTAACAGGACGACGTGGGGTTTGGCTTCGTGGCTGCGTAGGTATTGCTGTAGGGAGGCTTTCTTACGGGCGAAGCTCCTACAGTTCCAGTGCCAGATGCGCATCTAGTCATTTGGCCTGGCCATCTTGAAGCATTTGGGTGTCGGTGCGGGCGTCCGACGGGTGCAAGGGAGCCACGTGAGGGGGTGGACTGGGCGTAGGCATGTATTGCGAAACCGGCTTAGCTGCGGCGACAGCGGGGGCGACGACGTGATCGAGATAGTGCTCTACTTTGCCCAACCGATCACCGTGGGCCGCGAGGGTGGACTGCACGAGGGCCATGCTCTCGCCGAGAAGCGGAGGCTTGTCTTAAAAAATCCACTTATTTACGCAAACGTCACGGTATATAATGCGTCAAATAAGACAAATAAACATGTTGCGCAGTCACAGATAGTAAATATTACGCATAGAAAGAGAAACGATACAGGCAATATCCGAGTATGTTTCCGATACGTATCTCCACAATCAGTTCGCATGCGAAGAAGCGCTCTGAAAATACCAGTATTTTCAGCGGGGGCTTTGTTTAAATCCATAGGACCACTGTCCATATGGCCACGGAGAGCC
The DNA here is from genome assembly GCF_013339745.2 of Dermacentor silvarum. Lineage (NCBI taxonomy): Eukaryota > Metazoa > Arthropoda > Arachnida > Ixodida > Ixodidae > Dermacentor > Dermacentor silvarum. The sequence goes on from NC_051156.1 coordinate 63,000,984, forward strand.
AGACCTTGTCGCCCGCAAAAAAAGAACTGTCACAATAATAGGCCGCTTTCTTCTGTTTTCTCTTATTTTACTTTGCCTGCCCTTGTCCAGCTGATCGATCACATTGGGCGCGCTTCCTGAAAATACTCAATACCCAATATCCGAGTATGTTTGTTGGGAAACGCCGCGTGGGCCGGGCTTTAAATGAGCAAGGTCGGTGAAAATTCGTAATTGATGTCCTCGTAATTTTCGTATTCGCATGATAATTTCGATCATGATGCTAAACGTTAGAATAAACGGCGAAAATTTCTGCGGTGCTAAAAGCTAATGAACAGTCATATGTTTTCATAATTACGAGTTTATGGATCTGAAGAAACAGAGCTTAATTTTTACTTGCACTCATTTTTGCTTCTTCGCTATCTAAAGGACAAACTTCACTCGGCGGGGAAGTTTAGCGAAGCGGTCAATGACTTCGGACATGTTGTTGCCAACGTCTCCGTGGCCGTATAGAAGCGCCAACCTAACCATGCGTTTCTCAGACATTGTAGAGCTCAGGTTGTTTTTTTAGTAATCTCATGTTAAAAAATATTCTCTCTGCCCTGGCAGTGGTTACTGGAAGGATGACTCGAATCTGCAGCAGTTTGTACATATTTACATAGAACCTGTAGTCGCACTGAGAGAGGGCATCTATTCCGGTGCTGAAACTTAAAAACACTCCTTCGATGTCGTTGACATCCTTGTTTAGGTACCTTGCACAAGCTGTTCAGTTCCATAAGTATCCGTCGTTTCGTCAGCGAGTATGGAGAAGCAGCCTGCAGCGTTTAATTTTGCATCTAGGCTTTTTTTTTTGTTGATAATTTCACCACAAATTTCTATAATTTGGTTTTGTACGTCTGGGCTTAAATACGAGACATTACTAGGGCAGCTTTCTAAATGGTTCTTCCGATACGTATCTCCACAATCAGTTCGCATGCGAAGAAGCGCTCTGAAAATACCAGTATTTTCAGCGGGGGCTTTGTTTAAATCCATAGGACCACTGTCCATATGGCCACGGAGAGCCAGACCTTGTCGCCCGCAAAAAAAGAACTGTCACAATAATAGGCCGCTTTCTTCTGTTTTCTCTTATTTTACTTTGCCTGCCCTTGTCCAGCTGATCGATCACATTGGGCGCGCTTCCTGAAAATGTTTGGAGAAAATTATCAGCTGCCAGCTGACAGCCACGGTGATATTTAGTATTTTCATGTGTGTGGAAGATGCGAGCGCGTGTTGGCTCTAGAACGGCTTGGACACGAGGGCTCCAGTTCCAGAATTGAAAATCTAAAGCACGCCTTTGGAAATGTCAGTGCACCTTTCGCGTCAAAAGTTTATGAAAACTTTAGACCCATAAAGTTTCGGAATTGAAATCCATGCGCTCCGTAGATTCCGCTGCCGTTGCGAAATGCCGCAACGCGCCCGCTCACTATATCGAAAAACCCTTGAAAGTTTGTGCCCGGATGGGGCTCCTTGCGTTACGTGACTCCAGGTGCAAGGGCGTTGCCACGAAATCCAGCCCGAGTTCGCAATGTTAGTGCCGAAATGTCTCTTCGAGCGTGAAAAAGACATTGTATACAAAATCCTGAATGATTCCCGGCGCCGGTGATTGTTTTGGTTGGCGGTGCTTGCCAGCACGAAACAATTTCGGGGGAGGGGGGAGGGGGGGCTGTAGCCCCATCAGCCCCCCCCCCCCCCGCCCCTTCCCGGCTACGCCCCTGGTGCGGACAGAGTCCAGGCGTCAGGCGCACCGAGGGCCGATAGCTTCGTGTGCGCTATAGCAGCCATACGCTTGCGCGTCACCCGCGTTTAAAAAGGGACACGTCACTGTAACTTTTACCTTCCTGCGTTTTTAAACACATGCGTAGTGAACTAGCAGCATTGGCTGCGTCCGCCATCTTATCTAGGGCGTAGTTGCGGAGCGCTTGTAGCGATTGTATGTAATTGTGCACATAGGCGATCGTCGCCGTGTTGCAATTCAAATTGCAACAGTCGCTTTCATCATCCAACATTTAATGAACTGTGACTTCACCATGCCGCCACTAATCAGCGAAGCGGCGGCCACTGGTTTTTGCACCCTTGGATATCCGGGTATTCTCAAGAGGCGTACTGCTTTGAAAGCGAAACCTTCGCCGAGCGTCTTTTCGCAATGGCGTGCGTTTCGAGCCCGAGCTAAATCCCCTGAACAATTGCTAAAAGGTTCTCGGATTTTCGCCTGATGATTCTAAACAACCTTGCATTGCATCACAACCCCACAGGTTCATTACGTCCGCAATAAAACGGGTCTCATGTGAAAAATCGAAGCTACGCGGGTATAGTGCTGTGCGTTGGAGCTCCTAAAGCACGCAACTAATGGGCACTGAGGTTGCTCCGTTCGCATTGGATATTCGCTTCGATCGTGTGAACTCAAATTATGCCAGTTATATTTCAGAAGCGCGTGTCTCGTGCAGACGGACATAATCGGAAAGTTGAAGTTTACTTGTTTTATGCGCTGTTTTATGCGTGTCTGCCGTTCACCGCGGCAACTATCAAGTTCAAGTTCGGCTTTTCTTGTGTTCTCTCTCACTCGCGTTCCATCCACTGCCTGATTATCGCATTGTCTTTCTGTTTTTTTCTAACAGGCGTTCGTAAGGTGAGGGAGGCTTCGGCGTCAAGCACAACGCCATAACATGAACAACCGTGGAAACGCGTGGTTAGGCGTACTATATATAGCGTGCCGTCAAAAAGCAAAGCCGTAAGCGGGCAAAAAATGCGGTGATATGTGCAAAATGAAAGTACGGGAAATGAACACTCGTGCGATTGAACAGCGCGCGGCGTCGTGTAGTAGCGACAGCTTGGAGGTGTCTTTGCGTCTTTGGTGAGCTGCTGTGAAGATGTGCCGAACGATGTGCACTGACGTCGTACCCACTCTTTCATCTTTTCCCCTAATATGGCAAAATCCACCTTGATGGACTTTGCGAGCTATCTGGACTTTTCAGTGAATAAATGACATCAGTAAATACTTCATCTGCATGCTTATGCTAAAATGTCACAGCGCTTTTTGCCTTTTTATTTCCGTACAAACCATAGGACAATTTCCGTGAACATCGCGTTGTCTTCTCAAAAGTTTCCTTCATTTTTACTGCGTTTCGGAAACACATAATCCGGAATGACTTTTGCTATGCTTTTCCATGAAGACCAGTAAAAATTTAATAGGCATTCCTGTCATATTTTTTTGAAATAATTGGCGCAAAATATGCAGTTCTAAAAACAGTCACCGACGATTACGCTACTCCCTAATGCGAAATTTGAGCGCAGCTCTATACGTACGTGTTTTCGTTTCGCAATATATTGGCTGGCGCCGACAGTCTGTCTCGTGTGGCACGTTGCCAAAGGAGCCATGTGGGGCGCGACTGCCTCGCTAATCTGGACATCGCGAGAGGCAGCGCGTGGGTGACGTGTGGGCGCGATTCTCAGCAGCCGCCGCTGACAGACTTCCCAGACGGCACACACGCTACTCTGGCGCCATCTCGTAGCCATCGTCGCCGCACTACGCTTTTATTCTCATGCTTTCGCCGTACCCTGCTCCTCCGCTTTCCTCCTCGCGTCTTTCATCCCCGTTCGCTCTTTCATCCTTCGCTCGGTTACGCCGACGCTCGCCGCAGGAACGGGTGCCTAAAGCCGGTTTCACGTGCAAGCGATTGAGCGAATGGAGCAAACGGCGGCGCGGCGCTGCGAAGCTTTTCGCGAGGTTTCGTTTCACATGCATTGCGGCTGCGCATTTTCCACCACTGCGAAAATCGTCCTATGCGCAAGCTTTCCCGCACTAGTCCTCCACTGGTCATGTGGTGAGGCGGGCCGTCATTGGTTCGGAAGCGGTGCTGCCGCGCTGCCGCCGCGATGAAATTCCAACTTGCTCGAACCTCGCCGATCCAGCCGCAGTGCCGCAGCCGCAGTGCCGCAGCCGCCGCTCGAAACAGGTTTCGGCGCCGCGGTGGCAGGAATCGCGAGCGCTTTCGCTTGCATGTGATAGCCTTTCCCGCTGTTTTCCTTCACTTGCGCGAGACGGGTATTTTGTGGTCAGACCTACAACGGCACCGACACTTGTGAGGCAATACAAGCTTCGCTTGAAAAATCGCAGCCATTCCACTCTCTGAATATGGGCTATACCAGCGGAGCTATTCTTTGGCAGTTCGCACTACACGCGGCCTCCCCATACCAGCACACGCACCATACAAACTGCCTATTAGGTTCTTTGCGCAGGCGCGGAAATGCAGCAGGTGGCTTGTTAGCAACCACCTGTCACACCAAATGATCGATGCGCGCTACAGCCATTAGCGCTCCCTCGGCGCAGCCAAACCGAGCAGCTGGCTAAGCTGCGGTATAGTTGTCAAAACCACATCACGTTCACGCTGCGCGACATCTCGAACGTTACCAGTAACCATCAACTCGTTGCCGAACCACAGTCTGTCGCTCACCGCACAACTGAATCCGAAATGTCTGTCCAGAAAGCCCCTCTGACATTTCGCATACGCATCCTTGTGCTCCTCCAACTTACAACCGTGGTACCTGCGTCGCTTCGTCGCATTCTCCGCTTCGCGGCACCCGTCTTCCTGCGGAGCCCGCCGCTTACGGGCAGCCTCTCCGGCACGATCTTCGTTGCTACTCGCTGCCGGTTTCCTAGTTTTCCTCTTGCTAAGCCAGGTGCCAGCACATGCCTTACTAGTTTGCTTTGCGTCCTTATAGAGAGCGCGGGAGTTTTGAGGCACGGACATTGAAAAATCTATGAGAGAGTAGACATATACAGCTCCGCAGTAAATACACGGTTGTTCCACTGATGAAAACATTGTCTAGGCCGACCCCACCAAATTGCAGGGCACTCAATAAAGTTGTTTGAATGAATTGATGAAAACATTTTTTATGCATCGAAGCAGAGTTACTGGAACACTCATGTGTTTTAACCCACGTCTGCGTCTGTTCTGATGTCCTTCTACATGCGCCAGCACCGCGGTGCGTCCACTGCCGGCGCTGTATGAAACGCTCCCATAGCGTTGCACGGGTGTTTCATGGCCAAAAGAAACCGGTCTAGTAGGCAGCTTGGGCCACTGGGTCGGTAAGAATAGAGAGATAGATAGATATTGGTAATCTCATTATTCAATCCTGGCAGAATTCATCTCACGATGAATCGTTATTGCGATTATCATTGAAGCAACCTAGCGACACACCGAAATTGCCACCGTCGAAACGTGTCATCTGTCTGTTTGAAAAACTTTATTTAATGTACACGGAGGAAGCTTGAGGTGACCCGGAGGGGGCCACTTTTCACACTCACTAGGTGGGCTCCTCATTACAGGAGCCCATTGGCGGCCGCCGCGTCTTGTGCTCGGTCGACCAGGGCCTTGCCAGGTCGGAGCAGCCGAGCAGGGCTGCCTCCCAGTCCTCTCGGGTGGGGTTTGGTTTTAGGGTGAGGTTCGGGGTTGATTGGCATGCCCACACCATGTGGAAGATGTCCGAAGACTTCTCCGCACAGTGCGGGCATTTTCCTGTACAGGCAGGATCAAAGTGCTTTAAAACTGCCGGGCACAGCAGTGTTTTGGTGTAAAGGCGGAGGAGTGTACGTTCCTCTGCCTTTGTAAGGCCCTTACAGGGCTTAGGATAAATTGCGTGGCCGAATTGGTATAGTTGAGTAATTTCTCGAAAAGTCAGTACCGGATTGGGTTCGGGATCCATTTCGGAAGGGTCTGAAGGCGTTGCCCGGAGAGTGAGCGCGCGGGCTGCGGCGTCTGCCGTTTCGTTGAAACGTTCGTGTATGAGGCGTTTATGCATCCGGGCTACTCTCTCGCTCATCGATGATGATATGATGATTATTATAACTATTTATTGGCATCCTCTTTGAAACGGGGTGGTGACAAATAATCCCCTAGCCTGCTTGAGTTAATCAAGTAATCTGTAGATATTTATCAAACACTGTTTCTATTCTCTTCCTTAAAACCTCTATATCTAACTTGTATATTTACCTATGCCTGTAACGAATCCAGTCCTATCAATTTCTTCCCTGCTTTTTTTCTTCCAATACTCTAAACGCATCTTGCTTATCTCGGCTGCTGACTGGTTGATGCTTTCGTCCACTTTAAATCCAAGCGCTTCTGGAAGGTGTACGTTACCTAAGGGTCCCACTGGGTGAATCCCTTCGCATTTCATTAGGATGTGCTTAGTGGTCTGGGGATGTTTGCTGCAGCATACACATGCGTCATTTTGTTGCGAATATTTTCTCCGGTATTTTTTTCTTTTGTCTTTAGGCAACTAGCTTGATCCTCAAATAGCGAGGCACTGTCCTTTGTGTAATCGTACAAGATTTACCTTCTAATTTCTTTCTTCTCATTCTTGTAAATCTCCATGGTACTTGTTGTTTCCATCCCTCGCATCTAATTTACTATGTCTGTTTCTATCACTCACTTTTTTATGACTTCTGGTTGTCTATTTACACTTTCAATTACCCTGTACTTGGGTGCCAATTTTCTAGACCTCTTCCTCCATTCTGTGTCTACGGTTTTGAGGTCAAGATACTTGTGCACTTTACCCCCCCCCCCCCCCTATTTATTTTCGTCCATGTTCCTCAGTCTTATCTTCAGTAGTAATTTTGCTGGGTGATTCCCCGACTTCAAAAGAGGCCAAATTAACGCGATGTCATCTTGCACTGACACACCGCATCACCACCGTCGAAACGTGTCACGTATGAGGCGGTTCTGCAGCCGGGCTACTCTGTCACGCATTCAGCTGTTAATCCCTCTGGGCACGCAGCGACATCACGAAAACCGCATGGAGCGCGTGTCTGTATTGACCCTTTTCGTAGAGCAGTTTGCTCTAGAGGAACGAGATGGCGCCTTCGGCGGCGCGCCATACGTTGCCTCAGCAAATGCGCACGAATACGAAACCACTATTGCTTCTGCCCTGCTACTGTCCGATCAGTTGTCGAGAATGCAAGTGGGTGTTCGCTAATGCGCTGTGCCCAGTTCATGCTGCAGAATACGTAACGATAAAGGGAAGACGTGCGCGGTAGTTAGCTGTAAAAATAGTGATTCGCATATTAAGGAATGGAATGAACCTGTGGCGCCGCAGCTACATAAGGACTGCCTGTGTTGTCGGCCCTTCACGATGGACGGCTTTCCTCGAGGATAAAAAAAAAAGATAATTCATCCGCCAGTGCTGTATAGCTAACCTCCAAAGAAAGGACTTCAACTCCGCAACGTCGGCACTTAAGAGTGAGTACCGCTCGTTACAAAAGGAAGTAACGTCGCTTACCTTACTGGCATAGTAAGTTTCTCGCACGTTATTTACGAACATCTACCCCCTACTCGCCCGCAAACTTGCACCCACCCTATCGCCAACGTATCAATTATAAGTGAATGGGTGCACACTTGAATCAATGTGCCGAAACATGAGTGACGGCGACTACACCGACAAGACACGAATGTTGGAAGCTGAACGTTTTGTGACGGTCCACAAAGTAAGCGAGGGACTAGCGATAATACGTCTTTGCTACAAGCTACCACAAAGTACAGAACATTTACATTCCAAGCTTTGTGCGCCGCAAGAATAAGTCTATCGCAGCAGAGCACACCCGCTGAGCGATTAGGCTGAAAATAAACAAATAGTGGCCGCACCGAAGAACCGAGGAACTTTACTGAGTCGGAAACATGACAAGCCTCTGCTTCAAAATGTTTGCCACATAAAGAACGAGCACAGTGATCCTGATTTAATTCATAATCGGAAAGTTTGGACAGCTTGGAATACATTTCTAGTCCCGCTGTTAGTACAGGCACCGTATACACTGCTCGCGCAGTTTGGGCAAGGCGTAATGAGCTCAGAAAGCACTTACATGCCCTCTAAAGCTGTGGCCAAAGTGTCGGCCACACAGTCACCGTCTACGATATATATGCTTTGAAACGGAGGTTTGCTGGGCTGCACCGGCGTCACGCGCTTGCATTGTAAACACGGAGGCAACGGAGGCAGCTGAGGCAAGCAATGAACGTGTCACCACGTGATCAAGCATGGCAGCACCCACGGGAGCGCCGGGAAAAGGGTCAATATTATGACGCGGGTTTATATGAGCAGCGTCTTGGAGGCTGGAGTCGAAACAAAAAAATGTGGTTGATCCCTCTTATATAGGAATCGGTATAGAACACGAAAGTGAAACGTGTCTTCACAGAAGTAGTGTAATGTTTATTGCACATTGATATATAATGTCTATTGGTGTTTTGTGGCTAAAGCGCCCTTAGGCGTTGATGCACCCACGCTGACGCCTGGTGGCACGTCTCCTCCATCACGACTACCAACGTCGATGACCATGAGCAACCGTCGTGCATATGGAAGCTGCACTACGCTGCACACGCTAGCACAACGCGAAAGACGAAGCACGTAACTGACACACTAATACAACGCGCAAGACAAAGCACGTAACTGAATCGTCACCGAGTCAAATCAGCGCGTACAGCGCGTCGTAATTGCAGCCTCCGCGATCAACTTCAGAAACATTTTCAGAGCTAATTGCGGAGGCCACGCTCCGCTGTGCTGAGTACGGTGAACGCCACCTAGGTGGCGTTGGTAGTGCTTCTTGATGCCAGCGTCCCTTCGAATGCTGGCATCGAGGCGTCGCAGTGCTGAGACCACCGAAGCGTTCACTGTCGGTGCGCGTTAAGGCCGGAATACATGGAGCGAATAACCGGCGTCCGAGCGAAGAACTTCGTCGGGCGGCGAACGTCCGACGGCCGGCGTCAAGAAATTTGCCGTCCGCGGCCGATCTGCCTGTCCAAACATTTTCGTCGGGCGAACGCCGCCGCCGGAAGCGTCTAGCGCGCAGCGGTGGACGACAGCCAATCAGGAGGCACCAGTTCCGGTCGCAATGCATGCTGGTGTTTCGCGCGCGCGCTGCTTTTCGCGTCGTCTGCAATCGCGTTGGTGTTGCCGTGTCTGCATGTCTCTGCACCGATTGAGTAGTTCCTAGTATGATCTCTCAGGAATCGCGTTGTATTTGTACATCCCATATCCGCTGATCTGCGAGGAAACAGACAAGCCGTGCAAGCTCTCTACAACAACCTTCAACAGAAATCTTCTGATCTCAGAGGCCACATGCTGTCGTCATGCCTATCTCCCGACTTCCCCGATAGATGGCGCTGGCATCGGATATTTCTTTCGCTAGGCTTAGACGCGTTCGAAACGAGAAGCGATCTCGAAAACTACTCAAGGTTATCCATAATACTCTGTCGTCGAAGCGGCCTGAGACTAAGCGAAAGCCGTTTTCGCAGTCATTTGCTACCAACGAAGTGAATTCTACAAGGACAACGCCAAATTCAGTTCGAAGCGGGCGGCCGGGACCGCCGCCAACACGGCGGCCAACGCGCGGCGGCGTTTGCCGCATGTATCGCGACACAGCGAACATCCTGCGTCGTGTCGCCGCGTCGTTACTTGACGCGTGAAGTTCGTCGAGAAAGTTCGCTCCATGTATCCCGGGCTTTAGTGTCATAATGCAGTACTTCTCTTTTCTGCTCGTAGGCGGCGGCACCGCCCCGAGCAAGAGCGCGGGTACACGGAGGAGTGTTAGATATATAAGGCGCGTCTGTGTAGCTCTGTGCAAATGCGTTTGTGGCGCAATGGGTTAACGCTCGGCGATCTATCGTCGCGGACCGAGAGGTCGTGGGTTCGATTTCCAAATTTTGCATGTTTGTGGAACTTTTTCTTCTGGTTTCTTTCTTTGTATTATGTTCGTGTACATTGTAAGCTGACGTATTTCCGTGACGGAAATACGTCAGTGAAGTCTTGGTGGACCCCGGCATAAAACACTTTCGTGTTAAAATGTGGTTGATCCCTCTTATATAGGAATCGGTATAGAACACGAAAGTGAAACATGTCTTCACAGAAGTAGTGTAATGTTTATTGCACATTGATATATAATGTCTATTGGTGTTTTGTGGCTAAAGCGCCCTTAGGCGTTGATGCACCCACGCTGACGCCTGGTGGCACGTCTCCTCCATCACGACTACCAACGTCGATGACCATGAGCAACCGTCGTGCATATGGAAGCTGCACTACGCTGCACACGCTAGCACAACGCGAAAGACGAAGCACGTAACTGACACACTAATACAACGCGCAAGACAAAGCACGTAACTGAATCGTCACCGAGTCAAATCAGCGCGTACAGCGCGTCGTAATTGCAGCCTCCGCGATCAACTTCAGAAACATTTTCAGAGCTAATTGCGGAGGCCACGCTCCGCTGTGCTGAGCACGGTGAACGCCACCTAGGTGGCGTTGGTAGTGCTTCTTGATGCCAGCGTCCCTTCGAATGCTGGCATCGAGGCGTCGCAGTGCTGAGACCACCGAAGCGTTCACTGTCGGTGCGCGTTAGTGTCATAATGCAGTACTTCTCTTTTCTGCTCGTAGGCGGCGGCACCGCCCCGAGCAAGAGCGCGGGTACACGGAGGAGTGTTAGATATATAAGGCGCGTCTGTGTAGCTCTCTGCCATTGCGTTTGTGGCGCAATGGGTTAAACGCTCGGCGATCTATCGTCGCGGACCGAGAGGTCGTGGGTTCGATTTCCAAATTTTGCATGTTTGTGGAACTTTTTCTTCTGGTTTCTTTCTTTGTATTATGTTCTATGACGTATTTCGGAAATACGTCAGTGAAGTCTTGGTGGACCCCGGCATAAAACACTTTCGTGTTAAAAAAAAACACCGCATATCCACGGGGTGAATGATGATGAGTGGGCGAAGCTCCGGAGGGAATCATCGGTAAACCGTGAATCTTCCGTGTAATTCGCCCAGTCTCGCCGCACTAAATCGAACGATTGACTTTCACCAATGACACGCGCCATATGTGACGTCATTCCTATTTTATAACAGCACCCTTCATTATAATTGCACCATCTCCCGCTTAAGGGGACGCTAGCACAAACGCGTTAGAAACGTGCAGTACTCTAAGGGGAAGAGGCCACAGCGTCTTACGCAGCCGTTTACACATGCCGGAACGTGCACCGCGTTTGCCGACGCCATCAGCGTTTATGAATACGGGGGTAAGGCGGAGAGGCCACAGCGTCTTGCAACAGCTTCTTGCACGGGCCGTAACGCGCTAGCACAAACGCGTTAGAAACGCGCAGTCTTTCGTTAATGTTGGGTATTTATTGCCATCGTGGTGCGTCTGTACATGTACGCTTCGTGGCGTAGTGGTTAGCGCCACGCGCTCAGAAGCGAGGGGTCCCTGGTTCGATTCCGCTACGGCCACAACTCTCGGAATTTTTTTTTCTCATAAAATCTCATAAAAGTAGACGTGGTTACCTACTACGACGACTACTACTACTACTACAGAGGAGAGACAGACCCACACCCTAAGGAGCTTCGCCCCTAAAACGGCAAAGCTTGCACTAGGCCGCGCAAAGCTCGAGACAGCGAAGCTGGCCGATCGATTGCGTCATAACCTAAGCAATACCTGGCGTAACCAAGCTCAACTCAGGCATAGCCAAGGTCGAACCTAGCTGCTGCCAAGTTCAACCTAGATAGTAGATACAACGAGGTTCAACCTAGACATAGCCAAGTTCAACCTATAGCTACTACCAGGAGACGCAATCGATCGGCCAGCTTCGTTGTGTCTCGAGCTTTGCGCGGCCTAGTGCAAGCTTTGCCTCCCCATTACGACGACAGAAGGGAAGTGAAATTGCAGGCTGGAATGATTAGCGACCACGCAGCCAGCTGTGGAAGAAGACGACGACGAACGCGGGAGCAGGGGCACGAACGCTAACCGAAGGGCGCCAACGAGCCAGCTGCGGAAAAAGACGACGACGCTCGAGCCAATGGTGATGATGATAGTTTCGTGAAACGCGCATTTTTACGGCTGGCCTAAACAGCTTCGCTGTTAAAAAGAACCTCAATTTCTACGGTGGAGAAATATACGCCAGCGATATATGCAAGCTATGCAAGTCTGCTAGAGCCACCCTTCAACACATGTTGTGGGGATGTAAAATATATCAAGAAAAAATGGCAGTATCCCCGGAAAATCTACGGGCGCGGTGGTCGGCCACGCTACTCAGCTCAAACTCCTAGACCAACTTTGTGCCGTCCAGCGAGCCATGGATGCCGTGCGGGAGCAACAGCTCCCAGTGGCCATCTAGGCGGCCCCAGGCCCGGGCCTCCCAATCACCGGATTTCAAATAAAGTTATGTCACTCACTCAATTTCTACGGTGGCAGCGTGGGTGATCATGAGCTTGTGATTCAAGCGTAAGAAGAGTGCACGCAATGCTCCATGACAGAAAAGCACACACACAACAATGTTTTGAGTGTACATTTCTTTCAGTGGTGTCCTTGTGTGTTCTAAGCCTCGATTAGATGACAGTTGTTTCTGTCAGGTACTATAGTAATAAACACAGTCATTTTATTATGTTTCAAATACAATTAATCTAAGTGTATCACCAGAAGTACATTTGCCACTATAATGTTCAGTGAATTAATCGCTGTGGATGATTTTGCAGAAAAAGCCAAAACTATTTATTGTTTATGCTGTATTCCATGTTAGGAAGTTCAGAAACGTAGTAAAATAACAAGAGCCCCGTTTCCATTGCCTGGGGAGAGCAGTAAACATATTAGTATGTTTATTAGTGACTACAGTACATATTAGTAGTATATTAGTGACTACAGGAATCTGCTTTATTCGCCTCGCACGCAAATAAATTCAAAGTTGAAAATGCGAAGCAGTACTTTTTTACTCACCGGTGCCCACGCCCACAGCCAGAAAGATTCATTTGTTTTCGTGGGTAGTCTCCCAGCAGGCTGTGCTCGGTTCCAGAGATGAATTTTCGTGCTAGCTAGCACATTTTTCAAGCAACACGTCATTGCCCGGCCAGGCGCGGCTGATCACTAACGAAGGAAGCCGTGCAGCCGCAGCCGTTATGCCAGGTTGGTTCAACGTTTGGTTGGTGGTAGCTATCGAAAATGTGACCCACCGACTGGCCGATATATTATTGTTATTAAAAGAACACTGCTTTAAAATGAACGTGTGGGATGCTGCTCGAAGGAAACGACTACCCCGCTCGCAAATATTACCGCCGTACAATTTGAATCGATAAACTGCCCGGACTGCAACCGACACCAATGGGCTGCTGCTTATCGCACGTCCGTGAAGTCTCAAAACCTTTATTCAATAATAAAGCACAGACTTTAATTACAAAAGTTCAGTAAAAACAATGGCCTACTCATTTTGTAAAACATTACGTGTTATAACTATGTCTGCCGGTTATTATATAGGTACATTTATAAATGAAATATTTAGCCGCGTCCAGCGTCCCTGGCAGAAAAAAACACGAATCAAAGTATACGACCAAACTTCAGTAGCTCCACTTACGCGCTTCCTGCTGGAACGCGCAGCGGTTGATTTTTCGCCCTTTGTGACGATCACTTAAACTTGAGTGTGTGCGTGGCCTGACGCAATGACGGTAATGACATCACGACGATAGTACAGTTCACTGTTACGAAGGTGGGACGACGACATGACGACGCAGGAGTGGCGAAGGTGTACGACGACGACAGTTGACGATTGTATGACGACGCGGAATGACGACACGGCATGGACATGGTATGACGAAGCTGGAATGATGATGTCACAATGACGATGAAGGGATGACGACGACGCAGTGATGACGACAGAATCGCAACGGTTCAGCATGTCGGCGTGATGACTACAATGACAAAGCAGTGACGGCGACTGAGTGAAGACGACTGAACGATGATAACGAATGAATTGTTACAGCGACAGGAATACAATCCAATGACGACGGCGGACTGAAGACAGGAGGACGATCAAGGCGTGTTGATGTTCGAGGTCAGGTCCGCGCTTAGTTGCGTCGCCTGCCTGTGTGGGCTACCTAGATTTACGCTATATCCGGTGCTTATTAGCACTATGTAGTACGGTACCGACCTGTCAAGCAAGACAGCAGCCAGCTACCGAGAAGTGGCGGAAACAGGAAAAGAAGTCTTCGTTTTAAAGCAGATTTACCACACACTGTTCACACAAAAAGAGACACATACCTTCGGGTAGAACATGTTCACGTAAATAATTGTTTTTACTTTTTCTGACACAGGAAATACAAAAGGCACAAAAGAGTTACTAATTCATCGCAGTGCAGAAGTTACTACAAGAAATTGGCTGCCGGGAATCCAAGCACAAGTGCAACAGTGACGTAAGCGATGACCGCGACACTAGTGCACCTATGGCAGGCACAGGTGGGCTACTGGACTCTCTAGCAGACGCCTCCACCGCACGCGATGGCTCAAAGGATCTGACCTGATCAATGTTACCACGTCCGACGCCTTGATAGACGAGCACTTGTTCTGCAACTGAGAAACATCCGTGAAGCAGACCACTGCGAATACCTAAACGTTGACTGAACTGCCAGTCAGATGTGAGTACTCGATTGCCCATTTTCAACCAACGCTTTTGACGTTCAAATCGACGCTGCTCTTCAGGTACTTCGGGCTTCCAGTGGAACAAGCGTCCTGGTGCACTCCAATCCCCGGGGTCATATCCGAAAACGCACCTATTAAGAGACCAGTTAGACGAGTAGAAGGGTCTCCTATCACTGGCTTTGCCACGACAGCGGAAGTCTCGCTAATTCTCTTCTGTTGAGCACTGACGGTGCAAGCAATCGTTTTTCCAGACGCAACGGTCGTAATCCGCAAAGCGGCGCTCTTATCCTGCTCGTATACCGCGGTCGCCACAAACTCCAGGTTGTCGCACTTCACTGGTATGTTGGCTCCCGCTGCACTCTTCGTCAGAGCCTGCTCAGACGACCCAATTATGCGAGAGCACTCTTTCGTCTTCGCGGCCGCCTCGTGGCATATCACGGCGAACACTTGAGCTTTAATGGATGTGGCGCCAGCTGCAAAGATGGAGTGGTCAGTTGTCCAGGAAAACGACAACTTCTGTCCACGCAATGTGTCAGTACTCTTCAAGTAACTATTTGGGTGTCCTAGACACGTTTCCCATGCCAGTTTAGGAGCTCCACTTATCGTCCCTTTCAGAGGGCTCGGTGCATCAGCTTTACCTCCGACGGCGGTTATCCTTGTGGGAGCGACGACAACGGCGATAGCTGCGACGATGTTTTGCTGACTCGACGCGGTGAATTCGCAAACGAGTGTTCTTCCTGACGCGGTCACAGTAACTGTCGCAGCTATGGACGCCTTCTTGACATACCCGGTGGCGCTTGTGAACACCAGGCTGTAGCACTTCGCTGGTATGGATGCAGATTTATGCAGAAATCCTAGCAGAAGATGCAGCGATACCCTTGAGGCCATGGCGACGAGCGTTCTTCTTTTCTGTCTTCCGTGTGATGATGATGAGCTTTAAACACGGCATGTACTCAAAATATGGTGGCTGGTCCCACAATCGGGTCGTTGTTTTAATCGCATCAATAATAATAATAATAATAATAATAATAATAATAATAATAATAATAATAATAATAATAATAATAATAATAATAATAATAATAATAATAATAATAATACAGGATTGCAAGCCGGCAATCAAACTAGCAATCAAACCATTACGTCATGCAGCCAGCCTTTGCATGCACCCCCCCCCCCCCCTGCTCCTGTAGCTATCCCCTTCGCTTTTTCCTTTCCCATGTCGGCCCAGATTGCTTGGATATAATTAGTTAACTCTAGAGGAAAAGGTTCGTTGGTTGGATACGGTGTTTATTACAGGCCGTATTCTAGAGGACGTCGCCTCACAGTGTATGTGGCGACGTTTATATAAACCCGACGCGAGCAGATCGAGTCAGAAATCGGGCTGACCGAGCCCGCCGTGCCCGCGTTCACATGAACTATTTTCTGACGGGTCTGGACAACGACAGTGTAGCGTCGCACCCGAGCAACGCCTCCTAAAACAAAAAATGAAGATTTAGGAGGCGTTGACCCGAGCCGGCCGACGGGGACGCCTAGCGTCTGGAAGTTTTAGGAGGCGTTGGGTAGGCGGAGACGCTTCTTCCGGGTGAGAGGCTCTGCCCAACGTGGCATAGCATTTCAAGGACAGATTGCGTCATGCCATTGGCTGTTACACAGGTGGCGTGATAACACTTGTTTGGAAGTACACAGGTGGCGTGATCACAACTGATTTGCCTATGAATTCATACAAACACACAGACATGGAGGTCGCGGCTCCATCATGTAAGCGTACATTGCAGATAACAATGGCAGCGAGTGCTATTTCTGACACCAGAGTTAGCGGCCTGCTGCTTCGCGTCGCCGTCAATGGGCGAGTGCGTCTCGGCTTAGTTGACACTTGCGGCCGGGGCTGTTTTCGGTGAGGACGCCACTGCTCCGGCACGCTAGGCAGACGCCGGTTCGTGTTACAGTGTGGTTGCCTCAGGATTTATGCGTGTTGGTGTGCTTTTTCGTGCGCATTCTCGTGTGCTTTTTTTGGTGTGATCGTGTGTGTGAGCAGCTTGCCTCATGTTTCCTGTGCTTGAGTACGGTTCTGTGGCGTGCGCGCGTGTGGCAGATGTTTTTTCTAGTGGTGTGATGCCGCGAAGCTGTTGTGCCGCTGTGCAACTCGAACGCGAGAAGAAGCGCTACTGTGAAGTATACCACGAATTCCCCTGTGATCTAAAGCGTCGGGAAGCGTGGCTGAAGAATATTTCTCGCCAAGGGCCGTCAGGGAAAGGAAGCAAGTGGGAGCCAAGCGACAGGTCGCTGTATGTTCATTACATTTTACTGAGAATGACTGTAAAAAGAACACGAAGATTAGGCTTTTGCTTCCGACGGCGGTCCCGACTGTTTTTCCCGGTTATCCGCAGTACATGCAAAAAAAGAACGCGCAACCCAGGAAACGCCGGCGAATGAATCCAGCTGATGACGCAATAGTTGGGGCATGTGATTGTGAAAGCTCAGGAGAAAGCCCCAAGATCAAAAGTTCCTCGCACCCTGTGAAATACGAGATCGAAGCGCTCGTTCCACAGCCGGCCTCAGAATCGTGCACAGAACGTAGCTTTCCTGTAGATCAGGCCTTCCAAACCACATTAGATATTGAGCATGTCTTGTAAGAGTCAAAGAAAGCAGTGAACATATTGAAAAAAGTTGCTGCGGCCTCTTATAGTGAATTGGGCTGGGAATGCAAATACAACTGTCGAGCGAGTTTTGACGCTGTCGCATAAACCTCTGTCAAGGAAGGTTTTCAGCCTGTGAATGAGCTCTTCGTTATTTACAATAAAGTTGCAGTAAAAGTGTTAAGTGTTCGTCGAATCATGTCACACTTCTGTCGCCTGCCCATACAGTTATAAATTTTCCACACGCTCACGTGCATTCATGTGTCGGTTTCCAATTCGTGACTTAATAACGTATGTACATCCAGGCACGTAGCCAAAAGCTTTTTCTTGGGGGAAGGAGGGTGCACGAGAGGGTTAACAAGGTGAGTTTCGTGCCAAGCGAGGGGGTGGGTGGAGCTGTTGGAAGAGACATGCCCATCAGAAACACGGGCAAGATCTAAGATGAGCAGCGCGTAAAAAAAAAAAAAAAAAAAAATGGAGGCAGAAGGAAGAGAACGTACACAGAACAAGCGCTTGTCATTTCTGCGTATCTTATTTTGCCACTGTTTCTTGACGCGCTACTGATTTCAAGTCATGCATGCAAGTCATGCACTTGTCAGATTGCAGAGAACAGAGAGATAGAGGAAAACTTAAATTTCACGAGAAAAGGCTTCAGGACCCTTTGGCCAGCCTCCTCAGTGTCTGCATCACTCCCTGCTTTGTCTTGAAGAAACACGTAAATCTACTTCCGATTATTCATAATAGAGCACTTCTTTTCATTTCAGATGAGTCGAGCGGGCAACCTTCATGGAGAGCATTGAGGCCCACTCTACAAAAGATTGGCACTCCTAGGGCAGACTTTTCACATATGTGGGGTAATCGGCACTTCTAATAACGACTTCAATATTCAACCTGTAATGTGCAACTATAAAACGCGTTATTTACGGCCTGATTAGAGTCACTGTCGCGCGTACCAACGCGGCCGTGGAAGCGCTTCTCCGTGAACGGCTGTACCGGAGCAGTGGCGCTAGAGCGGGCGCGAGGAGAACTAGACCCGAGACGCCGTTTCGGCGCCATGCAGCAGGCTGCACCTTTTTTTTTTTATGTAGCGGCCGTGCCAGAAAACAGCACTATACAACATCTTCTCCCCCTGGGAGAATTATACAAACGCAGATGCGCGAAGAAAATAAGAGAAGAAAATAAAGACGGCGCCTGGTCGTGGCACGCGAAGCTACGGCTCGCGGTTCTACTCTGGTGTCGATTCGGGCCAGCCGTGCCTTTCCTTCGCTCCTGAGGCATAAGCCTACAGACCCAATTGAACTACACACTGGGAGACGTACAATTTCCTTATATAACGTACAGCGTGTAACAAGGAGTTACTTCTGCAGGAATAACAAAGAAGATTATGTGGTTCAGGTATATGCAGTAGGTATACACAGTGTACTTCCCCTTATTAAGCGACAATTCTCTAGACATTTCAACATGTATTCTCATGGTGTATTAGCACGACTATGTGGTGTAGATACTTTGATGCATATACATTACCTGTATTATACATGGACTAGAGATACTAATCCTTCATAAATATATAACCAGTAAGGCACAGCGTCAGGCAGTGCAGAGATTGCGTCTTTCGCCCGGAACTTCATACATTATGCAAAAAAGGCAAGACCCATGTACTTAGAGCAAGTATACAAAAAGTATAACACAATAAATATGAATTACCTAAGTGTGAAGAAATGTTCTGCACAGTCATCAGCATGCTAAAGAATACAAAAGGTAATGACAAAAATGTAATGAACAAACTGCAACTCACAGTAATATTCACACTGCACACATCAGACATGTCCACTACAGCTACATTGCGAGGCCTCAAAGCAGTAGAGCCCCAGGGGATGACACATGCTGTATCAGTCTATGTCACATAGTCGCGAAGTCAGGCCGGAGGTTATCGCATTTTCTGTGGTCGACTTGCCTCCGGATCGGCAGTAGAACTTGGAGAGTTGCGACTACAATTAGCCGACTTTGATGTCCCGCACCCATCATTTCCCTCCCCCGTGTTGAAAGACTGCGCTGAGGAGGGTTGCCCAGGAAGCTCCTCCTGAAGTCCCAAATTACGGTCCTGGGGAACATCCAACTTCCCTCTGGATCGCGGAATGCTTCTGCCTGTGTGGAATCTGTCTGAACACAGTGCCTAGCCAACTGCTGACCTGTAGCTGAAGTATTGAAATGATTAACTAAGCCAGCGAAAGAGTGTAAGTAATCACTATCTGATATCAGCCCATAGCCGTCTGAAGCAGAATGAGATGTCGAAATAAGAATACGCGTTAGCAGAAATGAAGTCGCACAACAATCATGATTGCACGTTCTCCTTTAGTAGCACTTGCTTCGATTTGCTGCTGCCAGTTAGGCTTACCATCATACGTTATCCCTAAGTACTTCAAAGCAGCAACTTGCGGTATCGGCTCATTTCGATAACTGAAGAGAAATAAAAACCGGATTTAACTATCGAAACTCAAGTAACGAGCATATCTTGACGTTAAGGGATAAAGACAGTCCGTCCAGCCAGGACTCGAGTTCATGATTGTAAAATTTGGCATAACGTATTGATATCCCAGGATGAGAAGGAAAAAAAATGTGGGCAGCTTGCACTAGTAGTGCAAGGCCGGAGTAAACAGCGGAGCTGGTGATCGACCTATAGCTTCTTCCAGGTTTTACTAGGCTTGGCTAAGTTTTGCTAGGCCATATGATAAGTGCTGCTAGGCACGGTATTCCGAATCGGCTCGCCGCCGACGCACAGATTCTCGCTTGGCCGCGCGAAGCGCTTCAAGATGAGCGGCTTCTTCGGGTGTCCGGATCTTCTTTGGTTGTCCCATGTCAAGGCTACATGTACTCGCCACAGAGTCAACGAGAGTTCTGTCGCCGTCGCTGCGGCTCCGAGCTTTATCTCCCCGGTGACGTCATGGCCAAGCTGCGCCTCCACACTTGCCGGGGTATAGTGCCTAGAATATATACTTACACATATTCTAGGCACGGTATAGCCGAGGCGTGACTGGTCGAAACCTGCTGAGCCGCCGCCAGAGGCGCCGGCTGCAGTCACGGACACCGCGCGCGTTTGGCGCTAACGCGGGGGAACGCGGACGGCGTCGGCAGCAGCTCTGCGCGCTGCCTCGTTGGTGCTGCTACAATTTATTTCTCGCTCTCATTTTCTCTTTCTCTCTCCCGAGCATAGCGCGCGCTGCGCGCATGCTTTCCTTCCCTCTCATTAACGTCCCATGTCAAGGCAACATGTGCACGGGACGGAGAGGAGGCGAAGCACACGCCGGTCCTCGAGGTGGTTGCTAGGCAACGCGCGGTGACGTCATCGCCAGGCGAAGTTTATTGTTCGCACTACGCGGCCTAATCAAGAGCTTAAACAGCTCCGCTGTTAAAAGGCAATGTCATCAGCACAGGGAGAGAGTTGCACATCCTGATGAACTGCGACAGAAGATAACAACATATTGTTACGGTGAGGAAAACAGACAAGGTCGACGAAGGAGAAGAGGACGAAGTGGCAACAGCCTCTCTGTGTTCTCAGCTGCTGTCTATCTCCTGTAAATACATTCTGTAAATAGTTTATACCCGTGACAATATTAAACAAAAGCGGAGAGAGAGAGAGAGAGAGTGAGTGAGCGAGCGAGGCAACTTTAATAAATATCCTGGAAATTGATGGCCTGGGTCTAGGCCGCGCCGGGGGCAGCAGAGAGACCCTGTCTCTTGGTAGCTTCCCGGGCTTGCTGGATGGCCCAAAGTTGGTCCTGAAGATCAGAGCTAGTCAGTGCGGTTCTCTACCGCGCCCTTAGTTCATCCGGAGGGACTGCAATTCAACTATTTCACAATCCCAGAGTATGTGCTATAGGGTGGCTCCTCTATCATTACATAACTTACATTTGGCCTCAGGGTATAAATCCGGAAACATGCGGTTAAGATGCACCGGGTTCGTGTAAGTTCTGGTTTGAAGTCGCCTCCAGTCAACCGCCTGAGACGTGTTTAATTTTGGGTTAGGAGGTGGATATATACACCTCGGAGTCATCAGGGAGGTAGTGGCCGAATACTGCACCAGGGAGGCCAATTCCTGTTCTGGTGAGGGAGTGACTTTGATGAAGCTTAGTGGGCCTGCCTAGTTTGGTTGCACCTGAACTAGTATAGCCCCACTAGCTCTCGGCAATATGTTTTTTTTTTTTGCCGGTGTCAGGCACCACTCCATGCCTGAAAATGTAGTGGAATGGAGCAGGATTCGAACTTACGACCTTCAGATTTGAAGTCGGGTGTTCTACCTCTACTCCACGCCACCACCACTACCGGTGCTAACATATGGGGCAGAAACTTGGAGGTTAACAAAGAAGCTTGAGAACAAGTTAAGGACCGCACAAAGAGCGATGGAACGAAAAATTGTAGGAGTAACGTTAAGAGACAGGAAGAGAGCGGTGTGGATCAGAGAACAAACGGGGGTAGACGATATTCTAGTTGACATTAAGCGGAAGAAATGGAGCTGGGCAGGCCATGTAATGCGTAGGATGGATAACCGGTGGACCATTAGGGTTACAGAATGGATACCAAGAGAAGGGAAGCGCAGTCGAGGACGGCAGAAAGTCAGGTGGGATGATGAGGTTAGGAAATTCGCAGGCGCAAGTTGGAATACGCTAGCGCAAGACAGGGGTAATTGGAGATCGCAGGGAGAGGCCTTCGTCCTGCAGTGGACATAAATATAGGCTGATGATGATGATGATGATGATGATGATATACACCTCGACTTTCTGTAGAATTGGGTAATGTCACTGATTGAGAGAAGTCTAGCCCTATCCATCCGTTCCATCTCCTCCTCGGCCAGAGACCCCCCTCTAGTCGGGCGCGGTTAGTGAGTCGCAAGGGTGGCTGAACGGGCGTGTTGGTAAAGTTGCATTTTTGGTTAGCAGCGCGACGATCTACATAGAAAGGAGAAAGAAGGGATAGGAAAGAGCGCTGACTTACAACAATTTTATTGCGCACATAACCAAGGTTTAAATACCACGCTAAGGCACAATAGAAAGAACAGAAAGGTGGCACGTGTTCAGGACTCAGCTTCCAACAAACAATATGCAAATATTGTGGTTAAATATTGCACTTCTTTATCACACAGTGACAATGAAGGGGCACTGACACAGCGCTCCCCAGATTTGTGAATTTCAAGCGATTCAATGATTTCTCTAGTATGTTTGTTTTCATTGCGACTGATAATTTGCGTCCTATCGAACAACGGATTGCAACCGTGGTCTCTGCAATGAATACCGAGATGACCAGAAACGGAGTTGAAAACACGATTATTGTGCTCCTTTAATCGTTCATTGAGACAGCGCCCGTCTGACCAATGTATTCGCGGCCGCAGGAAAGGGGAATGTTGTAAACAACACCTACAGCACACGTGACAAAGCGGTTATGATGGTTGGTTCTGCAGCAGTTTTTTTCTTTGGGATAGCAGTTGCCTGCATAAGCGTGACAACTTTTGTGGTGCCGAAAACACAACATTGACGCCAGCACGCCGGCCAACTTTCTTGAGACTATGGGACAAGGTGTGAATGTAAGGGATGACGGTGACTCTGTTCCTGGGAGTGGCGGAATCGGGATGACTAGCTTTTTCTTGCTTTTGCAAGCTTCCGGCTACTGACGTCAGCAGACTGCCCGGGTAGCCCGATTGCTCAAGTCTCCGGGCCTGTTTCCCGAAACTGGTTTCCATTAAGTGGTGACATGACTTTGAAAGGGAATTGGTAAAGCATAGACTAACGATTCCCCGCTTGATGAGCTTGGAATGCGCTGAGCTAAACGGTAAAAGAGCTTTGCTAGCTCTATGTTCATACATCCAGCATAGCTGGTTGTTCCTAAAACTGAGTATAAGATCTAAAAACCTAATTGAGTCGGCAACAGGCAGTTCGTGGGTTAAAACAAATGGGTGAAGACATTCTTCAAACAATGATAAGGCATCACGGCAGCTAGTTTCGACAGTGTCGGCGTCAGTATCAAAAAGGACAAAAAATAATCTACAAACCTAAAAACTTTTTCCACGAAAGACGGAAGGCGTTTGGAAAGTGCACGGCCATGAGTGGCTAGCAAGATGTCACTCAGCACGGGCGCTATGCATGAACCGATGCAAACTCCGTCCCTTTGTAGGTACGTCTTCCCGTTCCAAGTGGCGAACGTCGACTTCAAGTACGTATCTAAAAGCTCCAGAAATCCCCCTATGGTGATACCAGTGGCGTTCTGGAAGGCTACGCTGCCAAACTTGTCAATGCACTCAGAGACAGCGACGAGCACCGCGTCATGGGGCAACGAATAATAAAGATCCTTAATGTCAATGGAAAAGGCGTATAACGCTCGGCCGTGATGATTTTTCAGAAATTCTATGGTCTGTCCAGATCCGGTCACCCTAAAAGGATCATCAATTGTGAGGCATTTCAAATGTGTCTGCAAAAACTTCGCAAGTGACTGCTGCCATGTATCCGCCTCTGACACAATCACACGTAAAGGCCAGTCCACCTTGTGAGTTTTAACAGAGAAAAACATTTCTAGGCCCAAGTTCACACTGTTTTTTAGTGATGAGGCTAATTTGGGTAGATTTAGTTTCTCGCAAAGTTTTTGTGCTCTTTTCCTAACGACGTAGAGCACCGCATCATCACGACATGAAAAGGACGCATCAGTAGCCTCTTTAGCTTTGCGCATGAAGGTAGTCTTAGGCATGACGGCAAATCCCCCTTCTTTGTCGGAAGTGAGCAGAGATAGGGAGTTGCTTCGCAAAAACTGCACAGTGCTTCTCAGGGGGAGTTTACATTGAGGCTTCTTGCATCTTAAGAGGGCGTCAAACGCCTTCTGAGGTGCACCTGTTCACTTCGGACGCTGGGGCGCGACACGACACTTGCCTCACAAGCGTCAATAGTTCCGGGGCACTCTTACTTGCCTGGACGGCGAATTTTGGGCCTTGGGCAAGAACACTCCGCACGTGTGTCGGGAGAGTCACACCGTCCAACGTGTGCACTATGGGCGTGCTGCTCACTTTCTTTTTGGGTAGCCATGAGCGAAGCTACATCAGCGTCCGCTGCAACAGATGCTCAGTGTGCTGGTCCACGGCTCGGGATACCTGTCGCCAGCATGCCACACTTGTGAACTAATTGGAGGGACCCTTCACTCGCAGGACTAGGAGCTCGCGGTACAGGCGTGCTTGGCGCAACCACTCTGATCGAAGAATCTTGCACAACCTAGTTCCATGGTTAGGGGAAGGCAGGAAGCCCTCGAAGAGGGCCAGGACGTCAGGGGGCATGCTTGTGGCGGATGCAGAAGGCCAAAGTCCGAGCACGGCACACTGAAGGAACTAAGAGGCTAGCTATCAGACTAGGGTCTGATGCGGAAAGAAAGGGGCCCGATGTACTAGAAATGAAGTTCGCAAGGGTGACTGAACGGGCGTGTTGGTAAAGTTGCATTTTTGGTTAGCAGCGCGACGATCTACATGGAAACGCGAGAGAAGGGATAGGAAAGAGCGCTGACTTACAACAATTTTATTGCGCACATAACCAAGGTTTAAATACCAAGTGAGTCCTCGCGCAACACGATGGGCAGACTCGTTAAGGTTTGGGTTGGCGGTAGATTCGCAGTCTGTACGGGCTGGGAACCAGATGATTTACTTGTCGCAACATTCCTCAGATGATATAAGTTTAATTTCACTGTTTAGAATTTTTGCAGCTTCAACTGATATCCGTCCGTTGGCATAATTTCGTATAGCCGACTGAGAGTCGCTAATAATGTATCTATGTTTGGGAGAAGCGATAGCCAGAGCGATGGAAACCTCCTCCGCAACCTCAGAGACACTGGTTTTGATTTAACACGTGCGTACGCTTTCTTGCTTTGTATTAATTGCTACTACTGTAAATGCTGGGTGATTTGAATATTCCGCGGCGTCCACGAACAGCGCTTCCTCATCATTGCCATAGGCATTGAGTAGAGTTTTAGCTCTGCTCGTTCTCCTGCCCTGATTGAATTCCGGGTGCATATTTGTGGGTAAATTGTAGATTTTAATCCTGCTCCTGATCTCCCTGGTCAACGTAACCTTCTGTCCTTGCTGGTTATGGTAATTTATTCGTAATTTATCGAGTATACTTCTGTCAGTCTGCCTGCTGGCGAGTCTTTCCAGCTGAGCTATCTGCTGATCTTCAATCAATTCTTCTAAGGTGTTATGCATGCCCAGCTGCATTAATCTCTCTGTACTGGTGCTGTCGGGCAAGCCTAGGGCCTGCTTAAAAGCTTTCCTTATGAGCGTATTGATTTTGTCCTTTTCTGCCTTGTACCAGTTAAGATACGCAGCTACGTAAATGATGTGGCTTATAGCAAAAGATTAAATGAGCCTAACAATGCTAGCCTCCTTTATTCCCCGATACTTGTTCGTGATTCTCCTAATCAGCCTAATAGCGTTAGTGACCTTGGTCCCGAGCTTTCTAAGGGTTTCGCCGTTAGTTCCTTTAGACTCAATATTGAGTCCTAGGACCCTAATTTGTTCAACGATGGGGATGGCCCTGCCATTCTTCGTACGAATATGTATATCTTCGTACTCTCTCTCTTTGATGTAGCCCTTGGGTGGCCTGCCCTTGACAGTGAGTCGGTAAAGGAGAAGCAGTGATTTCTCTGGGGAGCATTCAAGCCCCGTGCCTGTAAGGTCCTCCACTTTACTTACCGCTTCCTGTAATTTTTGTTCTATCTCTCCATCACTGCCTTGCGAGATCCGTATGGTAATATCATCTGCGTACAAGGAGTGATTGATTCCTTCGATGTCTTCGAGCTTTTCCGGCAATCCTATCATAATGAGGTTAAAGAGCATGGGCTATATCACGGAGCCCTGAGGCGTACCCGAACTGCCCATGTCCCTCACCTCTGACTTGAGTTCCCCCATCGTGAGGGTAGCCTTCCTATTCGTTAGGAAGTCTCGGATGTAATTCTACGCCTTTTATCCTAGGTTTAGGTGGCTGACCTGACTGAGTATGGCCGAATGTGCTGCTTTGTCGAATGCTTTCTTGAGATCCAACCCTAATATAGCTCTGGTGGACCTCGTTTTACTGTCTAGTACTTGCTGCTTGATTTGCAGCATAACGTCCTGAGTAGAGAGACCAGCCCGAAAGCCCAATATAGTACTTGGATATATTTCGTTTTCTTCCAGGTAATTGTTTACTCTGATAAGGAATGGGTGCTCCATAAGCTTTCCTGCGCAAGAGGTTGGAGATATGGGCTGCAGATTTGAAATATTACTTGGTTTGCCAGGTTTAGGAATAAGTATGACCTGGGCTTCCTTCCCCTGTTGTGGTATAGAGCCCTTGGTCCAGCATTCATTTATGCATTTCGTGATATTCTCTATTGCCTGATCATCCAGGTTTTTTAACATCTTGTTATTAATCCTGTCTGGCCCTGGAGCAGATTTCATATTGAGTTTTTGCAGCACTGCTCTAATCTCTTGTGTAGTGAAGTCCTCATCTAAGGACACATTAGGATTTCCTTTATATCGCCCATGCTCGACTATTGGGTTGGAGGGAAGGTATGTAGCGCTTGCCTCGGCCATGAGTTCATCTTCCTTCCCTTTGTGTCCGTGGATAAATTTTCGCAAGTTATGTTTTTGAGATAGTTTGAGATTGTCTGGATCTAGCAGGTATTTGAGTATACGCCCCGTCTGGCCAGCAAAAATCTGACCATCCATAGCATTGCAGAACACATCCCATTGCTGTTTGCATAACTGTTTGCTATGCTCTTCAATCTTTTTGTTTAACTCAGCTATTCGCTTACGTAGACTCCTATTGTACTTTTGTTGACGCCATCTATGTTGTAAAGACTGTTTCGCCTCCCACATATGTGCGAGACGACTATCAATCTTCTCTACTGGTTTGTCCGGCGTGCAGGGGCGTAGCCAGAAATTTTTGTCGGGCGGGGGGGGGGGTTCATCGGCCCGACCGGGGGGGGGGGGGGGGGGGGGGGCAAGCGTCTGCTTTGATAATAAGTATCGGTAGTTTAAGCACACTCTATGCATGTATATCAAAGACATGGGACCCCCCCCCCCCCCCCCCTCGCATGTGTGTGTGGCACTGTGTGCTTGTGAAGAAATTAAGTAAAAAGTAATGTAAGCTCAGTAAAATACAGTAAGTACGACAGGTACAGTGGGCGTTTGGAGCAACCGTCTCTCATCGCGCCACTGAATGGACCAGTCTTCGAAAACGCATCATTGAGACGACCCGCCCGATCGGAGAAGACATCATTAATTGTTAATCTCCGTTAAGCGTAGATGGCGTCGTCCTCGTCGGGGCGAAGTGCGTTTCACAGGTCAAGGACCGCTATACATGTGAAAATGCACGTGTTACCAGGCTATACCTACTCCCATAGCAATAGCTTGTTCGCTGCGTCTTTGCGCTAGAAAACTTAAATACGCGCAAAAACGAATAATGCTTTTTTTTACGAAGCTTTCGTCGCCTTGCATTTCCTGCGGCAAGTGCATGGGCCGCTGTGTCTTCCGCTGTGTGCGAGCGTGCAGCCGTCATTTGCCTTTACGTCAACAGATTCAGAATTGTACAGAATATTTCACCGCACTGCATAGTTATGGCATGTGTACGCATTTTAAGTAGTGCGTGCGAGTCATTTCTGCTTCACTTAGGCCGGTGCAAACAGGAAGTGGCCTTGTACCTCACAGAATCTCGACTGATTGGTGTACTAGTGATGCAGGAATGAACTCCGGTCTTGTTCAGTGCATAGTGCACATAATCAATTTCTTAGGACGCGTGAACTCCGACGAGAACTGTCAGCGCCTGCAACAAGAGTTTACTTACGCTGTACTGCGCACAGCAGTAATCCATGCTTGTCGGCTGTCTGTTTCGTGCATTCTGTTGCGAGTCGGTGGAATTTCACTGCTGGCATCAACCCTTTCGTTTGTACATTGCTGGTTTTGGATTCCACAACACAACAGCAACTACCAGCCTTTCGTAATTGCTGGTTTGGGATTCAGCAACATAACAGTAACTACCAGCCTTCCGTAGGAGCGCAATCGCAAACGAGAGACGTTTTGCGCTGCAGACTATGGCTACGTTCACATTTGGGAAGCGGCAAGCGGGTGGAGAGGCCAAAGCAGCCGGAAAATCTTTTCCGCGCATGTCCAAGTTCACATTTCTTTTGCTACCACCGCGGCCGCGCTGCCGCTTTCGTCCACATCCATCTAGTCTGCGTACGTTTGTCGGCGTGGTGGCGCTCATTATCGCATTATTTCGAGCGGTATGTTCATTCACTGACCCACCCGTCATCAAAAGTGATCATCTTGCGCAATTTCGCGTGTCATCTGCGACCTTCGGTAAGTTCCTCGTTGGCGTTCTGTAATTCTCCTCACACGAGCGTGGTAGCGCTGTGTCACAGGTTGCTGCCTATAGGCGTGATTATATTTCTTTAATAGCTTTTATTTACAAGTTGTAATAACATTTCATCATTTCGTATTATTTTCGGCGCCTCCAGGACACGAAAGCGGCAACGGGAACACCAAAGCTAAAACCCGGGCTGGCCCTTGTGTTGAGGCTCGCCGAAGCCTGCGCGTCCTACGTGAGACCTACGCTTCCAATCTCTCGTCGCGACGAGAAAAGCACCCCACGACTTCTGCAACATACCGTGCACGTGCGAGGAGAATTATGGAGCGCCAACGAGGAATCTGCCTAACTATTGTCTTCCATGGAAGTGGAAGAAGAAATGGCTTTTATACTTCTACCTACTTGTTTTCTAGAAATGGACAATGAATAAACGGAAGATAAGAAAACCTCGGAAACGGCAGTGGTGGGTTCGCCTGGCTTTGCAAAAGTGTAAGGGCCCATTCACACTTGTGACTAGGCGAGGTCGCGCGACCAATTGCGACTGGCGACCAGAAAACTACTCAAGACGAACGATGTTAACACTTACAAATGCGACCGACGAGTCGCTAAACCGAAATGTATCACGATATGCCGTTCATGTCTGCTTGAAATGTCATCGCTGCGTAAAATAAGCGTCAGCGTATACGGACGTCCTGTTCCTTCGCATCTGATTGGTTCAGCTGTTCTGCGACTGTGGTCGCGCGACTGAGAAATCGAGCAGTGAGCGAATGGCCGGAAACGGTCGCATTTCGAGAAAAGCGACCATTTGCGACTACTTGCGACTGGTCGCTTTGCGACCAACTTGGTCGAGCGACCTCGCCTAGTCGCAAGTGTGAATGGGCCCTAAGAAGTTGGGTCACGCCAAGGCTTCGTTGCCGCACCTCCTGTCGCGCGACGTTGAATACTATCGCGAGTATTGCTGACAGTACGTTTGAGTGCCACTCTTGTCGTAGAGCAAGGGGTGGTTCTTGATCGCGTCGATCAGCATTACAGCCTACTTTTGGTGCCATGTTCAATGTTACGACCGGAAGTTTACATGCTAGTGTAGCTTCCGGTCGAGCAGAATGACTTTCCGCCGCGTTTCCGCTTCGCCATGGCGAAAAAATCGGTCCAAGACCAATTTGGCTCGCCGCCTGTTTTTCTGCCTGTTTTGCCGCCTAGGCGGGCGGATTTTTGCAAGATTTTGCCGCTTCCGACAGCTTCGAGACCAAGTTCCTACGCGAACGCGGCCTAATAGGCACCTGAAGGGAAGCGGCGGAAATGTATACCGGAAATTTCGACCACCTGGGGACTTTAACGTGCACCTAAATCTAAGTAAACGGGCCTCGAGCATTTTCGCCTTCATCTAAAATGCGGCTGCCGCATTTGTTGCTTCATTTGTTGCGCATTTGTTGCGCATTTGTTGCGCATTTGTTGTTTCAGAATGCGGCCGCCACATTCGCGCCCAAAACCTCACAGAGTGTCAAGGCCTTGACAAACACCGTGACAGTTTTTTTTTCCATATGCAGACATGATTCGCTGTAAATTACCAACCCAAACGGAAGCGCCCAGGAATGAAAGTGTGAAAGTAGCACCGGTTTCTTGAAATATGTCAGCGCGAAGCGACGAGAGAAAAGGGTGGGTTAGTGGGGGGGGGGGGGGGGGGGGTTGACCCCCCCCAACCCCCCCCTTGGCTACGCCACTGCCGGCGTGATAGCATGAGTGGCTACGCTTACGTCTTTGATGACGTCTCTAGCCCAATGTTCTATGTTTTCGGTCGGCTCTTGCTTCCTGTCGTCTCTTATTTCTCGAAACCTATCCCAGTCGATCCATTTAATGGCTTTATTATTTTCGGCATCTACGGTTTCTTCGATCTTGATTTCTATAATTCTATGATCGCTCCCAAGGTCTTCGAAGGTGTTTCTCCATTGGACCGTTACCACCTTGTTGACGATTGTTAGATCCGGTGTGGTGTCTCTGTTGAGCCCGGTCCCTATACGTGTAGGGGAGGCGGACTCATTTACGAGTGTTAACTCTGTATCTTGAATGTCTTGCCATAGCATTTTGCCTTTTACTCTCGTATAATCATACCCCCAGGCACCGTTCAGGGCATTAAAGTCTCCCCCTATGATCAGAGGACTAGTCCCTGCCATCACCACAGCCTTTCTAAAGAGAGTTATGAAGCGCTGTCTTTTTTGGTTTGGATTACTATATAAATTTAGAATAAGTATACTTGAGGATTTCCTCCATCTGGGGAGGAGCTCTATTAGCACGTGCTCAATGTCTGAGATTTGATTTTCATGCCGAATCACCACTAGCCCTTTCCTCACTAGTGCAGTTAATGTTCTGTTATTCCCTTTCGGGGGCCCGATAGCTTGATATCCCGGCTGTTTCAGCTACAAAGAAAGAGAGAGATTCAACTTTTATTGGTGTCAGCAATCACGAGGGCGGACGCAGTCTCCCTCCGCCTAGCAGACGGCCGAGATCCCCTGGGTCTCAGCGGCTGCCTCGGCTATCTGGACGGCCCAGACCTGGTCTTGCTGGTCTGAGCTGAGCAGCATGCAGGGTCTCCCACTGCTGCCGGTTTTGAAATTTGCGGCCCTCGAAAGGAGCCGCCTTCGAGCATGCTCATAGAATATGTGGCAGATCCGCCCTACCTTTACATAATTTGCATTGATCATTGTATTACCTTGGGTAGAATCTGCTGCAGGCCACCGGGTTAGGATACATGTTTGTTTGCAGGAGGCGCCAGGCCACCGCCTGTTTCCTGGTTAGCGAGGGATGAGTTGGTGGGTACCGGGCCCTTCCCAGCCGATAGTAATCGGTTCTTTGTAGCTGAGCATGCGGTCTCCTCTCGTTCCCGGCTGGGCGGGCTCACTTGCTCGGCGAGTAAGTCTTCGAGCTACGTTGTGAGCCGCCTCGTTGCCGGGCAGAGAGAAGTGCGCGGACGCCCAAATAATTTGGATCATCTTGTGATGACGGTCGCTGTTATTGTTTAGAATTTGGAGCACCTCTGGCGATATGTGTCCTTTCACGAAATTATCAACTGCAATTTTTGAGTTGCTTATGATAATTCTCGCTTTGTTGGAGGCCACCGCTAATGCTATGGCGGCTTCCTCCGCAACTTCGGGGTTATCCGTTCTCACGGTGCCGCTCGCGAGGGGTTTTCCGTCCGCGTTTACCGCTACTACGGACATCCCTTTACGTTCCCTGTATTCCGCGGTGTCTACGTAGGCCACGTCCTCTACGTCATGGTATTGGTGCTCAATGTGGCACGCCCTTGCCTCTCATCGCTTCTTGGGGGCTCCGGGTGCATGTCCTTGGGTAATGGAGGTATTTTAAGTTCCCTCCTCGTCTTTAGAGGAATGCTTATTTTCGTGCCGTGTTGCGCTTCGTATCGAATTTTGAGTTTCCGTAGAATATGTCGCCCCGTTGGGGTCTGTGTGAGTCTTTCGTATTGGGCGGTAATGTGCGCCTCGATTAGTTGGTCATGGGGAGAAAGAACTGATTTATGTGGTACACTTCTCCTTTGTTTATATGTACCCGATGCCACCCAATCCTTCAAATAATAGAATTATCTACCAGAAAGGAACTCTTGTATCCAGGCCACTATATAGTCTGGAACAGCACAACTTGCTAATCTAGAAATTAAAATTAACAATGCTGATACATCTCCTAGCAGATAGTCCTGCGAGTCCAATGCGGTTTTCTAAATCAACGTGAGCTGACCATATGGAACATTGGGGCCTAAATCATATTTTTCTCGAGCACAGAATACTCTGAGAAGAAGTAAATTCGTTGAGCCGGACATGGATTACTTTTTATATTATTTTGACTCGACTCGATGTAAGGACAATTGGCCGAATGCTGTCCAAGACATATTCGAGGTTTTTGTTTTTAAGTAAAAGCACAATTTTTGCAATTTTCCAAAAGTTGGGAATTCACGTATAGTGTGGTGAACAGGTAACTATATTCAAAAGCTTATTAGGGAAAGAGTTAAAAATACTTTAATCATAGTAATTGTGATACGGTCTGGTCCAGGAGCCGCTTCATGTGCAGCTATCATCGGATAATTTCGTCATGGTAACTTCTACAAACTCTGATGTCGAACTTTTAAGCCTCCTAGGTCTTGGACACTGCGAAGAAAAGTGTGCTTCAGGACCTTTCGTGGTATCATCTAGTGAATCCGCCACTTTTTGGGGGGATAGAATAGCAGAATGTGACCATACGGACTGTTGAAAAGATTTTTTGCTCCGTAAGCTTAAAAAGTGCCGATCGTTTTTCTGGTTTTGACAAAAATGAATGCAGTCCGTTTTTACAGCGAATCTGTTAAGCGCTATGTTCCCCATGATCGTGTCCGCGTGTAGAAAAAAACTATCATCATCAGCATTGGTTTTGGCTCCATGTGCGTGGCGGTTTCCCGTCAGTTGTGCCTTAGCACAGGTGTCAAAACGGATGATGGATGGCCCATTGTTATACCCCTCGCCACCGCCGATGCCTCTTTCCCAAGTGTCGCGATACTCGGCGACGGCACCTCCCACCAATCGTTGTGTCCCTTTGTCTCGTGACGTAGAGAGCACGCTGGCGCTGTTATCAGCAATTGCCCTTTGGACTCGCTATGGGACGGACGCTCATTTAACCACATCTTCCAGGATCCTGACGTCAGGATCGTGACGCTGCCGTGCAGTGTGCCGCGGCTATTATGCACGCTGTGGCTATGACGATGGGGCGGACTTAGCGCAGCAAATGCACTACTTGGCCATCGCGCCGGGTGAAAACAAGACGTCGGTGTCCTTGCTCTTTGACGAACATGCCGAAGATGTTCAATATAGCCAATAATGATAATATATAAATACAATGTAGCAATATTCACTATAGCAGACCTACTATACTCGCAGCTTCGCTGGCTTCCATCTTCACAGCAGTGGAAGGGCTGCTATTTTTTTTGTTCCTTAAGCTACTGCCACATTTCTTTTAAACACACCTGCATAGAATTTATAGTCCATCTAATTTATCGGTGAAAGATTATGTGATCCACGCTGCTTTTTTTCGCCTATAATCCCGTGTACATGCTTCATTCCCCCAAGATGAGTTTGACGGCGAGCTGCCAAACATAACCGTAAACTTAGCGGGCTGAATAGTAGAAATTAAAAGCGATAACACAGCGTCAGCTCTCCTTTGTCGATCACAGGTTGTCAACGATGATAACGCCGAATTTATAGTTGATTTATAAGTTTTATGATTAATGAGCCGTCTTTGCCGTACAACAGAAGTCTGACGTGAAACCATAATTTCAAATGTAATTGGTAGGAGATCGTTACTTGTTCTATTCTCAAAGGTGTCCCAAGATGACATAGACATCTGAGCAGAGAAGAAAGTCGGGTTTAATGCAGATGAGAATCACCCACGTAGAATAGTAATTCAACCTAAATTGCGACATTGAAAATTGTTATCATGCACCCAATTCCCCAACCTCTTTCCACAAACATCCGTTTTCATTCCCCAAGAAGTGTGATGAGAATTAAAATCTCCTGCCAGGAGCACTGCACGCCTTCTTTCTCCTCTTCTTCTGCCTCTTTGTAGTCTTCGTTATCTGTTCATCCGGGATCACTACAGCATGTAATCAATCGCTAAAAAGTAATTGAATTACAGTGAGCGCTACAGAGTAAAGAAACTATTCGTTAAAGTACAAAATTACCAAATAACCTTATTGAGTACAAGTAATTCATTACATGTAATTGGTTACGTACAAGTCTGGAGCTGATTAGCTTCTAGTAAGAAGATCCAAGTGAAAATAAAACATTTGTCAATCCACTCACTAGGAACCAGCCTTTAAGGAAGCGTATACGCGTACAGCATATACATTTTAGCAGGTTTTCACAGAGAAGCTGTTAATGCGACTATAGAACAGCTCAAGAACATTACATATATGCTAGTTTTCACGGCTTTATGAAAAAAATTAGCAGTGGCTTAGCTCGGCTATGCCAGGATACACGTAGCGTGAGCTAAGTCGGCCACATCGTTCAGAACCGGTAGACCTGGTGGCATGGGCGGGTAACGATACTCATTGGTAACGCTAAAGAGTGGAATCTTGTGCTCAACGAGAAAGTTCTTGCACGTTGTACAAACCAGCGCCACGGTTTCACCACATTCAGGCGGCGCTGCTAAACTCAACGTTTCAAGCATGGCAATACTTACCGACGTCAAGCCTTTCATGTGCCACAGTCTTTCACACACGTCGCACACATATTCAAACGAATTGTTTACGAAGTCCGTCTCGAAGGTCCGAGTCACACTGGCGCTTTCGCTAAGTTTCACCGTATAGTCAGTCAATCGGCGAGCCTTGACGTCATCGACGGCGTCTTGTTGTAGCTACTGGTGAGATGGCCGCGCACGTTGCTCAGCCTCCTGGCGACGCCGCTTTGCTCCGGTGTCTCCGCAGCACGTTTAGCCTTCTTCTGTTCGTTCCTCCTACGCTCAACCGCTAATTGCCAGGTAACTGCTTCGGGATCCGATGAGTTAAGCTCCGCCCTACTACGCCGCTGAGCAGCAATTTCGCTCTCCTTCTCCATGGCTATACCACACTGGCCAACGCCCAGCGTAAACGATCAAACGCCCAGCGCAAACGCCGTGCAAAAGCCCGGAGCGCCAGCTGTGCGCGCGCCGGCGCCAGTGCGTCTACCATGGCTACGACGTCACTCCTCTGGAATGCGCAGACCGGCGGCGGTGAGTCGCGCGCGGCGGCGGCGGAGTGCGCGAGAGGTGCCGGCTCCGATGGCTCCGGTCTCCGGTGCGCAAGCCGTGTGACATCACTGATCCTTGCGCATGCGCAGCACGGCTCTTGATGTGCCGCGCGAAACGGGCTTGGCTAGGCCAGTGTAGCTAACGCTACAAAAAATCACTCACCTCATCAAAAACTAAATAAATCGCAGTCTGTCCAGTGGCGGCAGTTACAAACGAGCACATACTGTAATCCAGTACTGTGGAATATACTATATCCAGATACATACACGATAAACGAATGCAAGTCATGGTGCTCAAGAGCAACTCTTGAGCAACTCTTGAGCATATGCTGTGGGAATGCCAAGGGCTAACGAGTAGCAATGGGGGGACAGCCTCTAGCGGAAGCCTCCGCGCGCGTTGGTGTGCTGTGCTGCTCAGCTCAGCCCCAGAGGGCAGTCCAGCGGGCCGACGACGCCGCCAGAGCCCAAGGGCTCGTGGCAGACGCCTAGGCAGGGTGAAGCCCACCCTATTAACTTGCCGGACAAAAATAAAGCTTTTACCTACCTAGACCTACGAAGCCTATATTTTGAGGAAATGTAGGGACTGTTAAGGACAATCAACCTGCAAGAGTTTTCATGTCTGTGTCAATTAGTGGTTAAATGAACATTGTTAAACCCTCGTTCTTGGCTCCCATAGAAGCGTTATATGAAACGCTTAAAAAGTTTCCTCGCTTGCGTGGGCGGACCATAAACAGCAGATATTTTATCTTTTGAGGAAATTAGGGTCACTTTATTGCTGACGCGCACCTTAAGTTAGAGGTGTCTAGGGTAATTATGAACTTTAAACATAATTACTGACTGCTCGTCTTCTCCCAATACTTTGTATGTAGTTGCTGTTCCCCTGTCTCCTTGGTGAACCATGCGAAGCTCAGCGTTGATATTTCGCTGAAGTAGGAAGCATGCCGTGCGCGACGAACGATAAATGTTTCATCTTCGTAGCTTAATTACGGACTTAGTAGAAAACTACTTATTCAAACGTTCCAGAGTGTCCTACTGCCGCGATTAACTATGTTCCTCAAAGTAATAAGACAATTGCACAAGACACCAACTTCCAATTCAAGTGCAATATGTGGCGAAACTTTCGTTTTCCTAGTTTAAATAGAAGCGTAACAAAGAATTACTGAACCCTCAGTTTTTTTCTTACGTTCATGTGTCATACCAGGGGGCGAATTCACAAACCTTTACTTTGGTAAGTACTCTCTGCCATTGGCCAACCGCCTTCGCTAATAATATGTCCAGCATCAGGATTGGCTGAAATTTTCTCTTACGAATGATTTTAGCGTAAGAAGGTTTTTGTGAATCCGGGCCCAGGTTTTTAGTTGGTATCCGGCGCCCGCGGTAAACTAGACAAGGTAACTAAGTTAATATGTCGTGAAAATAAAATGCAGGTTATGGCTAACGTGTACGCAAAGTTCGCAGCATCTGGGTTAATTGCGGCATTTGCAATAAATCGCGCATACGAGTGCTCCGGAGCGCTACTTTCGGCACAAAATTTAGCCTGCTGCTATTACACAACTACATATACAACCAAATTAAACGTAGCAAAAATATGCGAACTGTATACTATGGAGACTATGCGTCCGAAGTTAAACGTATGTTGATCAAATATAGCTTTTGCAAAACGTTTGTGAAACAAATGTTCCGCAAATGTGGCGCTGCCGTTATCAGCTACCTTTCCCAACGCCTGAAAATAAATCTGCATTCCACAATCTTCACATTTAACTGAAATGAGGGGCATTTAAGTGCAATGTGTCCTAATATTTCAACGTTACTGGCTTGATTATATAGGAGCGTTACAAAACGTCCATGAACAATCGTTTTTACGCTATTCATATGCGTGATATGACGTTCGCCCACTGTCCTCGGTAACCTAAAGGATGTGTAATGTTTATGTTTGGCGAAAATAAGGGCCAGGTAAAGAGTAATGTGCAGGCAGAGCTCAAAGTGGGTGGGTGTGTGGCGGCTTTCGCTGTAAATTACGTATGCAAGGGTTCCGCAGCGTTATGAGTGTTTTACGACAGAGCACAAGTTTAGCCAGTTTCCCTGGAAGAACAACAAATCCTACCGAGAATAAATTTAGCGAAAATGGGGTGAAGGCTATGGCAAATCATTGCGACAAGTTGAATGCCTGCGATATAAATACTGTTCTTGCTTAAAATTTAAGTAAATGTTCGAAAGTGTCATACTGCCGTTACCAGCTATGCTTCCCCATAACCCGATATAACTTTATTTTACACGAAGTTTAGGTTTACTAGCAACGGGGGCATGTTCAGTGCAATCTGTGACGAAACCATAGCTTTCCTGGTCAAATTAAAGCGTTGCGAATAATTGCTGAACACTTCTTTTGTTTTTCGCTTATTTTTCAGTTACACGAGGTTTAAAGTATGTGTCTACGGTGTCCTCGATGAACTACAAAGGGCAGTTGTTCATAATCTTTAAATTTAGAGGCAGGCTATAGGTAATGTGTAAATAAAATATAAAGCGTGTGGATAAATTACAGGCCTTAGGAGTAAATTATGCGTGCAGACTCTCCGGAGTGGCATAACTGCGTTTTAGGAACGACGAAGTATTTAGCATTCTGTCCTGGGGAAACTGCAAAGTCGAACAAGATCATATCTAGTGAAAATTGGGCGAATATTATGCCAATATTCTTTCTGGGGTTTTACGTGCCAAGACCAGTTCTGATTATGAGGCACGCCATAGGGGAGGGCTCCGGATTAACTTTGTCCCCCTGGGGTTCTTTAACGTGCACTACAACGCAAGCACACGGGCGTTCTTGCATTTCGCCTCCATCGAAATGCGGCCGCCGCGGCCGGGATTCGATCCCGCGATCTGGTGCTCAGCAGCGCAACGCCTTAGCTGACTAAGCCACCGCGGCGGGTTATTATGCCAATATTCTCGCAAAGTGAAATGCGCGTGGGTAAATTACCATATTTGTAAATATCTTTCGCAATTGCCCGAACAGCGTTAGCGTATACCCGGAAGGTTCAAACAAACCAGTCACATATAGGGGCAATGTTTTAAAGTGTGTGATTTAAGTAATGACAACTCAAATTTCTATTGCAACTGCTCGAAAGAAACAGTTTCGCTAAATATTGGGTTGTGATCCTGCAAGGTCACACAACCCTGCAGTTCTTCTTTTTCTTTGGGAGGTGTTTAGCGTCCTCAAACTTCACAGTTGGTTACAATGCCGGGGCTCCGGATTCATTTCGACGATGTGGTGTTCTTTAAGTGGACCTACATCTACAAGTTGAAGCGAAGTGCACAACAACCTTCACAACAACACTAACCTGGCGACATTAAACAATAAGTCCACGAAAGTCTTTCAAGTAACCTTGGCAAAAACGGAAAATTCCCCTCAAGCACCAGGCAATTAACCTTGGCTCCGGACACGGTGGTCCGAAGCAGCCAAGCCCAGGATCGTGAGTTTCATCGACTTGCGAAGCCTTGTGCGACGCATGCGTCAAGGCGCGCAGAGCAGTTCGGGGCCATTTCGTCACCATCGCAGCTGTAGTGTCATGAAGCGGAAGGATGCTTATCGATTGGATCAATCGACGGGATCTCGGCAATGCGCACAAAGTACATGCATGGGTGTTCCACCCCTCTCGGAACGCGCCCGCCGCGATCGGCAATTGAACCGCCGCGGAGGCTATGCAGTGGGTTCTGAGACAACATGTAGCTAGGCACGATGCAAGCGCCAGCTATCTATAGCGAGCCAACTCGCCGGATAAAAATATTAGTACATATTACATACATGTTAGTACTAGTCTCACTTGTACCTGGGACGTACGGAATAACCGCTCGTTTCTTCGAGAACGACGTAGAAGACTGCATCGCTGGGTGCGGCAATTTCTTCTGCACCGGCGACAAGAAAGATGTAGGGTTAAAAGGTGTTCGCATACGTTTACAGCACGAAGAGCGCGCTCTTCCTACCTTGTGCAGGCGGCTTTCGCGCGCTGGAAGAGCGTGGCAGCCACAGGCAGTTTGTGTCGGTTTGTTTGTGACAAAGATGGGACGTACCGAGTTTTAATGCGATTAGCATTCATAGGTAATTAACGCACTTTCCGATATGTATCTAACCGTTTGCATTTCACTCCAACTTTGGTCACTAGGTCGCCCATAGTCTAATGGGTGGATCAGTCGGCTGCTGTGCGTAGTGACGCTGGGTATTTGCCGGGCTCTTCAGTGAACCTCTTTCACGCCAATTGGGGTCACTAGGTATGTATGTCTCACTGGGCACGTGTCACTCTTCAAGAACAAATTAAAAAAAGATTCTTTAAAATATGTCTGCTGGCGGGCGGAATTAAACCCGATGACTATTGTCGCCTCCCGGCTTTAAAAAGGATGCCACTAGAAATAATCGTCATGATCCTCCTAGCACCATCTCTCATACTGCTACGACACCGACTCCCTCCGTCGCATGTCTGCTATATGCAAGGAAGCTGGATCCAAAAAGACGTGAGCCATGCGGTAGGAACATAAGGGGACGCAGGAGGGTCGAGTGGCCCCACAGGATAATGTGCAGTTGACATAACCATAATTTTACGCTATAATTATATGCTAGAGCTTTACATTCCTTTACAAAAAGTTCCACCAGAAGGTTAATATTCCTCTCACTACCTGCTAAACTTGTCTACTTACGCCAAGCATGGAAGATGTTGCCTTACCACCACATCGTTATACTTATATATACTATCAAAACTGACTCCATGGAGCTATCTCGAGAAAAGAACGGAAGAGAGAACATCCATTCTGCATACCATCCGATAGGGTGCAAACGAGCTGGTATGATCTGATCTCGGAGGCCGGCATGTATCAAGCGGGCGGGCGCCTGACGCTTCGCCTACACAAATTCGGTAGCCGGCCACACAATTCACGTAACAGCTACATCATCATGATGTGAGAGTGAGACAGTTTTAGATGCGAGAGCATCTTATGCTCGGGGCAGTGTCCGTTCTGAGGCGTCCGCACCCGTACTGCCCATGCGCAACTCTCCCTCATTCTCCTCTCCGCCGGTGTGCGCTCTCCTCCTTCCCTCTCCCCCTCTCCGCCACAGGTGCGGCGCAGCAAATCATTGCACATAACTCTCTCTCTCCCTCTCTTCCTCTCTATATAACGGTACACTGTTAGGCGGCGCAAGTGTCGCGGCGCAGTTTAAAGCGCGCGTTCGCTCTGCTTCCGTCATTTTATCTCTGTGCAACGATGTGTGAAACGCCATGAACAACGTCAACGTCGGCGCTAATTGCAGCGGCAGCGCCACCGCCGCGGAGCAGAGGAAGGCTCGGGAAGCCGAACGTAAACGTCAGCGTCGGACCCCGAACTTCGGGCCAGGGAAGCCGAACGTAAACGTCAACGTCGGCAGGAAACTTCTACGGAAGCAACACGGGCTCGGCACGCCGTGTTGTTGATAACGTCAGCGTTATCAAGCCGACCCCGAACTTCGGGCTCGGAAAAGTCGAAGCGCAACGGCAGCGTCGAGCGGCAGCTCCCGATCCCGAAGCGACGAGGCAACGTGAGTCTGCGGCCAGAGCAGCAACACGTTCGAGGCCATTACAACGCCCGGGCTTCGACGGTGCTGACGCGCGGTTCAAGCGCGACTTCCTCGATCGGAGCTTCGGGCACAGCTGCAACGTGTGCGACCGGCTTTGGTTTGACAACAACCTGAGCAAGGTCGGGAGCGTCCAGAACGAACGTCAGCGTAACGCGGCCGTCGGCGTGCTTCGACGCCAGTTCAGCAACAATACAATAAATTCTCAATACATTCTCAATACATTCTCTCACTCTATTGGGTTGTGTTGCTAAGTGAAACGAAACGGAAACTCGATGCGCACCCCCATGGAGGTAAAAAATACTAGGAGGGAGCGTCACGTGATTCCGCTAGCCTTGGCAAGCCAACCTCCTCTGAAGCCACCCCTCCCTCTCTCAGGGGCCCCGTGCGCGGTGCCTTATGGGGCGGAAAAGGCCCACAAGGTTGCCGGAAAATTCGTGATTGTTTGGTACGTGGTAACTTTTAGTGGCGCCTGCCGTCACTGGCTTGGAGGCCCGTATGCGGGTGGTGGTTTTCTGCTAGTGCGCGCGTCGTTCTTCGCTTCAAATGCGATGCCTTGAAACGTGGAGCAAGACTGGGGCGTCTGACTCATGAAGACAGATAATTTTCAAGGCGTCACTTGCGCTTACCACCGCGGTTAGTGGAATTGCCAGCGCTCGCGGCTCGAAAACACGTAGTCACTAACGATCGCGAATATTGCAGTTCCATTTTCATAAATAAAAGAAACGTTCATTGTGCTTACCTATGGAAGGACAGGCCATCGCGCCGAATTTCTGTTCGATTAGGGCATCCTGGAACAAAACACTTCATCACGCAGGTGCGCCTACTGCTGACGGGAGTTCTCGCCGGTCTGCTAAGAGGCCGAAGACTTTGAGCAGATCACGAACAGTGTCGACTGCGCTACGGGCCGGCACGGCCCTAAATATGTTCGGAGTCTCCGGCTCGCCAGTCCATCCTTGCGCACAAGACGGGACGCATTTTTTTCCCGTAGGGACAGTCGCTTCGGACCCCGTACGCTCGCTTAATCGCGTGCACATTTTGCGGGGGCGAAATGCATCATTGTTTCCCAGAAGACGTCGTCAAACGCAACGAATCGTCGTCGGAAGGGCGGCGTGGTTGCCTTCACACGTTTGCAGGGCGAAAGGTTCCCTCGTTTCCCTGAAACCAGACCGAAACGCAACCAGTCGTCCTTGAGGTGGTCCTCCCGGGTTGTTCGGCGCAATGCCGATTAACCGACGCCTTCGTACGCAACAGCCTTGGCGCCTGTCTGCTAATTAGGCGGCGAGACTCAACTGCTTCACACACTAGAATTCCTTCACTAACCTCGGCGCGCGTTTGCCACGCCGAGTATGTGCGCATATTCAGAAACCCCCGCAGCAGACGAAACCGAAGCCACCGAAGCGAGCCGAGTAAAATATACCGCTTGCCTATCACGTGAGGGCCTATTTCCCATCATCCCATTCCTCTAAATTTTTTATGACTAGGCTTCAAGATTGTCACGTGACGCTCCCTCCTAGTTTTTTTCCTTCCTCCATGCGCACCCCCCGCGATGCTTTCGCATCCCACCATGGTTGCCCGTAGGGTGAGATGATGTGATTTTTTATTATTTAAATTACAGAATAATTTAATGAAAGAAGTCAAACTTGCAAGGGTAATGGTATGAAGGAAGACTAGATAAGCTATACTACTCCACAAGGGAAGATGGTATCCACATTAGCAAGGAAACGTCTTCGTCTTCTTCTGCTTCGACTTGGCCGGTAGTTATATCTTCAATTGCATTGACGCGCCCTCAGTTTCTCAGGAAAGCAAGCTCTCTGGCGGTGCCTCGTGCTTTCTAGAAGCGGCCAGCAAGACTTGAAGCACACGTCGCCGTTGTGGCGCGGCCTGCACACATAGAGTTTCATGTATTAATGCCTGCACAGCTGCGTGTTGCAAGTTGTTGTTGCCTGAAAACAAGCCGGCGACTTCCGGCGGCTGCCTGCCAGTGGCGCCTCCTTTAGGCGCTCGTGCTCCGACTATGCGGCGCGCGTAACGTCTTCGCCTTATTCCATCTGGCTGACCAAGCCCTACGCTGTGGCTGTGAGACGTCGTAGCCCGAGAAGAAGTGAGCTGCCGTGCCGCAAGTTGACGCGAACCGGTGAGCCGGGTCGTCGTGAGGTTCAAGTTCCCCGCGATCCACGTCGGCGGGGCCAGCTGGCCACCGGCCGGCACGCGGCCGTTCGAACACGAGCCCAGGAGGCGGCGCTGCTGCGAGTGCTGTGTGCCGCTGCGCGGTCGTTGGCGAGCTCCTGCTGCGGTCCTCCCGCCGACGACAGACCAGAGACTGCCGCCGGTCGCCGACCCGCTGGACCCTGAGCGGGACCGCACCGACCTGCGAGGCTGGAGCACAGTGGTGAATGACCGCGCGCTTTCTTCTTGGCGATCATGCGGCACATGCATGTGGGCCTGCCCGACGGCCACTGTGAGTCGCGCTGCGCCGTGTACCACTGGCCGTCGCGGTTAACGTCCAACTCGTGTCGCGCGGCCCACCTCGGTCTGACGCTCACGAGGTGATGCATCTACGAGGTCCCGGATCGATTGGATATTTGATCGATCTTCGATAGGTCCAGCCTGACCTATCTTTTGTAGAAATGTCTTCCGATCTTGGCGTTCCGTGACCGATGGCTTTACAGCACGTGCTCTTAGTCGCCTCCTTAAATTTGATGGTGGCACTGTATAGCTTTGCTACCTGAGTTCTCCGCCTTACGATAATTGATTAATTTACCCCTCATATTAGTCACGACACCAAGCAGGCTCCCGTTTTCTTGCACGCACGTGGTTACATTTGTATCTTTATTATAAACTGGCCAGGTCCCGGTGAGCATAACTTTCGATAGCGTGTTGTGTCGGAAGCCCCGCAGACAGCGCCGAGATGTGTCCTGCGCTTCGCTGCTG
Source organism: Dermacentor silvarum (assembly GCF_013339745.2). NCBI lineage: Eukaryota > Metazoa > Arthropoda > Arachnida > Ixodida > Ixodidae > Dermacentor > Dermacentor silvarum. The sequence continues at coordinate 63,044,701 of NC_051156.1, forward strand.
CAGCGGCGAACCGGGCCTGTCCGCGTTTACACGCATCATTGCATGTGGGCGGGGCTGAGTCGATCTACCCCATACAGCCGAGCTTTCAGCCGCGCGGGAACGTTTGCCGCTTTGTAGCTGTCAATAAAGATGCGCGTGCCTGCGCTCAAACGTAAATATCTGCCCGGACGTCGGAAGTGACGTCCATCATGTCCATGTCGAGGTGGTCAGCGCACTGTGCTGCGTGCTTGATCGTATATGTGTACGCGTTGTTTCTGTGTACGCACATTCATCAACGAACGCAATTCTGCAGTGCAAGCATGTGCGTCATCCGATAAAGACAGCACTCAGTCTTACTGTATACATGGAACCGTTCACCCTGGTGACGGGGTTAGGGGTTAAAGTAAAAGGTGTTCCGTTCACCTGCGCAACTCGGCTGCTTCTAATTTGTTTGCCATCGTTTTGCCAACTGAGAATATGTGCCACGGATGAACAGCGCTTGCGATGTATCGTGTTTTTCATCCGTTGACGATGGAGTATGTGTACGCACGCTTGAGGATGCGCACTTAGATATACTTGTGCATGTTAAAATATTTGCGCTTCATAAAAAGAATGTTAGACAAATCGTCTCTCGCAGGTAGCAAGTGGCATAAAAATTACCCCCTGCACATAACTGGTCAACATAGTAATAATCAAACTAGCATCATGAAGTTAACGAAAATACTGTTTTCAATTAAGACTTTATCAGTTCAATTTCATTTACTGGCTCTCTTTAGCGTTCCTTCGCGACAAGAATAAAATACCAACTTGTCCAACGCATCCGTCACTCTGTTCTTTGTAGACACATAGTAGTTCCGCAGCAGCCGCCTCGTGCGTGCAGACGACCGTCTCGCTCCGCGCATGTCAGCGTACGGGCTGACGCGGGTCTGTGGGGCTGTGCAGGGCACCGGGCCGCACCCGGCGACGAAGCATGGGCGCCTGAGGCTGCTGCTGCCGCTTCCACCGCTGCTGCCTCGATGGTGTCCGAGCTGCCCGAGGTGACGCCGCCGGAGAACCTGTCCGAGAACAGCGCCGACTCCAAGGTGCAGTCGTGCAGCAATGGCGACATCTGCCGCATCTGCTTCTGCGGCGTCAGCACAGAGTCACTGCTGGCGCCATGCAAGTGCAAAGGCAAGCACGGCGTCTCGCCGCATTGCTGTGCCGCGCGGAACGGCTTCGTTAAGATCTGTGGTACGGAACGACAGGCGTGCAAATCAATGAGAAAGAGGAGAACGCTAACACCAACGATCAACTGAAGCGTCTCACAGTGACTGAAAAAGAGTTGTCGCAGTTTCACCTGAAAGGCGAAGCATCAATTGCGATAGCAAATTTGTAGAGAGCTATACGGAGTAATGATAGTAGCTTTATCAGCTGTATAAACTTGGACATGCAGCAGCACCGGCAACACGCAGAACTGTTGTCGACGCCGTCGGCGTTTTGCCCGCGTTCGCACAAAATGCGTGCGGCGTTGGTGACTGTTGCCGGAGCCTCTGATATAAATAGGCACTTGGTGCCGCAGCTAAACGTCGCCTCCCTCCCCCCCCCCCCCCCCCCCCCCCCCACTGCCTTTCACGCGTCGGAAGAAGGCGCGTTTGCTCTACATATAGGTGATTGTAAAGGAGGAAAGAGACGCCTACTTCTGCAGCCCTTAAGGGAGCACGGCGCAGAACGCGCGTTTGTTCTCCGCCGTGCGTTCACTCCCCGTGAAAGCGCGCATCCCTCACGCCCTTTCACTCGCACATACAGCGTTCGGCGGCGCGCGGCAACGATTTCATCTCTATTGACGTCATACGGAACCTCACGGCGACGGCGACGCCGACGGCAGAAATCTGCTTTGGAGTGTCCATATAATTGCTATCGCAATAAAAGTATAAGCCACCAAACTCAACTGCGCGCGCTCAAGGTTAGGCAGCTCCACCCGTCAACCACGGACGTGTTTTCCGTGAGCATATAGGCGTAATTATTTTGTGTTCTCCTTCTTTTTGCATCACTGCAAAAAGTTTCAGTTGGTAGTTGGCGTTTGCGTTCTTAATCTCATTGTCACGGTGCCCGTGTTCTCCTGCCCGAACCATAGATCCGTTCATAGCCGCCGCCGGTGTCTCGGCACTCTTCGCCGCGATACGACGATACTCTCCCATATAAGACGGCGGCGAACATCGCTTCGTCGCAGGCTCGCTGGCCAAGGTGCACAAGACCTGCCTGGAGACGTGGCTGGGGAACCAGGCGATCGACCAGTGCGAAATCTGCAAGTACCACTACATGACGGCGCGACGACCAAAGGGCTTCCACGAGTGGCTCATGAACTCGAGCACGCGCGAGGACAAGCAGAACCTGGTGGGCGACATGGTGGCGCTGCTGCTGCTCACGCCGCTGGTGGTGTTCTCCCTGTGGCTCTGCACCGAGGGCGCCATCCAGTTCAGCCACGAGGGCTTCCCCACCTGGGAGAGCGCAGGACTCGTCTTCATCACCATCGTGCTCTTCGTCGTCTTCTGCGTCTGGGTCACCCTGCTCTACAGGTGAGCGCCCCTCTTCGTATTTGCCTGTGGGCGATGGACGCGTGCATCACAATTCCGAGAATGGTCGGGTTTAGTCATGTATATAAGCAACAGAACTATAGGCTGCGTCTACGTGGAACAAGGCCCGATGTTGGACTAGAGAAGTCGGGGCACAGTGTTAAATGCTGTCTACTCCAGTCTTCTGCTGTCTACCCCAACTGCTGTTTGACGTGTCATTCTTACAGATATGATAAGGAGTGTGTGTGATTTCCGTACGAATGGCTAGTCGGAAAATTATTGGGTTTTTGGGAAATTATTTCTAGTAGATGCGGAAGGTGGCACATATATTGCTTTTGAGAAAGCGCTATCGGTGCACCAGTGCTTGACGCGATACAGTGACTTCCGCGTAGGTAGTGCGAACTGAAGAGTCCGGATGCGCAAAAAAAAAAAAATCGGGTGGTTACGCTGGCCGCACGGAATGGGTGTATAAAGGAAGTGCTCACTGAATGACAGTTGCAAAATTACAACAACAAAAAAGTGTCCCGGTTCCCTTATTGTTCCGAGGTAGCGACGCCTATACGAATTTCCGTATGGGCTGCGAAATAATTGGGAAATAGCGTACTTCGCCAAATGGCTAGGCAGAGATGACAAATTCCAGCTTTATTTATTTCGCATGGTTGTACAAAATGGTAGTGCTTAGTATGGCTTTTTGGGGCAATGGTAAAGCGCACACCTAAGTGTGATGAATAACGGCACAATTAAGTATAAATTCTCGAAATCGGGTAAATACTATGATATAAGCCTAGCCAAACGGCGCTACTTTTGAAACAAATTCAACGATGCTTGAAAGGGATGAATACTTGGGCATTGGTTAACAAACTAAGTGCAAATAATAAGGAGGATATTAGGGACAGCTCAATCAAGGCTCATTTTCGAAATAACGATGTCATTGTTGCTAACGAGCTTAATGAACCTTTTTACATACTATCAGGTGCTGCGAGGGCTTTCAGTGGACCATGCGCATTATCCTGTAATGTGTTAGAGTCTGTCCAACTTGCATCACCCTGAAAAAACAAGCTTAAGTCTGTTCTCTTAAGCTCAATAAGTCTCCCTGTGTAGACGGAATTTCGGCGTCGCATTTTCGTAGGAACTTTGAATCCATTAAGAATGTTTTGTTGTGCCTCCTAAAGAGCATAATTTCTAAAGTAGTAATTCCGCTCAACCTGAAAGTAGCTAAGGTTAATAATCTATTCAAGGGCGGTTCGCATGGTAAAAAAATTGCTTGCCAATTTAATCTTGCCTTCTTTGTCCGCAGATTCTAGAAAAGCATATATTCTTGGCTATGATTAGCTTCTTAATTGCGCATGACGTCATGTCTTTATCCCAGTACGGCTTCATTTTAGGTAAGGGCACGCAGCCCTTAATAGAGGGATTTTTTCAGGCGCTTTAAATCTGGCTTTTCAATACAACGAAGTGGTCTGTGCACTGTTCCTTGATATCAGCAACGCATTCGACAGTGTTTACCATAGTCTTTAAGCTGTCGTTCTCAGGTTTCTGGGGCGCCCTTTTGGCGTTGTTGAATAACTTTTTTATCAGACAGACAGCAGTTCATTGCGATTGGCCAAGACCGCAGCAAACTTCGGGTGATAAATGCAGGCGTACCTGAAGGTTCTATATTGAGTCCCTTATTATTTAAGTTCGTATCAACGATCTGTCTATGGCAACTTCAGTTCCATTGTTTCAGTGGGCCGTTGAGACTGTCATATTATCTGAATCGAAGCATTACTCAGACGGTATCTCTGCACTACAGGAAGCATCCCACAATGTCATGAACTGATTTCATGTTAATCTAATTAATGTAATTAGGAATAAAGCCAAAATTATTTGTTTTCATTGCCCACTGAAAAGGGCATTTTAAATCATCCCCTGCACCTTCATAGATCTTATTGCTCGCCTTGCAGATGCAAAGCTCTTCAATGCACTGAATCTGTAAAAATACTTGAGTTTAGATTTTGATAGTATCTCGCGTGGAACTCGCATTTAGGTCATGTCTGTCAAAAACTCCAAATGGTGCCTTGTCGCTTATGCAACATTAGATATTGCACGCCAGTTTCCGTGCGCAAAACTATCACACGCGCATTAGGTTACAGTACGCTCCGTAACCGATTGACCGTTTACGGCCACTGCCGCTGCTCCATGGCAGAACAACTAATTCCAAATCGCGTTTCCTGTTGAAGACCATTGCTTACGATTGATGTGCCCCGTCTGAATTAGACGTTTTTAAGGTTCTAAGGTTGCCTAACTTTAATTTACTCTTGACAGAAGCATTCGTGTTAAAATATTTTGGTCCTATCAGTACAATGTTCAACAGGGCCCATCATGATCTCTTAGACTGAAAGAAAGATCATTTTTCTACTAGTCATGACAGGAGAGCTCGCACATACCACGTGGCAACACTCTTGAACAAATTGCAACCAAGTGTATTTCTTGCCCACACCAAACATAAGCTCGAAGAACTGCCGTGGATCATCGATGTAATGTAGTTATGACACTTTTGTTTCCGTTAATTATATTGCATGCATGACGTCGCAGTAGCAATTGATTTGTTGTACGGTTAATTTATCTTCATCGTTATTGGCATTATTACTTTTGTTCTGCTTTAGACAGTAGTCTACGTAATAAGCTTGTGTCATATTGTATCCACCAGATGGTTCTATATGATGATCGCACGTGTCTTGTTTTGGCCGTATTCATCAAAACTTCAACATATGTTACATTGACCCTTCCACATCTTCACGTGCTCTTCTCTGCTTCAACTAGGATCGTGTTATTTACATTTCTGGGCAATATATTGTAATTGTGGACGCGGTTACATTAACTGACTGTTATAGTATGCGATATGTCATTCAGAGTGATATGCATGTGCTTGCCTTGTACGCCATCGGCTGTCACCCAGGCGCTGCCATACAAGCCCTACGAGGCTTCGGCAGGCCTGATTCACGTGTATGTAAAAAAAGTGCTGAATAAAAAAATTTAATGCGAAAACATTATGTGCCCCATTACGCGAAAATCCGTCGGCGTCGGCGTGACCGAAAGAGGGCACCCAAATGGCCGACGGCGCAAAGAGTAAAAACACGTCAAAAAATGCCTGGATTGACATCAAGTTTCTCAGGGACGTTCCTGTAAACAAAATAAATTAATGGCTTCGAAAAGGAAATTTGGTACATTTCGGCCTGGGTGAGAATCAAACCCGGGCCTCCGGGGCGCGAGACGAGCGCGCTTTCCCGACGCCACGGCAGTTCCGCAGTTATGGCCTGGCGCATGCGTCATCCACCACGTCACGTCGCAGCCATCTGACAGACTAGAGGTGTGGCCTAGAGAGTGCGTCATTGGCCACGTAACGGCCCAGCTAATAGGGGAGGAGGTGGCGCGACATCATGGGTGTATAAAATGAGCGCGTTCATGACGTTCCGAGGTCTACAAACGGTATAATGATTTCGCATTACAACAAGCAAGCAGTCTTAAAGGGACAGTAAAGCAAAACAACTTAGACTGATAAAATATTCTTCGAAAACTCTGCTGTCGTTAATTACACTGCAATAGGCCAATTATTAGAAGAGAAAATGAAACTCAAAGTTAATTTGTTTGAATTTCGCGCGGAAACCCAAACGTCAGCACTTCAGTGTGACGTCACGACTTCTAAAGTAATTTTTTGTATTTGGACCACGTTGGCTCAGTAAAAGTTCGCGAAACTTGCCATATTCAGTCTTTGGCTCCTTTAGAACACAATGTAGTCAATCTTTACCGCTAAAGAATTAACTGAGACCTAGAAGAAGCTGTCAAAATCCATGACGTCACGGTGAGCTGGTGCGGGAACTTCAACGTGGCGTCGCCGCTCGCCTTGATATTTTTAGTTTCTTTCTGGCTTACCAAGCGGCTTCTCGCGGTAAGAGTGGTGTTTTCGGTAATGAGGAAGGGTAATCTACTGATACAGAAGAAATCATTTTTTTCCTTTAGTATCCCTTTAATTGTATCTCCCAAATTTTATTATTAACAGCGAAGCTGTTTAAGCCAGCCGCAACCGTAAACTATCATCATCAGCAATGAAGAAATAAATAAAAGAAAATAAACTCCCTTTCCGAGGCGGGATTCGAACGCACGCGTACCCACAGGCCCAAGGCGAGCGTCGTAACCACTGGGCTATACAGCCATTTTTTTATTTATTGCCTGGCTTTGACACACAAAATTTCACACAAGGAACAGTACAATATACAATTATAATACAAAGTAGGGGAAGGCGTATTCAACCACCATCGTGCTGGCTGCGTCTATTTAGAATTCGCGCAGATCCACAAGCGGCTCTACTCTTGAGAGCCACTCGGGGGGTTCGGCTAATGCCTTCTTGATTTCAACAAACCAGTGCATGCTCTCACGAAAATAAATTCGTGCAGGCCGTGCATCCTTATCAACGTAATATCGTGCCATTCTGGACCGCCAGATACAGCGGGGGCCCATAAGCATAATTAAATCAAAAGGCACCCCATCCTCGTTATCTACGCTTAAGTACCGAATGCCATACGGGTCAAGTGGAAATTCTTTCCGTACTGTTCTCTGTAAGACATCCCAAAAATATACGCCTTCCCAACAGTGTAAAAAAACTTGATCGATTGTCTCCGGCTGCTTGCAAATTAAACAGTGTGTTCCCCACGGTAAAAACAATTCCTTTCACTTTTTAACTGGTAATGTTCCGGTGTGTAATTTAAAAAAGAAAGTTTTCGTTCCTGGTGGCACCTGCATTTTTTTAACTCTCTTTAAAACATCACTACCTGGGCCTCCACTGTACACGGACCTGTACAAGGGCACTGGGAAAACAATGTCACACAAAGCACAATACAGTTTTTTTCCGTTTCACACTGAATAGGTAATCATTCGAAAATCGCGCTATTAGAAATCTTACGCACGATACGATTTCTTTATAGAAACCACGAATCCCTCCCGAAAGCTCTTCGGTTGAAACAACATACTCGGGCAGCCGTCGGCTTAGCTTCATTTTGCATACAGTACGCAGAAACGGGTCTATTGCGTCCCGAAAAAACAAGAAACGGTTGACCAACTGCCGTAAAAAGAGGTGACCCAGTCCCAGACCCCCGTCTTTTACCCGCCGGAACAAGTTGGTACGGCTGCAGCGCTCCCATGCAGACGCCCAGAGAAAGACTGCGAAGACCCTGTGTAGCTTCTGAACGTTTAACCGTGAACACTGCAATACCTGCATTACATACCACAGCTTGCTAATGAAGAAAATGTTGCAAACGGTGGCTCTGGCAAAAATCGATAGGTTGGCTCCTTTCCACTTCTCCGCTCTCTCCCGAATCATTTTAGTCTGCTCTTTCCAATACTGCTCACTATCGCTATAAGCGTTGAGCGGTACGCCCAAGTACTTGCCCGGGGTCGTCACCCAAGGCACGTTGGCGAAGAGGTCTGGTTTCTCCGGCCACGCTCCATGCCAGAGCCCAAGACACTTGGACCAGTTAACTCCACTACCGGTGACATGGCTGAATTTACGGACACATTTGACAACCTCGATTAAACTGCCCTGATAATCCGTGATAACTGCAACATCATCAGCATATGCCAGCAGTTTCACTTCGGCTCCTTGTAACTTAAATCCTCTAATGCTGTTGCTTTCCAATATCTTCATGCACAGGGTTTCAATGTATATACCAAATAATAGCGGGCTGAGGGGGCAGCCCTGGCGCACCGAACGGTGCACGCTTATGGGGGCCCCCAGGCTCTTATTTACGATCAATCTCGTCGTGCAGTTTCGGTACGCCAGGGCCACTCCCTCGCAGATAACAGAACCGACATTAGCGTGGTCTAAGACGGCAAACAGAATTTCATGAGCCACGCAATCGAAAGCCTTTTCGAGGTCGATCTGTAGAATGGCGACCCGACCACTGGTATCATCACAGCATTCAAGTAGACTGCGTGCTTTGTTAATATTTGTAACGATGGAGCGCCCCTTTATCCCACATGTCTGGTGAGGCCCGACTATGTCCTGTATCACCGTCTGCAATCTTCGTGCCAATATCTTCATAAAGATTTTATACTCGACATTGGTGAGTGCTATGGGACGGCATGCTGTTATACAGCCACGCTTACAGAGCATACATTTATGTATGCTACGTGACAATATGATTGCGTTCGAGTGTCGTCGTCTTCGTCCACAGCTGAGCATTGGCACAATGCTCAGCTGTGGTGCTCAGCAATGCTCAGCACGAGCTGAGCAATGCTCAGCTCGTGCCAATGCTCTGCGACATGAAGAAGAGAAGTTTTGCGCGCTATGCTCGGGAGAGAGATAAAGAAAATGAGAGCGAGAGAGAGATAGACGCATTCACGGAGCGGGTCTGCTGGAACACGTTGTCGGCATAGCAACGCGGTGGAACGCTGGTGTCGGTGTTGCGAGCTGCGCTATGCAACGCGCAGTGACAGCCGTAAGTCCGAGAGAGAGAGAGATACGCATTCACGGAGCGGGTCTGCTGGAACGCGTTGTCGGCATTGCAACGCGGTGTCGGTGTTGCAAGCTGTGCTATGCAACGCGCAGTGACAGCCGTAAGTCCGAGACGCGCGAAAAGAAATTTTCGTCATCATGAGCAATTAGATGAAAAGTTCGCGTGCACTTCCGGAAAATGCTGGGCTACGATCACCCAGCTTCGCTGTTTCAAGCGTTGCGCTAGGTTGAGCATTTTTTATTATTAGTAGTAGTAGTAGCAGTAGTAATGCTATCATCACCATCATCATCACTATTATTTAGCATACACCTGATAGCTGCGGAAAACTGGTCACCGAGATCGTCGCATAAACTTTGTTTTCTACTGACACGAGTAAAGGAGCCTACACACAAGTGCCCAGTGCTCTACTTAAATTATTTATATTCGCATGCTGCCTCCATAGTACAGCTCACGGACGCTACGACGAAAGGCACATGGCTGAAAGTCTACCACCAGCATGAAGTGCATGCTAAAATGGCTGCGATACCAGGAAGTCATTGCTGCAGACACTCTCGTTTATATTTAGGTGAACAGAAGGAACCTTGAAAACCTGCATGGTGATACTGTCGTCCATTAGGTGGTCGTATATTATGTACCTGCGTGTATAGAATTCCTGCAGGTGCATGGAAAGTAGTAGAAGGTCGTGTACTATTCTTAAGCCGAGCACTAGCTATGCGCGAAGATAATATTTGCAAGGTTTTTTAGGTAACGAAGTTGTTCTAAAACCTTGAACAAACCCACTTTCAAAGTTTTGATTTAAATGCAAACATTTGAGGAAGACGGTGTATGGAGACAATGTATGAGAATGTGTAAGATTGACAAGCAACAAGACCCACTGCAAGAAACAGTCGGTCGAACCGAAAGCTACCTCAGAGCGTGGTGCTTGCATTGCGCGCCCGAAGAGTCTGAGTTGCTGGTTCTCAAAACGAGAACACGAGGCAGACCATGCACCAGAGCACGAATAACCCGACCTCAGCATCACCCTAAATGGGGTAGACATACCGCAAGTGGTCACTGTTCTCGGCCTTAAGGCCGAGAACAGTGACTCCACGTGCGGTATTCATCATTCATAAAGACGGGTTGGGTGCGCTACGCTTCCCAAACTGCAGGCCTCACTCATGCAAGTGATGCACCTCATCAAACGGGTCGCTAACAGGTGGCACGGCCTCTAAGAACAAGACACGCTCCGAATCGTGCAGGCACTCGTAACCAGTCGAATAACGTATGGTACTCCCTTTCTCGACGTCAAAAAAGACGAGATCGAGAAACTAAATACTGTCATCAGGAAATCAAACAAGGTCGCCATTGGAGTTACTGAGAAAGCTTTGACGACCCGCATAAATAAACTGGGACTCCATAAAACGTGGGTAGAACTACAAGAAGCCCACAAGACAAATCGAATCCAACGCCGGAAATTGACCCAAATGGGCCAAACCCTACTGCACCGTCTTGGTTAGAGGCCGCCGGCAGAATAAATTGAGGCAAAACAGCGAATCCCAAATCACTTACGGGACGCCATTACGACGGTACCCATTTCCCTTCATATGCACCCTATCCACCACAAAGCGAAGACAACCGAGAGCCCAAGCTCTACACAAAAAGCTACTCGAAGAACCCCGACATCCGTTATACGGATGCGGCAAAATATCCGAAACGCTCAGCCTTCGCCCTGAGTGCCGTAGGCGCCCAGGGCAAGGAACAAGCTGCCGCCACGCTTACCAGCAAGGGACCCAGACATAGCAGGAGGAGGCAGGAAAAGTGGCGGTCGCGTTCGCCATTTCCACGTGCACTGACTCAGACGTAATAATCAGCGACCCGCAAGCGGCGTGTCGCAATTACCAAAAAAAAGGAAGAATCTCGAAAAAAGCCCTGAGCATTCCTACCAATACCTGTAACCAAAGAGGAGAAGATCTTCCAGAGACCTACGTCGTCTGGACTCCGGGACATTGAGTCCCTGGCGAGGAACGGAGCGGCCGACGCCGCAGCCCGAGAGCATACAGGCCAGGCTTTCCTGCCAGAGTAGACCAGAAAGGCAGTGGCGTAGCCAAGGGGGGGGGGGGGGGGGGGGAGGTTCAAACCCCCCCCACTAACCCACCCTTTTCTCTCGTCGCTTCGCGCTGACATATTTCAAGAAACCGGTGCTACTTTCACACTTTCATTCCTGGGCGCTTCCGTTTGGGTTGGTAATTTACAGCGAATCATGTCTGCATATGGAAAAAAACTGTCACGGTGTTTGTCAAGGCCTTGACACTCTGTGAGGTTTTGGGCGCGAATGTGGCGTCCGCATTCTGAAACAACAAATGCGCAACAAATGAAGCAACAAATGCGGCAGCCGCATTTTAGATGAAGGCGAAAATGCTCGAGGCCCGTTTACTTAGATTTAGGTGCACGTTAAAGTCCCCAGGTGGTCGAAATTTCCGGCATACATTTCCGCCGCTTCCCTTCAACGCGACCAAGTTCCTACGCGAACGCGGCCTAACCGGCCGCGTTCGCGTAGGAACTTGGTCTCGAAGCTGTCGGAAGCGGCAAAATCTTGCAAAAATCCGCCCGCCTAGGCGGCAAAACAGGCAGAAAAACAGGCGGCGAGCCAAATTGGTCTCGGACCGATTTTTTCGCCATGGCGAAGCGGAAACGCGGCGGAAAGTCGTTCTGCTCGACCGGAAGCTACACTAGCATGTAAACTTCCGGTCGTAACATTGAACATGACACCAAAAGTGTAGGCTGTAATGCTGATCGACGCGATCAAGAACCACCCCTTCCTCTACGACAAGAGTGGCACTCAAACGTACTGTCAGCAATACTCGCGATAGTATTCAACGTCGCGCGACAGGAGGTGCGGCAACGAAGCCTTTGCGTGACTCAACTTCTTACACTTTTGCAAAGCCAGGCGAATCCACCACTGCCGTTTCCGAGGTTTTCTTGTCTTCCGTTTATTCATTGTCGATTTCTAGAAAACAAGTAGGTAGAAGTATAAAAGCCATTTCTTCTTCCACTTCCATGGAAGACAATAGTTAGGCAGATTCCTCGTTGGCGCTCCATAATTCTCCTCGCACGTGCACGGTATGTTGCAGAAGTCGCGGGGTGCTTTTCTCGTCGCGACGATAGATTGGGAGCGTAGGTCTCACGTGGGACGCGCAGGCTTCGGCGAGCCTCAACACAAGGGCCAGTCCGGGTTTTAGCTTTGGTGTTCCCGTTGCCGCTTTCGTGTCCTGGAGGCGCCGAAAATAATACGAAATGATGAAATGCTATTACAACTTGTAAATAAAAGCTATTAAAGAAATATAATCACGCCTATAGGCAGCAACCTGTGACACAGCGCTACCGCGCCCGTGTGAGGAGAATTACAGAACGCCAACGAGGAACTTACCGAAGGTCGCAGATGACACGCGAAATTGCGCAAGATGATCACTTTTGATGACGGGTGGGTCAGTGAATGAACATACCGCTCGAAATAATGCGATAATGAGCGCCACCACGCCGACAAACGTACGCAGACTAGATGGATGTGGACGAAAGCGGCAGCGCGGCCGCGGTGGTAGCAAAACAAATGTGAACTTGGACATGCGCGGAAAAGATTTTCCGGGTGCTTTGGCCTCTCCACCCGCTTGCCGCTTCCCAAATGTGAACGAAGCCATAGTCTGCAGCGCAAAACCTCTCTCGTTTGCGATTGCGCCCCTGCGGAAGGCTGGTAGTTACTGTTGTGTTGCTGAATCCCAAACCAGCAATTACGAAAGGCTGGTAGTTGCTGTTGTGTTGTGGAATCCCAAACCAGCAATGTACACACGAAAGGGTTGATGCCAGCAGTGAAATTCCACCGACTCGCAACAGAATGCACGAAACAGACAGCCAACAAGCATGGATTACTGCTGTGCGCAGTACAGCGTAAGTAAACTCTTGTTGCAGGCGCTGACAGTTCTCGTCGGAGTTCACGCGTCCTGAGAAATTGATTATGTGCACTATGCACTGAACAAGACCGGAGTTCATTCCTGCATCACTAGTACACCAATCAGTCGAGATCTGTGAGGTACAAGGCCACTTCCTGTTTGCACCGGCCTAAGTGAAGCAGAAATGACTCGCACGCACTACTTAAAATGCGTACACATGCCATAACTATGCAGTGCGGTGAAATATTCTGTACAATTCTGAATCTGTTGATGTAAAGGCAAATGACGGCTGCACGCTCGCACACAGCGGAAGACACAGCGGCCCATGCACTTGCCGCAGGAAATTCAAGGCGACGAAAGCTTCGTAAAAAAAAAAAAAAAGCATTACTCGTTTTTGCGCGTATTTAAGTTTTCTAGCGCAAAGACGCAGCGAACAAGCTATTGCTATGGGAGTAGGTATAGCCTGGTAACACGTGCATTTTGACATGTATAGCCGTCCTTGACCTGTGAAACGCACTTCGCCCCGACGAGGACGACGCCATCTACGCTTAACGGAGATTAACAATTAATGATGTCTTCTCCGATCGCGCGGGTCGTCTCAATGATGCGTTTTCGAAGACTGGTCCATTCAGTGGCGCGATGAGAGACCGTTGCTCCAAACGCCCACTGTACCTGTCGTACTTACTGTATTTTACGGAGCTTACATTACTTTTTACTTAATTGCTTCACAAGCACATAGTGCCACACACACACGCGAGGGGGGGGGGGGGGGAGGGTCCCATGTCTTTGATATACATGCATAGAGTGTGCTTAAACTACCGATACTTATTATCGATCACGTCACGTAGTGGAAAGCAGACGCTTGCCCCCCCCCCCCCCCCCCCATCCCGGACGGGCCGATGAAACCCCCCCCCTCCCCCCCCGAAAAAAATTTCTGGCTACGCCCCTGCAGAAAGGTGACGAGGCTCGAAGACATCGCGAGGAAATACACCAATATGCTATAGCACCACAGACTCGAACGAAGAATGTACCCCCTACCTCACCTGAAACTCAACAGCAAAGACAGTTATTCTAAGAACACTGCAAACAAACTCATACGTTAACGGCATCCACTTACATACGATATCCCCAACGCAATTCCCGTACCCCTGCGCGTTTTGCGGAGTCCCGGGCACTCTGCGCCACATGATAATGGAATGCTCGGGGCCTGCGGGGCCACCGCAAAAAAAAAAAAAAAAAAAATCCGAAGACTGCAGATAAAAAAAAAAGCCGAATCAAAGAACACAGGAGAGGACTAGGAAGCACTGTGGGAGGTCATGCTGTCTTGCCCAAGGCTGGATGACAAGCGAAAGTCGGTGGGCCGGCCCAGGGTGGCAGCCAGAGACCACGGATTCCAGGAATGAGGAAGCCGCCCACCTGAGGGCGAGGAGTGATCTCTTTTTCTCTATCACTAGTTCAACAATAATCGTCTCTCTCTCTCTTTCTCATGAGAATAGCTGTAGTGGTTTTAGTATTTTCGGCCTCCACAGAAAAAGAGCAAAATATGCTGCCAAAGTGTGAAAATATGGACTTTTTAGGGATTCAAGACTATGTATAGGTGTAGCACGAGAAAAACAATACTGTGTGTCTGCCTGACTGACTGACAACACTGAGTGAAAACTCTGACTCGCAAAGGGAGTTAGCTGCCGATGTGGGCCCTGTTCTACTTTCCGGCAGAATTGTAGATCGTACTCTGGTGCACTCTGAGCGGAACGTAAATCGTCGGAAACAGGTTCAAGCTTGTTTCCTACAAAGGAAGATGCTCCATATGTATTATGACGTCTCTGTTGGCACGACGTTTATTAGGCCTGAGTCCTCGGGAGCGAGCCAGCCAAGGCACACACCCGATGATGATGATCACACATAACTGAAGATGAGGATCGAGCTACGTAGAATGATGATGATAATATACAGAGGAAGAAGACGTGCGTAATAAATGCCCACACTAATCCCCCCCACGTGGAAGCGGCCATACTGGCCGCAGGTCAAGGTGACGAAGAACGCCGCCTGAAGGGTTTCATGCGGGAGACATGAACGACCTCGGTGCTGCGACAACGGCGGTCTGTTGAGGCGACAACAGGAGTCACGCGATAACTGACGGGCGATGTCTGCTCCAGGACTACGTAGGGCCCGATGAATCGCGGCTGGAACTTGTCGCACAAACAAGGCGTGCGAAGGGGCGTCAATAGAAGTATTTCCTCACCAGGTTGGAAAGACAACACGATGGAAGGTGTCGTAAATGATCTTCCGGTCTCGTTGTCTGGTCGCTGTGTTTACGCGAGCACGCTGGCGGCACTGGGAGAGTCGTGAAACGAATTCTTCGCTAGACGATGCAGTTGGCTTACAGGAGAATCGAAGAAAGAAACGTCTAGAAGGGAAGTAGGCGACCGTCCGTGAACTAGGTAAAATGGCGAGTAGCCGGTGGTACGCTGAACGGCCGTGTTGTAGGGGAAAGTGACGATTGGTACAAGCTTGTCCCAATTCTTGTGATCAGGCTGAATATATACGGCGATCATGTCGGCCAGCGTGCGATGAAATCGCTCTGTCAAGCCCTTAGTCTATGAATGGTAACTCGACGCTGTTTTGTGGGTGGTACCAGAGGCGCGCAGGACTTCGTTTAAAAGTTGCGAGAGAAAGACCTTTCCACGGTCGCTTAGCAGTGCCCGAGGAGCGCCATGGCGCAGAATTATAGCTTGAAGGACGAAGTCGGCAACCTCCGAAGCTGAGCCAGTGATCACTGATGTTGTCTCAGCGTAGCGCGTCAGGTGGTCGATGGCGGTCACTATCCACCGATTGCCAGCTGCATTAACAGAAAGGGGCCCGTAAAGGTCGATACCAACAACCTCAAACATAGGCGGAAAGTTTTCATTCTTCCGGGGGGGGGGGGGCTGGGGCCCGCAGTTTATATATATATATATATATATATATATATATATATATATATATATATATATATATATATTGTAAAGAACTCAATGGAGACGGCTAAAGCCGTTCCTCCATTTTATTGAACTTCTTCTTCTTCTCCTCCGGTACTCGCGCCACTTCTACTTCGTCTTGACGGCACTCCACATTCTCCGGGGCCTCTGACTCCATCCCTCCTGGGATGGTATGGGATGATGTTCCCAACGGAGCTAACTTCGATCGTCTTCGCCGGAGTCTCGTAGTACACTGACTTGAGGATTCCTTGCTGGCTTGCCGTTTTGGTGACCATGTATGGACCACTAAATTGGCACTTGGAGCCGCTCAGTCCTTTCTTGACGAGTATAAAACTTCCAGGTTCAACCACAGGCAACTTATGATAGTGCCTATTGTCGAAGTTTCTCTTCATTCCACATTTATATTTCATTTGCTGTTCGGCTGTCTTGGGGGTCTCTAGAAGAATAACGCGGCCGGTGATTCCTAACTGATGATCTGCAGGAAGCCAAGGACTTGTGCCATTTGCACAAAAGTATGGACTGCAGCCCAACCCCCCCGTGTAGGTGTTATTGTGGTGAGTCACTGCCGCTTCCAAGGCACATTTCCATCCACCAGGGAAGGTAGGGTATAGATCAAAATACTTCTTGAGGTCGCGAATTAACCTTTCTGCGAGTGCGTTGCCTTCCGGATGGTACGGAGTCGAAAACCTTAGAGTGATGCCTCTCTGTTCGGCCCATCTTCTGAGCTTTTCGCTACGGAAAGCAGGTCCATTATCAGAGACCAATACTTTAGTTGTCTTGAAGATGACGCGTTCCATTAGGGCGATTACAGAGTTGGCATCCTCCTTTCCACATTTAGCTGCTGCCATTCTTGTACATTCGTCAATGGCGACAAGGAAAGCCTGCGTCCTCCGCACGCCTTCCCCCTTCTTTTTGACTTCAGCGAAGTCGAGGTGGACAACTTCAAAGGGTACGCTCGAATACTTGGGAATGACCATTTCGTTTCCTCTAGGTTTGTATTTGGCTTTAGCCATTTGACACAGGTGGCAAGTTCGGACATATTCATGTATTTCTTCTTTCATACTTTCCCAGGTAAAGCGCTGGTTTATCTTTCTGAACGTCTTTGAGAATCCGTCATGCCCACCCGATTCGGCGCTGTCGTGGTAAAGTCGCAAGATTCTTGGCCGGCATGTTTCTGGCACGTAAAACTTCTCGCCCTGTGGTCGAATTTCCTCTGTTCCCTCCCAGATGCCGATGGCGCACACTTTTTCCGTATTTGCTGCTGATGGAATATGCAGCCTCGATAATCCATCAGCTTCTGGTAGCTTGTCCCCTGGTCTGTGGGTCACTTCAAATGTGAATTGCTGCAGTTCGTTAATCCACCTTGCAATTCTGCCTTTCGGTTGAGAGAGATTGAGAAGATAGGTAAGTGCTTTGTTGTCCGTAAACAGCTTGAACTGTCGACCTTCAAGATAGGTTCGGAAGTACCTTACAGCCATTACCACTGCAAGTGCTTCTTTTTCCGTAGTAGGGTAGTTTTCTTGCGCTTTTGTAAATGTGTATGAGTAATAACCCACAGCCTTGAGTTGGCGCGCTGGTGGCTGTGAGTCATCCCGTTGGTAGAGTACAGCCCCAGTTCCATAAAGTGATGCGTCCGTGCAGAGCTCGAAAGGTTTTTCGAAGTCCGGAAGTATCAAGACCGGATCTGAAGATATGATGTTGACAAGTGCTTGATATGTTTGTTCGCAATGTTCACTCCAAACAAACGGTGCACCTTTCTGTGTGAGAGATGTCAAGCACTTCGTCATGGTGGCATAGTGTGGTATGAAGGCTCGAAAGTGTCCAGACAGACCTAGAAAAACTCGCAATGAATGCAAATCGTACGGCCGAGGCAATGTCTTTATCCTCTCGACAGACTCTGCTTTGGTGCTTTTCGTGTGGCCGTCAAACACTCTGCCCAGAAATACCACAGACCGCTTGAAGAACTCGCTTTTCCTGACATTTATCTTCAACTTGGCTTTACTCAGTGCTTCCAAAACCTGTGATAAATGCTTTGCGTGCTGGTCCTCTGTTTTAGAGTACACAATTATGTCGTCCACGTAGACGTTACAAAATTGTTCGGTACAAGCAGATAGAACATTGTTCATCATTTTTTGAAACCAGGTGCCCGAGTTCTTCCAGCCAAATGGGAGCCTGTTGTATTCGTACACATCGAAAGGTGTAACAAAAGCTGTAAACTTCTTGTATTCTTCTTGTAGAGGAAGTTGCCAATAACCTTTGCAGAGATCGATTCGCGAAAACCACTCACATCCTCCAGTTTCATTAATTATGTCATCGATCCGTGGCATAGGAAATGGAAACAAGTCTGTCTGTCGGTTTATCAATCGGTAGTCCGTGCACAACCTGAAAGTACCGTCCTCCTTAGGCACAATTGTTATAGGTGATGCAAACGGGGATGTCGAGGGCCTGATGATGTTAGCATCTAGCATTTGTTGCAGTTCATTTTTGAGCCATACTTTCTTCTCGTGAGATACCGCCGGGGTGGCTCAGTCAGCTAAGGCGTTGCGCTGCTGAGCCCGAGGTCGCGGGATCGAATCCCGGCCCCGGCGGCCGCATTTCGATGGAGGCGAAATGCAAAAACGCCCGTGTGCTTGCGTTGTAGTGCACGTTAAAGAACCCCAGGTGGTCGAAATTATTCCGGAGCCCTCCACTACGGCGTGCCTCATAATCAGAACTGGTTTTGGCACGTAAAACCCCAGAAAGAAGAAGATAGCGGATAGGGCTTCTTGCGGACTACATTTGTGTCTCGCAGCTTGAATGGAACTTCTAGGAAAGGAGTAGCAGGAGGGTACGCCCCAACGCAGATGAGCTCAGGATACGTTGTCAGTATCTCGTCTGCGTTTCTCACCGTCCTAACCTGCGTTTCTTGTGCCAAGCAGTTTTCTTCTAAAGTTGAGTCGATAGTTAATTCATCTTTCCAAGATATGTTTAACTTAAGGCGCCTCATGTCCGGCCTTGACAGTATGAAAGAAAAATTCACGTCATTCATTACAAGTGCCTTAACCTCGATTGTCCGATTCTGGTATTTCACAATCACTGTTGTCCAGTAATGCAGAATTCTTCTGCTGCCGTCGTAACTTTGCACCTCCACTGCTTTATCTTGTCGGATTTCCCTTTTGTCTGCCAGGACCTCATTTATGAGACTCACAGACGCTCCTGTGTCCACTAGCACATGCGTGCCTCTGCCATTAATTTTCATTTCGGCATGAAGAATGTTTGTCTTCAACAAATAGCAGCAGTGCCCGAGGAGCGCCATGGCGCAGAATTATAGCTTGAAGGACGAAGTCGGCAACCTCCGAAGCTGAGCCAGTGATCACTGATGTTGTCTCAGCGTAGCGCGTCAGGTGGTCGATGGCGGTCACTATCCACCGATTGCCAGCTGCATTAACAGAAAGGGGCCCGTAAAGGTCGATACCAACAACCTCAAACATAGGCGGAAAGTTTTCATTCTTCCGGGGGGGGGGGGGGAGGGGGGCTGGGGCCCGCAGTTTATATATATATATATATATATATATATATATATATATATATATATATATATATATATACCCTCTGCTAACAATTTTCTATTATTGCGATAGCAGTTATATGGCCACTTCAACCGCCGTGAGGTTCCGTATAGCTTCCAAGGGCGATAAAATCGTCACCGCGCGCCGTATGCGCGAGTGAAAGCGCGCGGGGGACGCGCGCTATCACGGAGGGCGAACGCACAGCGGAGAGCAAACGCGACCGTCCCGCGAAAGGCCGTTGGGGTATGGGAGGGAGGGAGGCGGGGCGGCGCTGTGCTCCGGCGCCAAAGGCGTATCTTACCACTCAATCTCCCACGCGAAAGCAAGAAACGGGAAGAGGGGGGGAGGGGGGGGGGGCAGCTTCTCCTCTGCCAACAACTTCTCTGCCCGGCGGTCGCCCGCACCGTCTCGTATCTCTACACGGCTCTGACCTTTGTATGGGCTGTGCATTTGCCGCTCAGTTTCCGTTGAAGCGATAGACCGCGCGGACTTGCGCTTGCTGCCAGCGTTTTGACAGTCGTTGGCTGCGGTCATTCAGTGTGATCTATTCATGTTTGCTTGTGCGCGCTGGCACCACGATTGTTAATTCAGTTAGTAAGCCAATGTGTCCAAGTTTATGCAGCCGATAAAACTACTATCCCTAATCCGAATAGCGCTCTGCTAATTTGCTATCGCAATTGATGCTTCGCCTTTCGGGCGAAACTGCGACATTTTTTCTAGCTTTATGGCGAAAGCAATTACATCGACATTTCAGGCAAATTGTCGCGGTTGTCATCGCCGCGATGTTCCGCATTAAATCCAAAAGCCATATACATGAGCGACCCATACCCTGTGGGTGCGGGAACAAGCACGTAACAGTTAGCCGAACAGGATGGCGGCTTGATGGGCATTATTTCCGACACGCTCAATATTCGGGTTAGTTATAGGTCACGTAATCAAATGCGAATGGGAAGGAGAGCACGCGTCTTCTCCTCTAGCCCTGCCGTAGCTGTGAATGACTGTGCGCGGCTGACGCATATGGGGCCCGCGTACCATATTTAATTTTTGGTAATCATTGGTGGATGCAATGGGGATCAGGAATGGCTGCTAACTTCATGCGCGCGGTCTTCCTTTCCGAGCTGTCTTAAGAGACAGAGGTCATCGCAGATCACTCACAGAGGCCGTCAGTAGTGGACATAAAAATAGGCAGATAATGATGATGAATCTAATTTTCAGGGTTGCAGTGAATCGCGCGGCTGTACGAACCGTTCGCCTCCGCTGCCGACGTTCTTCACAATGCTTGCGTTGTGATGGATGGATGGATGGAAAACTTTAATGAACGTCCTGAGGTACGCGACTCAGCGCGCAGCGGGCCGCTCCCACGTTGGGACAGTCAGGCCATGCCCGACCGCCGCATCGTGGGCCCTCTGGACAGCCCATAGTTGCGCCCCGGCATCGGGGCTCTTGATAGCGGAGAGCCACTTGTCCTCATTTATTTGTTCCGTGCCTCGTAACGAGGGGCAACGCCAGAGCATATGGTCTAAGCTAGCGAAGTCATTGCAGTGCCTGCAAGAACTACTGGCATAAGTGTCGGGATAAAGCTTGTGTAATAAAGCCAGGCTGGGATACGAGCCTGTTTGCAATAATCTGAGGGTCAATGCCTGCGCTCTGTTTAACTTCTTGTGAGGAAGGGGAAAGTCTCTCCTGCCGAGATAAAAGTACTGCGTAATTTCATTGTATGTTGTCGGTTGATCTCTGTTCTCCACCACTCCTGGCTGGCCGGGGAGTTCTCCATGGTCGCGGAAAGCGAGACCTCGCGCCTTGGAGTGGGCCAGCTCGTTGAGGTTTGTGGGGCCTCCCATGATGGATCCCATGTGAGCGGGGAACCACGTGAGAGTGTGGGTGGCAATGCTTTTACCGTCGAGGATGCGACAGGCTTCTTTACACACGGCGCCAACGCTGAAGGCGCGGATGGCTGCCCTGGAGTCGCTGAAGATGTTGGCATGTTTCTCGTCCAGGAGGGCCAAGGCAATGGCCACTTGCTCGGCCGCACATGACGACGTGCCTCGTACCGAAGCTGCGTTAATGGTCGAACCCTTGTGGTTGATGGACACTACTGCGAAATTTTTGCTGTTGCCATATTGGGCCGCGTCAACGAAGCAGCTGCCGCCAGGGAGTTCTGTCGCCCGGCGTAGGAGCGCCACGGCCCTGGCCTTCCTTCTTTCCACGTTGCGCTGGGGATGCATATTGCGTGGGGCGGGGGATATGATGATGTGGTCTTTCTGCTCTTTCGGAAGGCCCTGGTAGGAGTCTTTGACTTTAGCCGGGGGGACGCCCATCTCTGTTAGGAGTCGTCTGCCCACCGTGGTGCCGGAGAGTCTGAGAATCTGTGCCCTTTCGTTGTGAAAGCGAGTGCTCGAGGTCATCCAGTGAGTTATTTACAGGTTTACATGGTCCGTGCTTACTATGTCCACTATGCTTACTATGTTAATTTTAGGTGAATGGTTACTACAATTTATATGGGCATTATAACTAACGTATAGACTCGTGTAAGGGCCACACTTTTCTGTCGCGATGTTGACGAACCTTTCATGGGACCGGGCCATTTGACCTCCCTTTTCCAACTAAGATTATGAAATCAGCCGTAAACCTACGCGATCGCCTCCTCTCGATATCCAGATAGCGACGCTCGAAAGTACGCTGCGTGCGACAATTCGCTGTTGAGCCGGATCAGAATCAGCGCACGGAACGCGATTGCTTCTTGGTTGGATGTCTTTTTTGTAATATTGGCTGTCAAGTTATGGGTGCGGCCCTTACACGGGTGCGATCCTTACACGGATTTACACGGTAAGAATCTTCCTTCTTGTAATTGTCTTCTACTTCGCTATCACTAATACTGCTTCGCCTTTCTGGCCAAACTGCACTCTTTTTTTTATTTTTTAGCACTCTATCCGAGTCCGAGTATAAAAGCTTCTGCGCACGACTTCTAGACTTCTTTTTATTCTCATTTCGAGTGAATCCGGCTTGGCATCATTTCGGTTACTAAGTGAATTCTGTATACAAGGTGTTTCAGCGAACAGTTTCCAAAAATTTTTAAAGGTGGCCTGTGGCAGATAGTACAATTCTAGTTCATGAGCTCGTCTACTCGAAGAGGCGGACATTACTTGCACACAAAATTCAAATGCATGATCCACTAATTAACAAAATTAACCAATTAGGTTTTTAGCTAATTACCTTATGGCCCATGTTGCCATTTACAAATTCTAGCCGTGGAGTGCGGATCCACTTTGAACTAAATATTAATTCTCTAACTTTGCGGAAAAATACATTATCGTGCCAGTCACTTTCTCAACAAAACGTCATTTTATGCATCAAAGCACAAAAGTATGAAAAGAACAAATTATCGGATTTTACGTGCCAAAACCACGATCTGATTATGAGGCACGCCGTAGTGGAGGACTCTGGAATAATTTAGACCACCTGGGGTTCTTTACGTGCACCTAAATCTAAGTATACGGGTGTTCTAGCATTTCGCCCCATTGAAATGCAGCCGCCGTGGACGTGATTTGATCCCGCGATCTCATGCTTAGCAGTCCAACACCATAGCCACTAAACAACCACGGCGGGTAAGCGCAAAAGTAACTGAAACGCCAATGCATTTCTCCACAATGTTCGGGAATTAATATCTCGAAATTTGTGCTATCCTGAGAATTAGTTGCTAGTGCATCCGCCTTGCGAATTCCACGGCTAGAATTTGTAAATTCCAACACGGGCCATAAGTGAATATGTTAAAAACCTAATGGTAATTTTTTAATTAGTCGGGTATGCATTTCAATTTTTTGTGCAATGTCCACCTCTTGGACTAGACCAGCTCATGAACTAGAATTGGGCTATCTGCCACAGGCAACGTTTAAAAATTTTTTGAAAGTGCTTGCTGAAACACCCCGTATTTATGGACTCTGCATGCAAAAGGCGATGTTTCCATCCATAATGCGTAAATGTTGTAAATGATTAGAAGAGCCTTTTTTTATTTTGTCGCCAGTCGTTAGCATTGCCTACTGTAAAGAGAATCAATATTGAGACACATATCACTCACGTGCTTTTTTACACGCTTATTGAGTTCGCTTATTTAACACGCTTATTTAACACAATAGACAGCGCATTCGCATGTACAGATGCAAGACTGCCGCGACTTCAGCTCTCCATTTAAAAGCACCGAGTCATATCTCTCGCTTTCCAATGAGTATTTTCACAGTCAATTGGTCAAGCTGGGGAAAATGCAAGTCATAAACAAAAGTTTGGGGGCTGCGGATTCGCGCAAAAAAAAAAAAAAAAAATCTTGGTTGCCTCGTCAGTCAGCTGGCATTCCTTCTAGCAGATAGAGCTCGAATGCCTTCTCTCGCGTGCAGGCTTTCCATTGGCATGCTGCGCTAAGTGCGCGGAAATAATTTTCCCGCAAAACTTTGGCTTACGAGTGTACGCGTTTCGGGCAGCATCATCCTGACAGAGGCTGGAGTGCAAAGAAGAAAAAAAAATTGCGTCAAGGGACATCGGTGCTTTTGTGTACCTTTTTGTTCGGCACAACTTCTCGCGGTTTCTTATAAAGCGATATTTTCATTATAGCGCGAATTATAGCGCAAATCGTCTCGCGCGCAGCCGTAGCAAGGGAGTTGAGGGGTGGGAGGCGCGCGCCGCGGTGCGGCGAAAGCAGCGGCCACGCCCCTTTTCGCAATTACACCCTCTCCGTCCGAATGGGACGGCCGGAGCAACCCCGCCGCGCGCGCCGATCCAGGCGGCCGTGGGCGAACCGGCGCCCGTGTTGTATGCTGTGGTATACGCTCGGCGGCTGTTACTGGTGGATTTTTTCGCACTCGCGCAGTCTATTTAGCATGAAATGGCGTCTTTTACGTGGGGAACGGTCCTGTGAGGCGTAATAAAGGAATTTAAGTCTGAAGTAATTAAGCGGCTGGAGCAACTGCTGGTGTTAGGGCGGACGGAGCACCCAGCGCGAGGTGTGGGCGTTTCTTTGAGCTCACAATCAGCCTCGGATATCAGTTAGGCATTTCTGAAAATTCGTTTCACGAAAGTTACTTTACTGCAGAATTCTCAGCACTGTAATTCTAAGCTCTCGTTTAGCTGCAACGAGTATAGTTACGAAACATTTGACGATCCTAACAGCGTGGGTACCGTTCTGCTGGAGAATAAGTCGTGCTGTTTTCTTTGACAAGCGCTCAAGATGTTATGTGCAGATACACTGGGCGACTGCCTTGTTTTCAGGGCAAGGTTTCCGCCTACAAATGAAATAGTTTGGTTAATAATAGCCGCATACCGTACAGTGTGAATCACACTTTTCGAGTGGTCGAACGACCAGCTGCAGACTGTGCGAGCGCCTGAGTCAGTACTAAATGCTGTGTTATAGATCTGTTTGATCATTATTGCGTATGGTCCAAGTAGTCCAAGCATGCGGCACGTCCATGCAGAGTCTTATTGTGTCGTTATCCCGTGTTTTGTTTTATTTTGCCGCAAAAGGAGGACATATGAACTCTTTTTGTAGCGTTAGCTACACTGGCCTAGCCAAGCCCGTTTCGCGCGGCACATCAAGAGCCGTGCTGCGCATGCGCAAGGATCAGTGATGTCACACGGTTTGCGCACCGGAGCCACCGGAGCCGGCACCTCTCGCGCACTCCGCCGCCGGTCTGCGCATTCCAGAGGAGTGACGTCGTAGCCGTGGTAGACGCACTGGCGCCAGCGCGCGCTCGCTGTGCAGTCGCCGTCTGAAGGCCGTTTCACATGGCGCGATTTTCACACAGCGACACAGCGAATTCCGTCGCTCAGCGACCGCCGCGATGTCGCGGGCTCTCCGCGACGGGATTCCAACATGTTGGAATTTCCGTCGCTGAGTCGCAGCGATCGGCGCGATGTGGGCGGAGCAACGTGACGTAACAGCAAGCGCCGTCGAAATAGGCGCTTTCCTGTTTTACCGCTTGTTGGAAGCTCAGCGGAGCAATGTCGCGCACCAGTTTCAATGATGTTTTAACAGAGCGTATCCACCAGCGCCTGTGGCTCAGGAGCTTCATGAACAATTTTTGTTTTCTCTAGCTCACACAATTTGTTTAAATTGAGAAGCTTCACGCTATCCAGGTCAGGAGCAGACGCCGCCTTCAACATACGGCAAGTACCCACTTGGATCGTCACCGTCATGAACCTCTTTATCGCTACAAATTGTGCCAGGTGCTTACACACTCAATGGTCGCTTCTTCTGCAGAAGCATATACTCCTCCAGGAGAAGAGTTGTGGCTTCGATATATTACCACAACGGGGTAATAAACGAAACCACCCCACCGACGCCGCACTAGCCGCACGCTCATACTTGCTGTGTTGTGCAGCGTTTCACTCGCCGCGGTTGCAGACTAAGCGATCGTAAAGGCTCAACGCATTTAAACATTAAAAAATAGTGTACTCATTCTATTTTCTATATTCTATAAGAAGAACATTTTATGATGTGACTAGTTCCCACGTTGTTTTTATTTAGCGATGCAGGCTTGGATGCTTCGTGAGCAGGGGGCGACCTTCGGCGTCGCTGCGACGGAAATCGCGCTGTCACAGACGCATGTGAAAGCTCTCACATGCGTCTGTGACGTGCGCGGCAGAACGATTTTTTTCGCCCCAATCGCGCCATGTGAAACAGCCTTGACACTGCGCTGGAGCCGCTGCGCTTCTGACTGGCGCTTGCCAGTGTGGTATAGCCATGGAGAAGGAGAGCGCAAATGCTGCTCAACAGCGCAGAAGAACGGAGAAGCTTGACTCATCGGATCCCGAAGTAGTTGCCTGGCAATTAGCGGTTGAGCGTAGGAGGAATGAACAGAAGAAGGCTATATACATGTGCCACATAATACCTATATATACCACGTGTGTGTCATTGGAGCAGCAGTAAGCATGACAATCAAGCTAATCCTTGACAATCTAGACAACCAGGAAAGCTAAGAATAATCAGCTGAACCTTTGCTAACGCTACGTATGTCCTGGCATAGCCGAGCTAAGCCACTGCAACATTTTTTTTTTTTCAGTCTCCTAAGCTCAGTCATTTACAACGCAGTCCCGGAAATTGTGTACTTACAAATAGCTGTTGGATTCTCTTTATGTGATCCCCTTTGTATATTGTACCTTAAAGGGTAAAAAAGGCAATGCCGATCTAAGCACGAAGCAATTGTGCGTATCATGTTGGTTTGCCAACCACAGTCCTCGCTGTATTGAGCAAAGCCTTCGGCCTCTTGCAGGAGGCTAACGTATACATAGTGATTTGAAGTCTACTAGACTTAAAATGCGTGAGAACGATGCCGGTGGCTGATGCAAATGATTTACAACTCTTCGTCGAGGAAAAACCGATACATCTAAAATATTTCACAACACATACACACCGCGACTGATGATGCGCGTCGCATTTTTGCACATCCAAGAGAAATTTCCAGATACTGCTGCTACTGCCGCACCTAAAGGCTACAAAGTGGTTGTTCGACGACCTCGTAAGAGCTGACATCCCCTAAACGGCACTTAGAACTAGCTAAAACACTTCCAAATCGTTCCGCAGCGCGCGACCGGCCACACGTTTCAAGCCGCGCCGCGCCGGCTCGCACAAGCCAGAGAGGAGGAAAGGCTCGTCGCGCGCCCTTTCCTCCTCGCCCGATGAAAAGGTCTATAGTTCATGTCAACGCCTCCTTTACTAGGATGCCTGGCACGTCAGCGCCGAAGCCCCCGCTCAACCCTCTCCTGTTTACGCGCGCCGCAGCCGCGCAGCGGCGCTGTGTTCTGACACTATCGTGCGCCCCACCGGCACTGCTAGTGCCCGCGCAGTATCGGTGGTAGCCCATTCGGAGTCAGGATTAACGTTGTAGGTCTTAATTTTTCTCGGCGCCCGACGTGCTGCTTTTTATCGTTTGTCTTGCCGCTTCATTGCTCGGCCTAATAACCGCAGTTGAAGCTCAGCCACACGGTATTGCTGCGTGCCCTTTTGCATGTCAAGCCAGCGCAAGAAGCTCCCTGGCTTTTCTGTCTTGTATATCTCGCGTAGTTAGTGAAAAAATTGCGTGTGAGAACGGTGTGGCTTTAGTTAAGAAGGCAAAGAGAAACTCTGTTATGGATGGGTTGATTTCCCACCAAGATAGGGGTGGCCTCTACTACCAGACAGTAGAACTCATTAGTTCTTTGTGGTCTGAAGAAATATGTGGAATGCTATCAAACCGAAAATCTCTCCTGAAACCTATGGATCAGTGTTTGTAGCGCAGCGTGAGTGTAATCGCAGTCTTGCCTGTGTTGAAACGTGAAAGCTGCAACGATGACCACGGGAGGCTTTTGTACAGCTCATATGAAAAAAATTTATGAAGCCGCTATCTGCATCTAATAAATGTAGACTTTGATGTTCTTTGTTTGTTTAGTGAAGTGATTTTATCGGACTGCAGGCATGAAAAACAATAATAACAGTGTTATGAATTGGGGAGCCTTTCTTCCCTATTCCTTGCTTTCAATAATTGTTGGCTTCCTTAATATGTATATATGGCACAACGAACCCCCTCATTTCCCTACCCTTGTTTGTGATAGCAAAGTCATTTCCTGTTTTGCACGTCTATTAACTGTCAATCTTTTGCATTTTTCTTCATAGGTGGGACTGCTGCTAATATGCATAAACAGTGTCATACTTATTCCTGCCATAAAATGTTTACATATCTTTTTCTTCTGTGTTCATAATTTACTTAGCATTATGTGCATGAGCCCATATTTGATCTCGCTTTGCATTCATGCTTTTTGTCTTTTTTCATATTGAATCAATAATTGTAATTATGCGTTATCTGCAACATGCCCTTTTAGCAAAGAATATTTAGCCTGCACTTCTGCTGCAGTAAATAAACAGTTATTTTTATTTTACTTCATTTACTTTCTCATTTCGTCTTCAAAACTACCTAATTTCACTCTGCTGAGCTTTGCAAATCTTGAAGCACAATTTTTTTTCACCGTTCAGCGCTGCAAACCTTCGGAGAGGGACCGGAGCAGTGACTTTCTATGCGGAGCAAGCGGTGCGTAGTGTCAGAAGTTAGCGCCACCTCACGGAAAACCGGAGAAACACATCGGTCCCGGACGAACAATAGGAGCGCGGCCGACGTGCCAGGCATCTCAGAGTAGAGGAAGCGCTGTTCATGTCGGGAAGATAGCGTCAACATTTCCCCTTTCCACATGAACCACTTACTACTACTACTCGGGAATGCTCAGACATAACGCACACTGTGGTTGGTGTTTAAGGTGACTGCTTTTTAGTGCTCTTCAGCGCTTTAGGTGACGTGCACTCTCAACACGTATTACTCGACACTCGTGCAGGTACCACTACACGATCTGGAAGCAGTGGCGGTCGCACAATTTCCACGTCAACCTGCTGGTGAAGACGAACGCGTCCATGGGCGACGAGCTGCCCGCGGCAGCCATGGCGCAAGTGGCGGAGCCAGAGGCCCTACCCAACGGCGACATCGACGACGGCCTCAGGTATCTCGTGGTCATTCGCCGCCCACGATTGTCGCCACACGTGGCTTTCAGTGTAGCCGTCCATGTAGGGGCGAGACAGTTGGCCGGCGCAGACAGTTGGTCAACGTGGCTATGGCTTTGTTTACGCGAACTCGGCGCGAGCGGGTCGAGTAAGAAGTCGAGCTGACTCGACCCGGCCCGACCGCGCTTACACATACCAAGACACTTTGGATGGACTTTGCCGCTTCGACCGTCTATCGAACTCGACCTATTGCGCGTGATGCTATTGGCGAGTTCGGTGCAGGTGACGTTACCACGCTTGAAGACAAACAGAACGGCAGCGCGAATACGTCGGAACTTATACGTGCTTGCGCTGACAATCAAGCGCTACAACAGAATTAAGTGAGATTGTTAGTAAAGTGATGATAACACACGCTTGAAACTTTTTTTCTGGTACCGTTCTCTGATGCCACTGTTGGATTTATAGGCGCCATTCCAGACTACCGACACGTATTCAAGCTCAAGAATACAAAAAAAAAAAATTCAAGATACGCTAAAGGGAACCAGATTAAACCAGATTAGACTGGCAAAGTATTCGAATAGAACTGTTTTTTTTTTCGGAATTTCGCCGTAAAAGGTTGAATATTAGAAGAGAAAAAGGTCAAAATTCAATTTGTTTAATTGCGCGCCAAAACTCAAGCACAGGTACGATAGTGTAACGTCATAGGTCTCACAGTATCTTTTCGTATATGGACGAAAGTTCTTGAAACTTTTCAAGTGCTATCTTTATCTTTGGTTTTGTTCAAAACAGAATGTACTGCATCTTTACTGCTTTAAAATTAAGTAGACCAGAGCAGGCACTCCCAAAATCAGTTACCTCATGGGGGAACCATCGCCAGCCGTCTTCCTTTTTTTTTCGTCTTTTCTAACATTTTCTCGGCAGTAAGACTAACTTTCTGGCATAACTGTAGAAGGTATTTTACTAATGCAGCTCAAACAATGTTTCTCTTAAGGGTCCCTTCAAGCTCGCATAAGCCCATACACGCCGCACTCCGACTTCTGCTGCTGCTCTTCAGCACATTTACCGCAGCTATACATAGTCGCTACGAGACGTGCGATGCTGCCTTGGCGTCATGCCATGGCCAAACTGAAGCGGCCTTTCTGAACACTCTTACGTTGTGGTTTTCCACTTTGCCCGCAGTATATACTTCGGTAACAGTCAGAATTCCGACATCGCAGCGAATCTTGGAACTATCCTGTCCCTTCGTGTTAACTGACATTTAGTTAATTCTATGCCGGTGACGCGTGGATCACCATAGCCATACACAAACTGCAACTGTATCCTCCGCTCCTTCCACTGTATTGCCTGCTGGCCTTCTGAAATGGGTGCACTCGGTAATCTACAGAGCCGCTCAACCAGGCCCACACCGGCATCCACCGCTGCGCCAGAAAGAATTCTTTTTGTCAATGTTAATCGCCAAACTGACTGGACCGCGCCGATCCAACTCATTACTGCTCGAGTTGGCCAAGATTTGTACCTATGAAGCAGAGGGCATGCCTGGAAGTAGGAAACGGCCGGCGCCCATCATCTTCGTAAATTGTCTTTGTAGTTTTGCCAGGACATAGCGTGCAGTCAGTGTATTACGAAGGGTATACTACGGCGGAAGATGGAAATGTAGGCACGACTATTAAAAGGAGTCGTTTCTAAAAACAAACAAACAAAATATTCGGTGAGCGCGGATCACGCTCGTTCTTTAAGTTTAGTGCTGTAGCCATTCCAAACGTCACCAATAATATATTCTTCCATTGACTCCAAGGATTGCCGGCTTCTTCAGCTTTCTGCCAGCTTTCTCGGTTTTCTGCAGCTCGTACTGCTTGCATGCAGCGCCGCCCAAGTAAATCGTACATTAGTAGCATTGTCATCGTGCCACTTGTTCTTCCTTACTGCATACAATGTATCCGTAGCACTCGCACCAGCTTTCTGAACTTCAAGAGGTGCCTTCGAAGGTATCGGATTCTACAAACTTAGCCACTGACTTCTCACTGCTTAGTGAGTTAATAAGCGATGTCGCCGAGTTGGTTCTGCGGCACATTTTGTTTCTTCGTGGAAAGCTTTCAAAACCACGTTTACATCTTCAGTCGTAAACCGTGATAGAGTTTGCGTAACCATTGGACGAACAACATACGTATACTTCCGCGGTGGCCTTCAATTTCACAGCAGCCATCTGACGACTTTCTGTATTGTCCATGGAAACTTTGTCCAAAATTAGGTTCATGCGAGTTCTGCCGAGCTCGGATTTCATGGTACTTCCACGGCTGGTTAATCTTGAGCTTGATATCCAGAAGGGATTATCTCCAAGAGAAAATCTTCTCAACAAAAATAGACCTTTATCGGGCAGGCTTGCCCAGCTGCACGCCTGCCGTTCACAGCGTTGGCGCCGTGGCGAAACGATGAGAACAAGGCGCCTCTTCTTTCTTGACGCTTCTCATGACTTAAGTACACATGCTAAAAGTATCCTAGCATTTGTATCTACATGCGAGAAATGTGAAAGAAACAATGCAGTCAGTGCTGATATCAACGAGCGGTCGCCCTTTCGCGGAGAGCTTAACTCCGCAGTAAGGATGTCACCCATATCGTTTACAAATTCGTAATTGTCCCTACTTCTTTCCACTTAGTTTTGCTGCGCCAAAACCACATTTAGCATGAACCAATAGCATGAGCCAACTAGCCCAACATCGCATTCTGCCGTTTACAAATTCGTTTACAAATAGCCGCGTTGTCGGACGGCGCGTAAGCACCTGAAGAGACCGTGCATTCATATAAGATAACGTGTTTATCGGCTTTCTGCTGCTACAGTGGCCTGATAAGAAAAGCGCGTGTACGCTGTGGGGAAGGGCTAGTGTGCTCACCGGTTGGTTGCTCACAGGTTGGATGCTACATATATTCTTGTTTGTACATAAAAACAAGAAAAATATTCGCCTATACTCCTGTCCCTTTTACGAGAAAACCTTCTAGTAAAATCAAACTTATAGCCCGCCGCGATCCACTGAAACTACGTAGCTCACAAACAGCATTTTCATTTGAGCGCATTGGTCACAAGTGAAATATGTTGCTAACCGCGAACAGAAAATGTGGGCCGATCCTGGCGGCATTGCAGAAAGGGTCCAAGCGCAATGGCACATACCGCTGTGAACTATAGTGAAGCTGAGCCTGGCTTAGTCTAGCTAAGCATGGTTGGCACTACTTAAACTTAGTCAGCCATCGATAGCGAATCGATGGCTAACCGATAATCGATCAGTAAGCAATAAATTCCGGAAAATGCTGGGAATGACTTGGTAGTGCTTAGCCTAGCCCAAATACGTTGTCAATACCTTGCGATAGCCAATCGATAGCCAATAAATAGCTAATCGATAATCGATCAATAATGAATAAATTCCGGAAAATGCTGGGGATGACCTGGTAGTGCTTAACCTAGCCCAAAAGCCAGGACTAGCTAGGTGCCCGTCAGATCCGCTGTCTCTTTAGCATTGCGCCTCCAGTGCAAGCTACGCACTTTTTTTGTCATCGAAGAACAGCCCGTACCCAGTGGCACACACCCTGAGACCCAGGTTCGTCCAACGGTTGGTTTCCAACCCAGTTCCCTCAACACAGTAGCTCGATGTTCTACTCATTACACCACGAACATTGACCCAACTTGGTGAGAAAACGGTTAAGAGAAATAGCTACTGGAAAGAGCGTGAAGTTTCTATTTTAATAATAATAATAATAATAATAATAATAATAATAATAATAATAATAATCGCATTTAAAAAGTTCACCGACGATTACGATACTGCCTAATGCGAAATTTGAGCACAGCTCTATACTTGTTTTCCTTTCGCGATATATTGACTGGCACGTACAATCTGTCTCGTGCGACACGTTTTAAACGGAGCGAAGTGTGGCGCGACTGCCTCGCAAATCTAGAGATCGCGAGAGCCTGCGCGTGGGTGACGCGTGAGCGCAATTCACAGCAGCCGCCGACGACAGACCTCCCCGACGACGCGCGCTACTCTGGCGCAATCTCGTAGCCAACGTCGCCGCACTACGCTTTTCTTCTCACGCTTTCGCCATACCCTCCGCTTTCCGCTGCACTCTCCCCTGCGCTTTCCTCCTCGCGCCTCTTCTCTCTCACCGCTTCTTTCATCCGCCGCTGCGCGCCGCGTTTGCTCTCACCTTTCGCTGGGCTCGTTCGCTCAGTTACGAGTGACAACGCCGACGGACGTTGCAGGAATGGGCGCCCAAGAGCTGCGATCTTCTTTTAAAAAAAAGGAACGGAAGAAAAGGTGACACAGTCAGCGTATATACTCGTGTAGCTTTCCCGTCCGTTGAGTTTTCAGCCTGCAGCCGAAAAGCTCGTGCTGTTGACCTCTCGAGCGCGTTTCAGTGGTCATTGGACGCAAAATTGCCGCCCCGATGTATATTGCTTGGCAGAGTAAACTCAATCGCGAAGAGTGATCGAGAAGGTACAAGATCCATGCGCACCTTTCACTGCAGAAGTCGATAACTCGTCCCGTGCGCAGCCCTGTGAAGGTTGGGCTGCTGCACCCGTCTTCCTACTTTCGTTCTTCAAGCACTAAAGATTGCAGTCCAAGTACCGGCTCATTTATGGGAGCCTTCTGAGCCTAATACGACACGGTAGCCCTGCAGGTGAAGGCCGCGTGTTTAAAATAGAGTACGATTCACTGGCAAGAAACCAGCTTAGAAGCAACTGAAACGGTGTTAACTTTAGCCGTTCTGCTGGAAGTTGTCTTCTTGCTCCGGATGCTTGCGTGCAGTGACTTTAACGTGGAAGGAAGCGTTCTTCTCTACACAGTGTCGTTTTAATGCGTAAGCATTCTTTGGCGAGTACTCCAGCAAAATCTGTCCATAACGCGAAAAGTGTCATACTCCTTATCTGCAAAATAAATGCATAATTGGCGAAGGTATGACAAGTAATCGTTATATCAGTGTAAATGTAAATGATTGGTAGTTTTAGAATCGATAAGGAAGGAATGGAAAGTGAAAACAATTGGAGATAACCGCTCTTGTCATGGCTCCTTGAAAGCTTACTTTCCCGCATTTTTGGTGTGCGTGCAAAGAAGTCTGCTGTGGGATTGCGGATAAAAAAAAATATAGAATAGCTGATTGGTAGATGCGATGATAGTGTAACAGTAGGTGAGTGGAAGCCTTTAAAAAATGGTGACATCGCCGTCGCCACGTCAAGGTCGTAACAAAAGAAACGAAAATAAACAAAAGCTATGGTGCGGCAAAAAAAAAACAACTATTGTGACGAAGTTTTGACTAAGTTGATACGATATATCTGCAAAATAAATGCATAATTGGTCAAGTTAATACATGTAACCGTTATAATAGTGTAATAGTAGATAGTTGGTTGCGATGGGTAGACATGCATAGGCTAGTTAAATAAGTAAGCAAGAGCTAAGTAGCAGCCGAGGCAAAGAATGCTTACGCATTAGCAGACAATTCACAGAATTTCTGTAGCAATTTTTGTTATATTTCGATATCAAAATTACATGGACACTCCAGGCAAATTTCCACAGTTGGCGTCAGCGTCGCCGTGATGTTCCGTATAAAGTTCAAGTGCGATAACATCGCGGCCGCGCGCCGTATCCTGTAGGTACGAGCGAAAGCTTGCGAGGTGGGCCGTGAAGGATGGTGGCTTCGTGCGGCGGTGCCTTTTCTTCCACGCTGATGGGACCGACATGCCTTGCGCGCCTTCCCCGTTGGTGTGCCGCTTGTGACGTTACTTAAAGATGTTCACTCGCCTGCTCGATCAGGTTTCGGTTTCGTTCTTACGCGTCTTTTGCCTTATAGAATTACTTTCGAATTTTCGGAACAAATCTACTATCGGGCGTGTGACGGGGGGTCCCGGGAAACCTAAAAATTGTCATTGCGTGTAAAAAAATTGCCGGATGTCCCTTTAAGTCTAGTCAGTAGACTGTCGCCACACTTCGACCCCCCCCCCCCTTCCCCTCCCAATATCTCTTCTGCTTCTCGTTTTCTTACTATACGCATAGAGAAACAAATTCAACAAGAGTGAACATTCCCATAGAGCCCAGCGGCCGAATTGAATGTAGCGCACCAAGCGGATGGTGTGAACACCTGAACCACACATCCGGTTTCGGTTTTGGGAGCGCGCGTTTTGAACGCTAGCTGGTACGCGCTACGCCGGCTGCGCTGGACGGCGTGGTATTTGTTTTTGCTTTACTTCTCAACTGTGCAAAAAAAATTTAAAAACGCCCGTGTCCCGTGCATTGGGGGCACGTTAAAGATCCCCTGGTGGTCAAAATTATTCCGGAGTCACCCACTACGGCGTGCCTCCTAATCAAATCGTGGTTTTGGCACGTAAAACCCCAGAATTCAATTCAATTCTATTGTTGTGGCACCAGGTAAATTGCAGTAGTTCCCGTATGAAGCTCCGCCGCATAGCATCGGCTGAAAAAATTGCAAGCATGTGACGTTTTGGTATTTAAACCTATAGGAAAATTGCGTGTAGACAGGAAACGTACGAAAGTGTTGAATGGGCGACATTACGAACAAAGCCAATTCGCTTTTACGTACATGGCGTACAAAACACTTGACGCATCGCCAAAAGTACTATGACGAAGAAATCTCATTTCCAAGCACTCCCCCATTCCCGGGCCTTATTTCCTGCTCTTTAAAAGCGCAAATACACGGGGGACTGTGCATTTTCGACACAACTCGGCCTCAGCCGACGCGATGGTACGCCACGAATACAATGGTGGCCACAACACATGCTCCCAGCGAGACGGTCGCAGAATGCCTTCTACGCGCACTCAAGACATCCGTGGGAACAAAGCATGTTTTCAGTTGTTCAGAAGACGGAATTTTCTAGGTACAAGTTACTGGTCTTTGAGCTTTTCGGCGTTATCTTGTGCGCGTTCTACCGGCGCAAGCAACACACTCCCGCGTTATCGCTCCTGGCGATCGCTCGTCGGGTTTTCGACATGCGTGAGTACCGAAAGAAGTTAAATGCTATGGGAGGGGGGGGGGGGCATAAAAACAGCCCCAATTATGTCACAGTAAGATTCATCCACGTCAAACTACATGCTCCACAGCGGCCGCGGTGTTTTTCGCTAACTCCGTCACAACGCCTTATGCACCCAACGTGCCCCAAAATTTACTGAAATAAGTTAAGATAATGTTGGGGGTCAGAAAATGTCACAAAACGTCCCAGTAATATTCAGTACACGTCAAACTAACTGGGCCACAACGACCGAGCCATTTTTCTCTAACTGCGTCACAACGCCAAGGGCACCCAAAAACTACCCCAAAAAGTACCGAAATGAGAAAAAAATTCACGCAAAAACTCATCTGGGGGTTGTCTAAGCATGCGTAAGCATTCTGCCACTTGCTCATCTCTACGCAGCCAGGTGTGATTATCAATGTTATGAAACTTGATCCCACCAGTATAAACGACAGCGCTGCGGCGACCCGAACTGCTGTGGACGGCCGGGCAAGGTGAATTGATGACGCAAACAAAGTACTGCAGGTGACAGCGCCCGGTACGTGCGCTGATGACGCGCCGATCATTATAAGCCGTTATCGTGCTTTTGCGCCTTATCCATCCGCGCCGAACCATTATGAACCGTCATCAACCGTGCCCCGGCGGCGGCTGCGTATGGCGCGGTCGCGCGGGCCCTGTCTTGAAAGCGATCTGCGATGGGGGCAGAGTGCGCCGAGTGCTGATAGCTTCGTGTTCACTGTGCTCTCGTCGCTTAGTTCGCGTTGAAGCGAGAGGCTGCATGAGGGTCGATTGGCTCGCTGCTGCGGACCCTATCTTGAAAGCGATCGTCTTACGTGACGGACGGACGGATTTACTCGTTGGGTAGGCATACAAATGCTTACGCGCTGAATAATGTTGGGGATCATAGAAAGCGTCATAAACACGTCCTATTAATATTCAGTACACGCCAAACTAACGGGGTCACAACGGCGGAGCTGTTTTTCGCTAACTGCGTCACAATGCCCTGCGCACCCAGCGTGCCGAGAAACTACCCCCAAAAGTACCGAACTAAGTTACAGAAATGCACGCAGAAACTCCTCTGGGAGCTGTCTAAGTATGCGTAAGCATTGTGCCACTTGCTCATCTCCACGCAGCCCGGTGTCATTATCAATGTTATTAACTTGTTTGGAGCAGTATAAACGACAGCAATGCGGCGACACGAACTGCTGCGGACGGCGGCTCAAGGCGAATTGATGACGCGAGCAAAGTACTGTAGATCGCGGCGCCAGGTGCGGTAATGACGTTCCGACCATTATAACCCGTTATCGCTCTTTAAGGCCTTATCTATTTGCGCCGAACCATTATGAACCGTGATCAGCACACGATTTTGCACGTTGTGCACGAAAACGCCTGAGTAGCGGTATAAGTCAGTGCTACACGAACACCGAGGCAGACGCGAGCGGATGACAGGGCATTATCGTGCGCTGGAACACGGTAAAAAATGAGTTTCGCTCTAGGCGCACGCGACTGCACGACGTGGGGTCAAGCAGACGAAGCGGAAGTGCATCTCTCTTGCTACGGTACGAAGTAAGACAGACACGCGCAGACATTCGGTAATTTCGGTTGTAGGTTTATCATTTCTCGAAACTTCAATTCGTCTATCGAAGCAAGAGA
The DNA here is from genome assembly GCF_013339745.2 of Dermacentor silvarum. Taxonomy (NCBI): domain Eukaryota; kingdom Metazoa; phylum Arthropoda; class Arachnida; order Ixodida; family Ixodidae; genus Dermacentor; species Dermacentor silvarum. Next base: position 63,082,342 of record NC_051156.1, read on the forward strand.
TCATACAAATAACTGCTGTCGCCTGGAAAAATTCTCGAAGTCACGTGTCGCTGAGAGTGACGTCACAGCACATACATGTACGTAAGCGCACTTGCGCATATACGTCAACTCTCCGGCTGGGAGCGCGCGCGCGCGAGCGATGAGAAGGGCCAACGGCGTTTGGTTTAAAATTTCAGCTTTTTCCGCGGCGCGTAGCGATGTAATACTCGTGCTTAGCAGACACGATCGTTAGCGCGCATTGAAATCACTGCTCTCGTCAGCTCAAAATGACCAGACCTGTTGAGGGGCCCTTTAAAAAAGAAGTGTTCGAAGAAAAACAATGCTTTACATATAAGGGCAATGACGGACCTGAGTCAACACCTCGATTAATTCGGACTCTAGAGCGAACCGCAGTAGCGGATTGTAATTCCGTAATTAGCCGGCGGCGGCGAGTGCCGTCGGTGACGAAGGGGGCGTCACGTGACACGTATTGCCTGTGATGCAGCGCCGTGGTGGTGGAGGAGCCGCCGGAGCTGGACGCCGCCGAGGAAGCCGTGCCGGACAAGGTCGAGTCCCCCTGCACGCCGTCCAAGGAGTCGCCGCCGAAGTCCACCAGCAGCACGCTCATCATCTACACGCCCGCCGTCTGATGAGCGCAGCACAGAGCCCACCGCAAACGTCTGCCACCCCAGGGCGTGGTAGCGTTCAGAGCTTGTCACCAGGGGCAGCGCTGTCTTCACCACCGCCGCCCACCGCTGTCGTACATACACCACACACCACCACCACCACCACCACCGCTGCGGACATCCGGGGATCCTGGGTCGTTAGGGGAGGGAGGGAGGGAAAGGGTGCGATAGTGAAAATTACCACTGCCGTCCACGCAGGCACTTGGTTTTGGGTAATGCGCGAGTGAAAAAGAATAAAGATGTGTACGTGTTGGCCCACCTTGTGCACCGAACCACCGCAGAGGAACCGCGTCGCCCTCGCGGAAGTGCTACTGGGCCGGTCACTATTGACGATGCAAAAAAAAAATGCAAAGTACACAATTCTCGTGCAATAATTTCATGTTGCATCGATGGGTAATACTATAAAAACATGCGGTTCGGTATGTTGTACAATCATACAATGTGCTAAGATGGTGTTCCGACCAGTTCTTTCCATCTTCTGTGCACTAGTAATTCTATAGGCGCTGCACATCTTGCGTCGTGCCAGAAGGAACAATGTTTTTTCCTGTCGTATAAATCATTTCCAGATATGTACACGTGTACACACGCGCACACACAGTGTTGGCAGAGTAGCAATCAACACAGGGTGCAAAATATATCGGCTGCAACAGTAAACAAATAATCTTTAGAGAAATCGAAACGCATATTCAAGTAATTACCAAAAATTAACTAGTCAACTTAATAGTTTACGGTACATATTGCAATTTAGGAATGAGCTTGCAAGACGTATCTATTTGAAATAAATCTCCAGGATGATGCCAGTTTCGGCAGTATTTCCCAAAGTGTGGGACATAAGCGTTCCAGTTGCTTTTGTGCTTCAGTGCATAAAAGAGCTTTTTTTTTTATAAAGTGGAACAACAGTGAGTTCTTGCGGCTAGTTTGATGGCGCATATCTCCAAACCGGTGTCGTTCTGGAAATTCATTCCAAGTGGATACACGTTACAAACTCACCGGCTACATTTCGTGTGCAATATGTGCCGTAAAGTAAGAAGTTAATTAGTGAATTGTTAATTAGTTGGATATGTGTTTCGATTTCTCGTGCAACTAATGTCCGCCTCTCTGAGTAATCCAGCTCAACGTCTAGAATTATCTTCAAAGGGCGATTTTTAAAAATTCCGGAAAACCCCTTAAAGTGCACCCCTTAAAGTGCACCCAAAATATGGAGCGCGCACCAACATATCATGCCACTAATGAATACTGCATTTGTCGTGACGTCTGGCTCACCCAGGAGGCTGCTTTGAACATGGGAGGCCGCTACAAGACCCGAGTTATATGATTGTTTCAAAGTAAAACATTGGTTTTCTTACAGAGGGAATCTCAATGGCAACGTCTACAACTCGAGGTCAGATTTAAGCGTGCCCAATTCTGGACAGCGGTGTAGTGTTGCGCGTACATCTCTTTGTTCGTATAGTAGATTTTTCGCAGGAGAATGGCATGGCATTTACTGCGCCGGCAGAACATGATGAAATACGCGCAGCGTTTTGTATTCGCAAGCTGTATATTTCACAACGAGATATCAATATCGTAATACTCAATTGTATGTCATGCATTGTGCCTTTCTTTAATTTTAATGAAATTTGGAGCATCGATGTATATGAAGTTCGTACTTTCATTCTGTGGGGCTACGTGGTTACCGACGGGGATACGTCTTGGCAACCACGCGCCTCCTTGACGACCGCGGACCGGTGTAAGCCCGAGGAAACAGTACAGAACACTCGCAATCAAATTATTGCGTCTGCAACTAATACGTCGGGCAGGCCAACTAGCTGCAAGATCGCCGAGAGATTCCTCGAAGAGAACGCGCGAGGTAAAGAGGGTTCCCGACCACCTGAGGTATACGGATGACACTGGCAACCGCTACACACCCGTGAGAGTTGCCTCTCTCAAAGCTCCTGCCGCAAGGCTGCGCGCCCGACACGAAGCCTCATTATGTGGGACTGCAGACCGTAACGAAGCTTCAAACCGATGCACGCATATGCATTGAACACGTAGCCGAACAAGGAGTGTCGATTTCATGCAACGTTTCGACAAGGAGACTCGTCTTGTTCAGGGCAGCAACTGCTTTCCTCAGCAGCGTTTATGGACGCCTAGTTCACACTCCCCCACCCTCAAAAGGGGAGGAGAATAAACTGGTGTGGGGTAGCTGATGCCAAAGTACAAAGAGACAGAGAAACAGCGCAAAAAAAAATGAAAGGAGGGCATATAGGGAGGTCTTGTGTTGCGTTAGGGCCTGTTTTTCGTTCTTCTGAGTAGTTCGCGATTAGCTGCCCCAATCAACGCACCGTCTTAAGGCGAAAGCCTTAGGTGTTTATGTTGGCGGTGGCTTTGGCGGTGCCCTTTCCGTGACCTTGGCGAAACTGTTCCGTGACGAAAAATGGCCGACGCCGCGAAGAGTAAAAAAACCTCCAAGAATGCTCGGATTGGCGTCGCATTTCTCAGGGAGGTTCCTGTAAACAAAGTACATTAGTGACTTTGAAAAGAAAATTTGGTAAATTTCGGTCTGGGAGGGAATCGAACCCGGGCCTCCGCGGAGCGAGACGAGCGCGCTTTCCTGAAGCCGCGGCGCTTTTTTTTTTTTTTGAACATGGTATTTATTACAATGAATAAAATGTTGTATGTACATGAACTATTTACAATAATATGAGCACCAGGTGGACATAAGTAATCAAACGTCGACGAGCAGTCCATATGAAGATAACGTCACACAGCAACACCGTCCTTCACAGCAAAAACTTGTAAGGGGAAGTTAAACACCTAATCAAAAGTGGATACCAAGCGGGCTGACATTCTTCTTGGTCGTAAATGTCTTTAAGTGTATGATCATCTGAACGAAGTGCGATCTTGAGGAAATTGTTTTTTTCTGCATTTCGGTCTTGGATACGAGATTTCCATAGGCTATGCAGGCCTATCAGTAAAAATGTCACAGTTTCGCCCTAAGGGCGAAGCAATGAATGCGATAGCAACACAGCAACGTCATACGAAGTAAGGTGAGCGGCTTTGGTAGCAATATGAATTGTAGTAAACATGAGCTGATTAAGTAAGCAGGTGTGCTGCGGCGTAAGTAGACCGACATGAAGAGAGACTCGATGACCACGAGAAGGCGCGTGTGAAACGGTGGTGTTGATGAGAAGCGCTTCCCGTGGGCAGCGCGTGCGAAGGGACACACCTGTAGCGCTGCACTGCCGATCCGGGCAGCATTGCATGTGTAGGGTGCGTTGGAAAATGTGGCCCGACTATTACTAACTGAATGAACAAGCGTGGTGTGAGCGCGCACAAACAAACACGAATAGATCACACTGAATGACTGCAGACAACGACTGTCAAAACGCTGGCAGCAAGCATACGCCGCAGCGGGCGAAGGTACGTGCGGTCTATCGCTTCAACGGAAACTGAGCGGCGAATGCACGGCGCATAAAGGTCAGAGCCGTGTGGAGATAAGAGACGGTGCGGACGAGCGACGAGCGCGGTTGCTGGCAGAGTAGAAGTGCGCCCCCCCCCCCCCCCCGCTCCCTCCGGCGCTGGCTTCCTGCTTCCTTGCTTGCGCGTGGGAGATGAGTGCGTTCGCTCTCCGTGATAGCGCGCGTCCGCGCACGCTTCCGCTCGGGCATACGGCGCGTGGCGAAGATTTTATCTATACGGAACCTCACGACGACGACGACGACGGCGACGCCGACGGCAGAAATCCGGTTAAAGTGTCCATATAATTGGTATCGCAATAAAACATATCGAATGGAACATCATCATACGGAGCAACAAGATATCGGATACTGTGAGAATTTAGATCAAAATATTTTAGCAAATTTCTATGGATAACATCTCAAAATAAAATGGCATTTTTACAAACAATAAAACAGTGTTCAATGGTTTCAGGCACGTCACATAGGCGACAGTTAACTGATGAAAGGAAAATATTCCTTTTATGCAGCCATGTTTTAACGGGCAAGGTTTCAGTGTGTAATTTCTAAAAAAAAAGTTTTTGTAGAAGGGGGAACTGGCATTTTGCGCACTCTCGCAAGCACATCATGTCCAGGTAATGTGATGTATACGGATCGATAAAACGGCGGAGGGAACAACATCGATATTAAATCTTTGTAAAGATTTTTTCGTGACACAATGAACAAATAATTTTTAGAAAAGCGAACAGTCAGAAAAGAAATAGAAAAATAAACCTCACGCATAAACCCCCATAAACAAGGTCTAGAAATTAAATCTGAGGACACCACCAATTCTGGCAGGACATGAACCAGGTTAACCTGCATGAAAGCTCGTAATATCGGATGAGAGCTATCCCGAAAAAAAGGAAAAGCGCGAGACTAACTGTCGCACATATAAATGCACCAAGCCTAACCCTCCAGCACTCACTGGTCGAAAAATGTTGTCGCGTCTCATAGGTTCAAAACTGGAAGACCATGTGAACGTAGAAAAAATCCTATGAAAACGTTGAATGTAAAGCCTTGCGCAGTGAAGAACCTGAAAGACGTAGAAAACTTTGGTTGCCAAAAAATGTCACAGTTTCGCCCTAAGGGCGAAGCAATGAATGCGATAGCAACACAGCAATGTCATACGAAGTAAGGTGAGCGGCTTTGGTAGCATAATGAATTGTAGTAAACATGAGCGGATTAAGTAAGCAGGTGTGCTGCGGCGTAAGTAGACCGACATGAAGAGAGACTCGATAACCACGAGAAGACGCGTGTGAAACGGTGGTGTTGATGAGAAGCGCTTCCCGGGGGCAGCGCGTGCGAAGGAACACACCTGTAGCGCTGCACTGCCGACCCGGGCAGCATTGCATGTGTAGCGTGTGTTGGAAAATGTGGCCCGACTATTACTAACTGATTGAACAAGCGTGGTGTGAGCGCGCACAAACAAACATGAATAGATCACACTGAATGACTGCAGACAACGACTGTCAAAACGCTGGCAGCAAGCGCATACGCCGCAGCAGCGGGCGAAGGTACGTGCGGTCTAGCGCTTCAACGGAAACTGAGCGGCGAATGCACGGCGCATAAAGGCCAGAGCCGTGTGGAGATAAGCGACGGTGCGAGCGAGCGACAAGCGCGGTTGTTGGCAGAGTAGAAGTGCGCCCCCCCCCCCCCCCCCGCGCTCCCTCCGGCGCTGGCTTCCCGCTTCCTTGCTTGCGCGTTGGAGATGAGTGCGTTCGCTCTCCGTGATAGCGCGCGTCCCCGCACGCTTCCGCTCGGGCATACGGCGCGTGGCGAAGATTTTATCTCTAGGGAACCTCACGGCGACGGCGACGACGACGGCGACGGCGACGGCAGAAATCCGGTTGAAGTGTCCATATAATTGCTATCGCAATAAAACATGTTGCAAGCTTCTGCTCTTCCAAATATTGATAGACGGTGCAGACAAAGGTATTTGTGTAGCGCTGGAGGGCTGGAACGCGCTCTCTCCAGTAGTGTGCACTGAACTTGTTGGCATGCAGTGGAACTCCTATATATTTAGGTGGCACACAGGACCACTCAATGCCAGCATAATGTGATGGTGTAATGGCCCAATATCCAAACCATAGCCCTGAGCTCTTAGTGCTATTCATCCGCGCACCGGAAACAGAACCAAACTCTTCTATGATAGAAAGAGTTTTATCGATGCTGGGCTTGTCTTTGCAGAAGAATGCAATATTGTCAGCGTATGCTAACACTTTTACCTCATTACCAAAAACATTAAAACCGCGAACACTGCGGCAGTTCAATATGCTCAAACAGAGTGGTTCTAAGTAAAGGGCAAAGAGGAGCGGGGACATAGGGCATCCTTGTTTCACCGAAGAACGGATGTGCACGGGATTTGAGAGCCTACCATTGACAACAAAGCGGGTTGTACAATGACTATAACAAAGTCGAACGCCATTAAGCACTGTGGATCCTACATTGGCGTGTTCTAGAAGAGAAACTAAAAACGAATTACGGACCCGATCAAATGCCTTTGCGAGGTCAATCTGGAGCATTGCAAGTTGATCATAAGAAGTCGAACAGTACTCAAGAACTGTGCGAGCGACGTGTATGTTAGTTTGTATGGAACGGCCTTTGATACCACATGTTTGATGAGGACCAATAAGAATTGAAATCGCTACCTGCAACCGATTTGCCAAAATTTTAGCAAAAATTTTGTAGTCAACGTTTGACAATGTGATCGGTCTATAACCATCAACAGAACGTAATTTTTCTCTGTCAGTACTTTTAGGTATTAACACTGTGTGGCTTTTTGTGAAAGACTGTGCATGGTAAATCCTCTAGTTCAAAACTTGTTAAAATATCTTCAATAGAACAGGCGTAAGAATGGACTTAAAGGTTTTATAAAATTCACCCGAAATGCCATCGGGACCGGGAGTTTTTGACCTGGGTAACTGGTCAATGGCAACATCTACCTCCTGTTTAGTAAAGGGACCACTCATTACTGAACAGTCTTCATCAGTTAAAGGAGTTATTAAAGACGCAAAGTATTGTAGAAGCTTGATATTCTGGTCTCCAGAAGCATCACTGAAGAGCACCGAATAGAAGTCTTCGAATTGAGACACAATATCACTCGTGTCAGTTACTAATGCGTCTTTCGAATACATGTCGGTAATAACTTTCGCAGAAGCGTGGCGGCGTTCATCAATCAAAGCCTGGCGGGTCGGCTTCTCGGAAAGCAAGGCGCGGTTATTACGTGACCGAACACGGGCGCCTCTATAGCGCACTGCGTCAAACTTTTGCAAGTCACATTTCACATTTGCAATGTCATCAGCCTACGATCCAGAAGATTCACATTCAAGCTCATAAAGGCTATAAAGACTTTTCAACAATTTCTTCTCTTCATACTTTTTGTAAAACGACTTAATAAGAACCAAGTTCAATTGCGACTTATCTGATTTCTTGCTTAAAAAGCTCCCATGCAGCGAATAGTGGCAAATCAAGAGAGAAGCAATTTTTCAGTGTTGAGCATACCTGATCATTAAACATTTTATCACCAATTAGAGATTATCTTAACTTTCAGAGTGCCCACAGAGACCGGAAACTAGCACGAGTGTCTCCGCCTAGTCGCGTAATTACCATACAGTGGTCGGCGAACGAAATAGGGTGAGTTTTACATAGGAGACTTCTAGAAATCAACGATGTCGAAACATATATACGATCGAGTCTAGAATGTGAACTTCCTTGAGTGTACGTATATGAACAAGATATTTGCTCCGATGCTCCTATATCTATGAGGCCCGCATTTCCAGTGATGCTAAATAGCACTTCACTACTTTTGTCCTTATGGGTGTTACGTAATGAACGGTCACTCACGTCGCACACGCAGTTGAAGTTTCCTAAGAGAACAACAGTACGGTCACAATCCAATAAAGGAGCTAGATTTTCAAATAAAGCAATTCGTTTTGCGGAATCATTGAACGCATAAACGTTAACGATGCGCCATGGTATGCTACGCAACAAAATATCACAACATATCCACCGCCCTTCAGAGTCTACATTATAAGTGAATGCGGTATACGGAAGGGTCTTCCTCAAAAACAAAAAGCAACCTGCCGATAACCCAACTGCATGAGACACACAAACATTGTACTCGGGCAAAAAGGGCTCTAATGCCGCGGCTGCTCCACGGTTGTGGCTTACTAAAGGTGTGCCTAGTGCGTGCCCGATTGCACACGTCACGTGGGCACAGAGACGCGCGCTCGTGCTACTGCTCGCGCGTTCGTCGTCGTAGTCTTCTTCCACAACTGGCAGGCTTTCGCCTTCACGTTTCACAAACATATAACACTTTCTTACTTTTCTCCTCTATACTCCACCATTGGCGTAGAGCGAGCCACGCATGTCTTTCCACGTGTGTCTACGTGTGTCTTTCCAGACGTAACAATATTCTACCACTTGCTCATGTCCACCTAGCCCGGTGTCGGTATCAATGTCATGAAACTTGATCCGACCACTATAAACGACAGCACTGCGGTGACACGAACTGCTGCGGACGGCGGCGCAAGGTGAACTGATGACGCAACGCAAGCAAACTACTGCAGGTGGTGGCGCCAGGTACGCTGATGCCGCTCCGATCATTATAAGCCGCTAATGCTCTTTGGCACCTTATCCATCCGCGTCAAACTATTACGAACCGTGATCAACCATACTTTCGCGGCGGCTGCGTATGGTGCGGCCGCACGGGTCTTATCTTGATAGCGATCTGCGACGGGGGCAGATTGTGCCGAGTGCTGATAGCTTCGTGTGCGCTGTCTTCTCGCCGCTTAGTTTGTGCTGAAGCGAGAGGCAGCACGAAGGAAGGTCAATTCGGTCGCTGCTGCGGGCCCTATCCTGAAAGCGATCGTCTTACGCGACGGACGGGCGGGTTTCTTCGTTGAGTAGGCATAGAAATGCTTACGCATTTAGAACTACGTATAGATTGCTTTAAGGGTGACTACATATGTTAAATTTGTGCCATTTTGTGTCCCATGCGGCACCCGTCGAAAGCTCGTACTGTCCGTACGGCTAGCTATCAGCCCGAAGCTATCAGACTCGTCGCACCTATACTCTGTAGTCATCACAGATCGCTTTCATGATACGGCCGACTCTACTCATCGCAGATATCTTTCAAGGTAGGGCTTGCGTGGCCGCGCGCTGCCGCGTCATACGCAGCCGCTGCCGGAGTATAACTCCCCCCGCCCCCGTTGCCTTGCGCGTGGTGGAAGACGGCGTGCTTTCTCCTCGTCTTCCTCTCTTGCGCGCACGAAATCAAGCCACCATCCTCGGCTCACCCTCGCACGCTTTCACTCGCACCTACAGCACATGGCGCGCAGCCACGGTGTTATCGCACTTGGACTTTGTACGGAACCTTACGGCGACCGCGAGGGCGACGACGACTGTGGAAATGCGCCTGCAGTGTCCCTATTATTATTATCGCAATACAAGATTAAAGAGCGAAATTCCCCGGCTACGTAAGTTGAAGTCGGCATGCATGGGTGTCTTTTTGAGATATGATCCTTTCATCGGCCTAATACAGTTTCAGGACGTGTTCTCAACGATAGAGATTTGCCTTAAGTTAGGTATACTGGCTGTTCGGCTGGCTGTTGATGAAAATTCTTATCACTCACTCCAAATTGTTTTAATAGGAACCCTATCGACAAAGTCCTAATCAAAACTATGCAAATAAAGAAAATTAGCGTAGCTTGCAGTGGAGGTGCAATGCTAAAGAGAAAGCGGAGCTGATGGGCACCTAGCTAGTCCTGGCTTTTGGGCTAGGCTAAGCACTACCAAGTCATCCCCAGAATTTTCCAGAATTTATTGATTGTTGATCGATTATTGATTAGCTATTGATTGGCTTTCGCAAGGTATTGAGCCACGTATTTGGGCTAGGCTAAGCACTACCACTGTCGTTGAAAATAAAAGTGTACAATCATTGCATTCTACTGGTGCTGACACATGGTGTAGAAACTTGGAGGTTAACAAAGAAGCTCGAGAACAAGTTAATGACTGTACAAAGAGCGATCGAAGGAAAAAAGTTGTCGCAGTTTCACCTGAAAGGCGAAGCATCAATTGCGATAGCAAACTTGTAGAGAGCTATACGGAGTAATGATATTAGCTTTATCAGCTGTATAAACTTGGACATGCAGCAGCATCGGCAACACGCAGAACTGTTGGCGACGCCATCGGCGTTTTGCCCGCGTTCGCTCAAAATGCGTGCGGCGTTGGTGACTGTTGCCGGAGCCTCTGATATAAATAGGCACTTCGTGCCGCAGCCACGGTGTAAGAATATTTAGGTGTTGACACTGCGCGCGAGCGAGCGTCCAGATTATGTTCGGCCGCGCGCGGGCGCACCGAGTAGCTCTGCTGCGAGCAGATAGATGGCGCCGCGGCCAGCGGTCCCAGCTTAGCGGCGCCGGCGGCTTGGCATTCCTCTGCCTCCGCTAAATTTTCGTTCATAGTGGAGTGAGTAAATCTCAAAGCGCGAAAAAAAAATCGTTATTTCACATTAAAGTGATAACTGTACCAGGCTTCGCTAACATGAAGGTTCCTTGTGCAGGGCGTGGATGACGTGAACACGGATCAATCGGGCAGCACTCAAAGCCCACTCAAGTTACGCTAGCGCGCACAATTTCTTTCGTCCGGTCTAGCCGTTCATCCAAGCATAAAAATAAAATAAAAGCGTTAGCCCACGTGCTACCCCTCGATCAGAAGAAAATAGTGACTGCACCAGAAAATGTATTTCATGCTTATCGCTGCTTCCATTCACACTCAGAAAACCGTTCAATCATCGTTGCGCGAATTTAATGTGGCCACGATATAAATTAAGAAATGAAACGGCGCAAGCTTGCGATATGCAATGCACTAGAGCAAAGTGGCTGTTCATGGCTATAAATTAAGATGAGAATGCACATCAGCTATGTAAAAGCTCTTTCAAATGGGAATTTATTAGGCGGGACGAAGGCAGGCGTCTATCTGGAATTAGAGCATCACTACCACAGTTTACTGATGAAAACCTGAGCAAATGCCTTTTTTATTCCAATTACACTTAACATAGACCGTGTATATTATTCATTGGGCTTTCGTACATTGAGGACTGAGTGGCTCTTGCAAGATCTAAAAAAAGAAGTGACTTTCTTTTTTCTTAAATTGCATATGCGAATGTGCCAATGTATAAGCGTGTTTGACAATGCACGCTACAGCCTGTCCACAGATACACTTACACCCACCACACAATAATCCCATAGACCTTCTTTTTTTTTTGCATAGACACAATACGAAAAAACTTGTGCATGAAGCAGCTCGATAATTTTAATAGGTGATAACCATCCCAGAAGCTTGCAGTCTCATACACTCCCACAATGGAAAAAAATGTTGTATAAAAACATGCAAGCGTGTAATATACACCGCACGCGCATTGTAGAAAAAAATCAGTAGCCAGGATGGAACAAATTTGAAAATCAGGCACACATCTGCACAGAAAGCAGCAGTATTTTACAGGGTACACAAATATTTCAAAATATGCAAATGTCACGTAGCTGTACAGAACCATAGTAATGTTGTTGCCGTCCCTTGGAGATACTCAGTTATTTTTACATTCCGCCTAATTAGTCTTATTTATTGATCAGCTTCTCAATTATTATAATTAGATTAAAAGTGTCAATGAAAAAATTGTAGAGCAACATGAAAGACACCCGATACAGCTTTCTATTGCTCAATACGCGCTACGTAGAAGTGTTTTTCCGAGCATGAAAGAAGCTCACGAATACACGCAAAGTGCCTCGAGCGGCCAGTCGCGCGGCAATATTGCTGTATTCGCGGGTTTCGTTCACGCTCGGAAAACACTTTTATGTATCACGTATTGAGCAACAGAAAGTTATATTGGGCGTTTTCCATGCTGCTATACAATTATCTCGTTCACACTTTTTATCCAATTATAGCATTAAAAAGTTTAATAATCAATTATGTAAATAATTATGTAATTAAGCGGAATAAAAAAATAATCTGAGTATCTCCAAGCGACGGCAGACAACATTACCTTGGTTCTGTCCAGCTACGTGACATTTACATATTTTCAAATGTTGGTGCATGATAGTAAACCACCCAGTATATATCTTTTACATGGAGCAAAATTTGCTCAAACTACTGCGGCACACAGGAGGTTCTCTCTTCCGCAGCGGCTTTCGAGGTTTATTTGACCGTGCGAGGTTCTTTGGACAGTTTGGAAATAAGGTGGGAATCCTTTTATCGAGCGCTCCGCATAATATTGCCACGTGTCTAGCGCGGCGATGACGACGACATAAGACACATTGGCACTTATGAAAAACATAGCAAGAAGAAGAAGAAGCAGTGACTAGCGCGCGGTATTTAAAAACCCTCCATTCTTGTTACTGCCTCTGCCGACAAGTGCGTTTCGTTTGTCCCTCGAGCTTTCGACGTCGTGACAATATGCCATCGATATCGTATCCTCTGAAAAATGGCTGGTGCAGACATGGTCGGTAGGCGTTAGAGTTCGGTCTGCCCTCAGATTTGCACGGCGCCACTGCTCTAGACGACCGCTGTCGGACGGCGCTTTGAATGAAGGCACACGCTCCGCACAAGTCAGGTATCCAGAATTGCAGTTCGGAACGGAGCACTTTCTAGCCATTTCAAACGCCCCTCAGAAGGCCGCTGCCACCTACGTCGAGAGCCTGTGGCGATAATACCCAAGCACAAGCTCATGAAACGAACGCGAACAAAAATCGTGCCTTCAAAACAGCGCAACCGAACATGCAAGCAGAAAGACGTAGCAGCGGCAGCACGTAGCAGGCTGGGACCGCATACCGCAGCGCCCTCTACGACGGCGCCGAACCAGCTGCAACCAAGCCGAACATAATCTGGACGCGAGCGAGCGGCGCTTTCGCGTGCGTTGGGGGGAGAGCGTCAGCACCTCTCCTTATTCTTACACCGTGGCCGCAGCTAAGCGTCGCCTCCCTTCCCTCCCCCTCCCCCACGGCCTCTCGCGCGTCGGAAGAAGGCGCGTTTGCTCTACATATATGGTGATTGTAAAGGAGAAAAGAGACGCCTACTTCTGCAGCCCTTAAGCGAGCACGGCGCAGAACGCGCGTTTGTTCTCCGCCGTGCGTTCACTCCCCGTGAAAGACGCGCCCCTCGCGCCCTTTCACTCGCACATACAGCGTTCGGCGCAAGGGCTGCAGCACTGCTGTCTACCCGGCTGACAGCGCTGCAGGACGCAGGCCACCCGGTGTCCCTGCACTGGATCCCCGCCCACGTAGGGATCCCGGGCAACGAGGCAGCCGACACCCTGGCGAAGGACGCCCACCACACCACTGTGCCCCTCAGTCGGGCCGTGACGGAGGGCGACTTCACTGGACTGAGGCTGCGGCGACACCTGGCGACCCACCACCCAGACAAACGGGTGGCACTGGGATGCCCCCCACGACCACTCCCCCAGCGAGGCCTGGCTCGCAGGGAGACCTCGCTCCTTCTCCGGCTCCGCATCGGCTGCAGCTGGACGGCAGCACGCAGCTACCGACTGGGACGAGCGACGTCCCCGGCCTGCAGCTCCTGCGGGGAGCCGGAGACGATCGAACATCTCCTGCTGGCCTGCCCGGCGTACCTCCAGCAGCGGGGCCCACTCCTGCAGGAGTTCCGCCGCCTGGGCCTCCCCTCTGGCAAGGAGGAAGATCTCCTCTTCCCCGGCCGACACCACCTTTGTGCACTTCGAGGCGTCGTGGAGTTCCTTGACTCGTCAGGGCTCTCCGCACGCCTCTAAGGACATTTCTACAAGCGGGAAGGCCTCACGGCCTCCCACCCACCCCGGGCCTGACCAGCCTGGCACAACACCCCTGCAGACTCTGCAGCACACCAAGGCCTTTCATCTCGGCCTGATACGTGCCGCCTATGCCTGCCGGTTTTGCTTCGCCCAGCCATGGCGACTCCACTCGATCCCTTCTTTCGCTCCCACTTACCCCTCCCCGTTGGCGCTGAGCCGTGCTCCCTCAAGGGCTGCAGAAGATAGCGCCAACCTTTCCCTTTCCCTCAAGAACCACTTATCAAGGGCTGCAGCACTGCTGTCTACCCGGCTGACAGCGCTGCAGGACGCAGGCCACCCGGTGTCCCTGCACTGGATCCCCGCCCACGTAGGGATCCCGGGCAACGAGGCAGCCGACACCCTGGCGAAGGACGCCCACCACACCACTGTGCCCCTCAGTCGGGCCGTGACGGAGGGCGACTTCACTGGACTGAGGCTGCGGCGACACCTGGCGACCCACCACCCAGACAAACGGGTGGCACTGGGATGCCCCCCACGACCACTCCCCCAGCGAGGCCTGGCTCGCAGGGAGACCTCGCTCCTTCTCCGGCTCCGCATCGGCTGCAGCTGGACGGCAGCACGCAGCTACCGACTGGGACGAGCGACGTCCCCGGCCTGCAGCTCCTGCGGGGAGCCGGAGACGATCGAACATCTCCTGCTGGCCTGCCCGGCGTACCTCCAGCAGCGGGGCCCACTCCTGCAGGAGTTCCGCCGCCTGGGCCTCCCCTCTGGCAAGGAGGAAGATCTCCTCTTCCCCGGCCGACACCACCTTTCTGCACTTCGAGGCGTCGTGGAGTTCCTTGACTCGTCAGGGCTCTCCGCACGCCTCTAAGGACATTTCTACAAGCGGGAAGGCCTCACGGCCTCCCACCCCACCCCGGGCTTGACCGGCCTGGCACAACACCCCTGCAGACTCTGCAGCACACCAAGGCCTTCCATCTCGGCCTGATACGTGCCGCCTATGCCTGCCGGTTTTGCTTCGCCCAGCCATGGCGACTCCACTCTATCCCTTCTTTCGCTCCCACTTACCCCTCCCCGTTGGCGCTGAGCCGTGCTCCCTCAAGGGCTGCAGAAGATAGCGCCAACCTTTCCCTTTCCCTCAAGAACCACTTATCATCATCATCATCATCAAGGGCTGCAGAAGATAGCGCCAACCTTTCCCTTTCCCTCAAGAACCACTTATCATCATCATCGGCGACGATTTCTTCTCCAAATGACGTCATACGGAACCTCACGGCGACGGCGACGGCAGAAATCCGCTTTTGAGTGTCCATATAATTGCTATCGCAATAAAATGTTAGGCATAACGTTAAGAGACAGGAAGAGAGCGGTGTGGATCAGAGAGCAAACGGGGATAGCCGATGTTCTAGTTGACATTAAGAGATAAAAAAGTTGTCGCAGTTTCACCTGAAAGGCGAAGCATCAATTGCGATAGCAAATTTGAAGAGAGCTATACGGAGTAATGATAGCAGCTTTATCAGCTGTATAAACTTGGACATGCAGCAGCACCGGCAACACGCAGAACTGTTGTCGACGCCGTCGGCGTTTTTCCCGCGTTCGCTCAAAATGCGTGCGGCGTTGGTGACTGTTGCCGGAGCCTCTGATATAAATAGGCACTTCGTGCCGCAGCTAAACGTCGCCTTCCTTCCCTCCCCCTCCCCCACCTCCCCTCCCCCACAGCCTTTCGCGCGTCGGAAGAAGGTACGTTTACTCTACATATATGGTGATTGTAGAGGAGGAAAGAGACGCCTACTTCTGCAGCCCTTAAGGGAGCACAGCGCAGAACGCGCGTTTGAAAGCGCGCGTCCCTCGCGCCCTTTCACTCGCACATACAGCGTTCGGCGCGCGGCGACGATTTCATCTCCATTGACGTCATACGGAACCTCACGGCGACGGCGACGGCAGAAATCTGCTTTTGAGTGTCCATATAATTGCTATCGCAATAAAATGGAGCTGGGCAGGCCATGTAATGCGTAGGATGGATAACCGGTGGGCCATTAGAGTTACAGAATGGATACTAAGAAAAGGGAAGCGCAGTCGAGGACGGCAGAAAACTAGATGGGGTGATTGGGTTAGGAAATTTGCAGGCGCAAGTTGGAATCAGCAAGCGCAAGACAGGGGTAATTGGAGATCGCAGGGAGAGGCCTTCGTCGTGCAGTGGGCATAAAGGCTGATGATGGTGATGATGATAAAGCACTACCAAGTCATCCCCAGCATTTCCAGGAATTTATTATTATTGATCGATTATCGATTAGCTATTTATTGGCTATCGATTGGCTATCGCAAGGTATAGGTAGGTGACGTATTTGGACTAGGCTATGCACTACCAAATCATCCCCAGCATTTTCCGGAATTTATTGATTATTGATCGAATATCAATTAGCTGTTGATTGGCTATAGATGACTGACTAAGCTTAAGCAGGCCCAGCCGTGCTTCGCTAGACTTAGCCAGGCTCAGCTTCGCTGGTTACGTTTGGATCCTTTCTGCACTGCCGCCAGGATCGGCCCACATTTTCTGTTCGCGGTTGACACATTACGTCTGGCTTAAACAGCTCCGCTGTTAATATAGATAATGAGAAGGTATTGGGTGCACGATAGAATGCGCATCAGCTACCATGTTATTATTTACAAAGATCAGAATCAGAAGCAGAATCGGAAGCATTTTATCCTTTCACGCACGATGTCGAAGTGTCGGCAAGAAAAAAATGTCAGTTTCGCCCCAAGGGCGAAGCAATGAATTCGGTAGCAACACAGCAATGTCATACGATGTAAGGTGAGCGGCTTTGGTAGCAATATGAATTGTAGTAAACATGAGCTGATTAAGTAAGCAGGTGTGCTGCGGCGTAAGTAGACCGACATGAAGAGAGACTCGATGACCACGAGAAGGCGCGTGTGAAACGGTGGTGTTGATGAGAAGCGCTTCTCGTGGGCAGCGCGTGCGAAGGGACACACCTGTAGCGCTGCACTGCCGATCCGGGCAGCATTGCATGTGTAGCATGCGTTGTAAAATGTGGCCCGACTATAACTAACTGAATGAACAAGCGTGGTGTGAGCGCGCACAAACAAACATGAATAAATCACACTGAATGACTGCAGACAACGACTGTTAAAACGCTGGCAGCAAGCGCATACGCCGCAGCGGGCGAAGGTACGTGCGGTCTATCGCTGCAACGGAAACTGAGCGGCGAATGCACAACGCATAAAGGTCAGAGCCGTGTGGAGATAAGAGACGGTGCGGGCGAGTGACGAGCGCGGTTGTTGGCAGAGTAGAAGTGCGCCCCCCCCCCCCCCGCTCCCTCCGGCGCTGGCTTCCCGCTTCCTTGCTTGCGCGTGGGAGATTGAGTGCGTTCGCTCTCCGTGATAGCGCGCGTCCCCGCACGCTTCCGCTCGGGCATACGGCGCGCGGCGAAGATTTTATCTATACGGAACCTCACGGCGACGACGACGGCGACGACGACGGCAGAAATCCGGTTGAAGTGTCCATATAATTGCTGTCGCAATAGTAAGATAAATAAATCACCCAATAGCACGACAAAACGCCGAATCAGAACTGCATAACCTCGTCAAGTACAAACGCTCTTAGTGGGTGCTATCAAAGTTTGCTCTTGGAGTATGGTGCAAATCTCACCCCATTTCAGCAACTACACATGCAGTCATCAGTGAAAACCCACTTCCCCGTAGCCGAGTCATGGCCTTGTTGATAAATATATCATTTCGTTCTGTTTCCAAAACGAGGCCGAGAAAGCATTCTGCATTCACTTTTTTGTGATAGAATGCCAGTTGTCTCTTGTTGGTCTTTGTCGTGTTTATCGGAGTTGGCAGCGTCAGACGTGGCCTTGCTGATATAATTTTTCATATTTTTTTATTTATTTGACGTTGTTCAGTACTTAGCACATTACAAACTTCGATGTGATAGATGCTACCCCGATTATCACTGGCCCTGTTTATCGGAGCCCTAGCTTCTCCAGTCTGTCCCTGCATATTTGCTATCCATGAATGCAGTCATCATCACGATAGCCAATCTAGCTCCGACTGTTTCACAGAGGACGTACAGTCGTCAGTACACTTATCTAGAGCGCTCGATCGAACGCCGTGCTTTGGGTTGAATGGGAACCGTCCGCCGATAATTAACGGCTGGTTCTATAGATAGCTTGTATCTGAGCATACGCGCCCACACTGATTGGCACTATTAATCTTTTTCGCCTTACCAGTTACCGAAGTTTCGACTACTGCGATCCCCTGGGACCGGTGGTGAAAGCGCCGTCATGCAGGGCGCAAAAACGAAGATAACATGTAGCAAAACGTTCAGGAAAGCGCGCTCCGAAAGGTGTTCTCTGTGTTTTTGTTCATCGGCCCTGCAGCGCCTTTATCGGTGATCGCATCTGTTGAAGCCTCGGTAACCGGCAAGACAAAAATGATTAGGGCGCTTCCATCAGTGTGGCCGCCGCACATTCAGATGTGAGCTATCTAGAACCAAGCGCTATCGGTAGACGGCGCTAGTACAGTCTAAAGCACGGCGCTCGAGCGCTCTATAGACAAGTGTGCTGACGACTGCATACGCATTTCCTATTGTCGTGAGAATACTGCGAATCACAAAAGTATATTAAATTGTGGGGTATTACGTGGCAGAACCACGATCTGATTATCAGCTATTGATTATGAGATTATGAGCTATTGGGGGATTCCAGAATAATTTAGACTACATGGCCGCGTGCACCCAATGCACGATAGGCGGGCGTTTTTGCATTTCGCCCCCTTCGAAATGCGGCCGCCGCGGCCGGGATTTGATCCCGCGACCTAGTGCTTAGCAGCGCAACACCGTAGCCACTGCAAAACCACGGCGGGTACTGCAAATCACATATCAGCAGCTTCAGAAAAACTTCTAATTCTCAACTTCAGCCTTCAAGTATAGTCACTCATCCGACAAGTATCCAAAGTACAGTGGTGAATGCCATTCAATTGACACCGCTAAAATCTTTTTTTTTTAACTAAACGTTTGTAAAGAGATGAATATTGTCATTTCTTAGAGGCACCGTATATAGAGGCAACGTGTGATGTAAAAACATTTCACCGATGATTACGATACTCCCTAATGCGAATTTTGAGCGCAGCTGTTTTGAATTCGCGATATATTGTGGCAAATGATTTCATTCTGAAAGACAGGGTGCTCTCAGTGGCGGCGCTGAACCTCTGCTCGGGCTGCTCGTTTAGCAGCGGCGGCGGAGAGAGAGATTGTGGTTGTGAAGAGGAAGAGGCGCTATTCGAAGGACTTCCGCCGGTTGCGTCGCTCATTGTTCAGAAAGAAAGCATGAACATGGGAATGCGTGACACGCGCGGAGCGCATTCTCTGGCCGCGGCAGCGCTGCAGGCGATGTAGCGCATGCGCAGTGGATTCGCGAAGCCCACGGCAGCGCCAGGGTAGAGTGTACTAGAAGCTTTTGAGTGGCGCGACCGGAGCGCTGTTCCCTTGCTTGCCCCTTGCCCAACTTGTGGCGAAAGTAGCGGCGGCGCTGCCATCGCCCAATCTACCCAGGTTTGCTCGGCGGCATGGTAGCCTCTGTAGTCGGCATCTCTGTTTTGGTGGCGTAATGGCAAAAAAACAGCGTTTAAACCATTGTTACGCGCCAGGTTGCACAACTGGATATCCGCGTGTGCAACAAAGTCGAAAGTTATCCCTTTTTAAGGCCCCGAAAGACGAAGAACGACGACTTCTTTGGGAGCGGAACCTCCATCGGCTTGACAAACCGCTTGACGCCGATTGTGCCGTGTGCGAGTTACACTTCGAACCGCATTTCATTGTGAGAGACTACGTGCATGTGATCGATGGTGTTGAAGTCCGTATTCCTAGGGGAACGCCGATGCTTGCCCCTGATGCAGTCCCGACGATCTTGCCCAACCTGCCTGCATATCTGACGCTGAAAACTCCGGCTCCACGGACCCAAACAAAGCGGCGGCATCAGGGTGTGCCGGCTGAGAACGACAACAGGAAGCGGCGCCGCATTAGCACTCCTGCGCAGGTGCTTGTGGACACTAACTGTGCAACTTCTGCAGGTAGCGACGAAGCTGACAAGGCAAGCTCAAGTCCCTCGTCTGAAGCGGTTGTCACTCTCGACGACCTTCGTGGGCTTGACCTACCGTCAAAATCATGGGCGTTGCACGAGTTTCCCGGGTTTGACGGCGTGTCATACGTAGCGTGCTCACTGAATTCTAGCACGCGTGAGCTTTCCATTGAACGAGCCGTATTCTTCAGCAGTGCAAACAACGGAAGCGTGGAATGTGAAGCGTTCGTGCAAGACAAACTAATCAGCAAGTCTAGTTTAGTAATGGTTCAAGAGGCCTCAGATGCCCTGCAGCTTGTTGCAAGCGTCCCACTCTGTTGTGGAGCAGCAGAAACTTCAGTTTTGCCACCATCGGACCTTACCCACGGTCTACATGCGCAAATGAATTAAACCTGTGATGGTTAATTTAGCAGCTTTAGGGTTCTCGGAGCACAATTACTCGAACTAAGCTGATTCATTGTTCCACTTTAGAGTCGGTTTAAACAATTTTGCAACCATAATAACATTTTTATTTATTTAAATGCATTTTACAAAGACAACCTAAGCTCTGCTATTCTGTTTTGTTTTATGTTATATTGTGTATCCTGGCTCTATAATTTTATTCTTTTTATCATTTTTAATTGCAAATGTATTGTTTGTATAAGTATGCGATTGTTAATAGGACTTTGCAGTGGTGTTGCCTTTAAACTCTCGAAATCTTGCACTGCTATGTTTCACTGAAGGAGTTTTTCTGCAGCATTACGTATGTGCATTTTTGTGGGTCCTACAACAATAAACGCATTCCCATATTTTAAAATGATAGGGTGCTCTGGAAAAACTCTGCTGTTCTTCAGACAGTGACATTGTCAATAAAGCTTGCTTTTGTTGTGAGTGAACGCAACCACAAGCAACGCGCCCTTTATTTGATTCCAACATTGGTGTTTTACGTGGAACTGGCGGAGTTCTTCGTCTTATATGCAACACATTGCTTTTTTTCTTTTTTTCGAGGGGAGGGGGGGGGGATGAGGGAGGCTTCCGATGTGTGCCGGCTAGCTGGTATCTCGTGTAACTGTACACTGTAAAAAAAAAAGGGGGGGGGGAAGCGCTCGTTATGCGGTACGATGTGCTACGCTACTTCAAGCTGCAACACAGTCGGCGGCAACTTCAGTAACAATAATGTCAAATAATATTTATTTGCATTAACATTTTATTGCGATAGCAATTATATGGACACTCCAAAGCAGATTTATGGCGTCGCCGTCGTCGTCGCCGTCGCCGTGAGGTTCCGTATGACGTCAATGGAGATGAAATCGTCGCCGCGCGCCGCCGAACGCTGTATGTGCGAGTGAAAGGGCGCGAGGGACGCGCGCTTTCACGGGGAGTGAACGCACGGCGGAGAACGAACGCGCGTTCTGTGCCGTGCTCCCTTAAGGGCTGCAGAAGTGGCGTCTCTTTCCTCCTTTACAATCACCATAAATGTAGAGCAAACGCGCCTTCTTCTGACGCACGAAAGGCCGTGGGGGGGGAGGGGGAGGGAAGGGAGGTGACGTTTAGCTGCGGCACCAAGTGCCTATTTATATCAGAGGCTCCGGCAACACTCACCAACGCCGCACGCATTTTTTGCGAACGCGGGCAAAACGACGATGGCGTCGGCAACAGTTCTGCGTGTTGCCGGTGCTGCTGCATGTCCAAGTTTATACAGCTGATAAAGCTACTATCATTACTCCGTATAGCTCTCTACAAATTTGCTATCGCAATTGATGCTTCGCCTTTCAGGTGAAACTGCGACAACTTTTTTTGGAAAAGGGGGTATAACAAAGAAGGAAAAAGATCATCCTAGGCTCGACGGAGAGGTACGAACACGTACGCGGAACGCCTGCCAGCCATCCGCGCTGGTAGATTGGTCGACGCCAGCGCCACCGCATCATTCCACGCTGAAACGGCCGCGCTCAGGCAGGCGCTCGCGCCACTGAAAAGCTTCTAGTACACTCTAGCCAGGGGCCGGACACTTCGACTAGTTTCGGTATCTGAAATAAACCGTCCGCCATTGTTTTGGTAGGAAGCGAAAATTCAGCAACTTTTGCATGTGTGGCCCTACCTTTCCAACCTACGCATGAATAAAGTTAAGTTATGCAATTATGTGTTGAAAAAAATATGTCCTTGGCCATTTTCGTTTTTTTTAACACCCTATATATTTATCCAGACTCGGCCTTTGTTGCGCCGAAGGGCGGCGCTCTCGCTCTTATCTCGTCTGCTGCCATTCCGTTCGTCTGCTCCAGCCCTTTTCGCTGTCCACGTGTGAAACTTTTTAGAATTGCAGGAAAGCGACAATTTTGGTGTTTGTGAGTGCGAACATCTGAAAATGTCGGCGAAACTAGGCACAGGACACAAGGCGTGTTGTGCTGCTCTTTGGTGCCGCAACTCGGGAAGGAACAGCGCAGCCAAATTTTTCCGCTTCCCAGCGGACGAAAGGTAAGCACACTTTTTTTCGGTACGAAGAATCATGTGCTGTGCTTATCAAAATGGCCACAGAGCGAACCGAAACATTTCTGCCCTTGCTTTACAGTCATTCTTTTTCCTGGCACTGCGCATTTTTCAGTAACGTTGTAAGCATGTAAAGCTACTTGTGGACAGTTTCTGGTGAGCCGGTTGATGCCAGCTGACGCTCAAACGGAAATTTCGCTTCGGTATTGGTTTTTTTAGCGGTGGACCTGCATTTTTTTTCTTCGCGAAGAAATCTTGCAAAGTATATATATGTTCGCCGAACACCCTTATTCGATGAACTGGCTCGGCTTCAGAGCATTCCGACGAGCAGTTCCTTGGGGTGACATTACCACATTTGAATGTTTAAGAAAGAAGCCCCCAAAATAATTACGTACGAGCGACTGCTTACATTCCGTGTCACGAGAAGTTCATGTTACCTGCGCTAAGGGCGAGCTTCGCTTCACTTTTGAACTCGTGACATATTTTCTCGCTTTTTAGCACTCTATATATTAGTGTCGCTTTTATGTGTTGTTTATTGATATTCATGGTGGTACCTGTTTCATTTTCTAGGTGTGACGTATGGCGGAATTACGCCCAAAGAGCAGATCTTGAGGGACTCGCACGGGAGCAAATGTACAACGGCTACCGCCTCTGCTCGGACCACTTCGCTGAAAATGCCTACGCCGACCCTGCCAAAACACGACTCCTGTGGACGGCTGTTCCCACTGCTGCAGTGGAAGTGGGGTCCCCAATCGACGAGGGTAAGAAAAACAATTTATTAGCGGTTGCGAATGTGTGCGCATTTGTAGTTCGTTTTCACGCGCCTTATCGCTTGATACATAATTCACGTTCCATATTTAAGCATGAGTTCAAGGTGTGTCCTTTACATTGGATTTCATGCAACCAGCTTAATGTACAGTCAACCACAAAAGTTTGCGGACCACGCGAGCGCGTGCCAGACTGCCTATCCGCGCCACCTAGCGGTACGCCACCTAGCGGCGACAGGGGCGCTCTCCCGGATATGAGCCCTCTTGGTACTCGCCTGCCTGTTAATTTTTTATTCCCGTGCATGACATTGTTAGTTCGTTGTGTTGACGCAGAGCGCTGTCTGCGATAAGACCGCCACATATCTGGCTTGATAGCAGTATCGGAGCAATCACTGCAACCTTTGTCGACTGGTGTGCCAGTGGGTAGATAAGTTTCACGAAGCGCTGCGACGATTATTTTACGCGACGTTTACTGGCGCACTTTGGTTGGCAGCATCTTGGTCCAGTGAGTGTTGCTGCTTCTGCGTCTTGAGAGAAAGGGTAGGGAGGTGTTTCACTGTCATCAAAAATAAAGAAAAAGCGGATGCATAGAAAATTTTCTTTCACACATAGGCGCATCTTCGCATCAGTCGCTGAAAACGTAGTAGACTTGCTTCAGGCCACGTGGTGATTGCCTATTTGGAAAGATGCCGCTGCGTGTTCCACTTGACGAAAGAAGGCACATTGTGCGTTTATTTATAGAGGGAATACCTCAGCGCGAAATCTGCCGCCGAACCAACAGGAGCCGGACTGCCGTGAATAGGATTATTCAAGCTTTCCGCGACGATGACAGATTCACAGATATGGAGCGCAGTGGGCATCCAAGGGCCACGACTGAGGAAGAGGACCGCCTGATTACGGCCGCCATCGTGGCTGATCCTTTTCAAAGTGCAGAGGATATCCGAGAAGCGCTCTCGCTCACGGTATCGTCTGAGACTGTAAGAAGAAGGCTGAGTGAGCTTGGCCTGCAGTCTTTCGTAGCAGCACAGAAGCCCTGCCTCTCACACAGCCAGCTACAAGAACGACTCATGTTCGCTACAGCAATGAAAGATTGGACAACAGAGAAATGGGGCGATGTCATCTTTAGGGACGAGTCAACTTTTTCCACGCGCTGGGACCAACGGAAGCGGGTTTGGCGTCCACTAAACTGCAGGTGTGTTTGCAGTGTATTGGCAGTTAATTCACGAAGCTAATTCTGCATCACAACATGTTTCACGTAAAATGAGCTTTTGGACATTACGAGATTTTTCTGTAGTGGTATTATGTTGAAAACATTAACGATTGTTTCATAGTACTACTTACTCTGAAGCTAATTAAAAGCTGCCAGTGGGTCTTTCAGTACTATCTAATGATGTTTGCACGTTTTCTATTGCAACTCTATAACAGCATTATAAAGTTCATACGCAAGAGGAATCACAACATTTTTAGACACGCCGCTGGAACCCAATTGTATGCTATTTCTTGCAGATATCTGCCTAATTACACACAGAGTGTTCTATCCAGTGGACGGTGTTCCGTGAGCGTGTGGGGAGCAATCAGCAAAGATGGCCTTGGTCCCCTTGTGCGTCTGGAAGGGCCCTTCACTGCGTCACGGTACTGCGACGTCATCACTAGACACCTCGTTCCGTATGCGCTGGACGGTCCCTTCAGCGACGGCTGCTATTTTTTTCGACACGACCGCAGCCCGATCCATAAAGCACGTATCGTCCAGTCATTGCTAGAAGAACATGCTGTTTGCCAGCTTGAGTGGCCTCCATGTGGCGCCGACTTGAATCCCATAGAAAATGTCTGGGGCATGTTGAAGAAACGGCTGTCCACACGAGCCAACCGCGGCCGCACGGCCGATACGCTGTGGCAAGCGATCGCACAAGAATGGGAAAGCCTGCGCGGTCCACCGGAGATTACTGAATCTTTGTACGAGTCGATGCCCACGCATCAATAAGGTGCTAGAAAACGGCGGACATTTCACTTCCTACTAGATCATTGAGAGACCTATGTTTCATGACACTTCTGTAAATGTCTTGTGAATAAATTCATCCCCTTCAGACACGAATTATGATGCACTGTCTGCAAATGCGTCAAATGCGCATGGCATCATTTCAAGACGCTCACTATTACATTCCAAGAAAGAAGACGAAGCAATGGGCTGTTTTGTGCGAGTTTCAGTAAAAAAAAATTAATTAGCGTATAACTCATTATCTAATTATTCTGAAATCCGTCAGCTTCAATGCTTGCATAAAAAGAATCAACTATTAGGCCCGAAACGCATGCACACTTGCTTTTTCGGTTGTATTCGTGTCGACCGGAGAAAAAAAATACTCTTGACGTTGGTCTTGGAACGCGGCACGTCGAACGATTGTCTAACATGGTAGTGTCTCCAGCAAAGTGATCATCTGCAGCAATACGCAGGACAATGAAGTTAACTGACCGCTAATTGTCCCATCAGGAAGCGGACACGAATGTGCACACTGAGTTTTAGGTCATTTGAAGAAACACGTGGCGTGGGACGCGCCTCCGAAGTTCGAGTCCCCAAACGAGGACGCCGTGTCGCAAAGGGTTATAAAAAGAGTCATCGCACCCGATTATTTCTTATTTTTCTAAATGTAACCACTATAGCAGCGCGGTGGTTCGGGCTTTGCGCAGCAAAACCTGGGCGCAGGCGATCAAATCCCGGCCGCTACTGTCACTTAGCGATGGGGGAGGAACGGAAAAATTCTGCCTACTGACTAAGCATCTGTGTCCCATGGCTGCCTCACCGCTCACTCACGCACTCACGAAAAAAAAAAAAACAGCGTGGCTACGCGAAAATAGAACTGATAACAGCCGAAGAATACGCTGTCTGATTACTTGTACTGATATTCTGTTCTCAAAATATAAGCAAGTAGCCCTGGCTAACAAAGAGCGCGTCACGTTGAAAGAGATAGGTAGAAAATATTTGCGCACAGTGCGAAAATAGACAGGCCATAGATTTAAGGAGGGATGCGTCTTCAACGTAGCGCTGCTGTCGATCGCTGGTGACGTAGCGGAAGTGTCGCGAAGAGGCTCTTGGCCACGCGCTCGCGTGGTCCGCAAACTTTTGTGGTTGACTGTACAACTGTCTTCCTTCGCTACCTCCTTAACCGAGACCGATTTCTACCCTATCTTCCAGGACCCTCCCGGGCAGAAGCCACAGAAGCCACGGCTGGTTCGGCTCAAGACCACCCTGCCGGCCAAAAGAGCGTCGTCCAGGTTGTAGGTATGCAAAGGCCGACTTGTTGATTTTGGGCATTAAGGCAGGCGGCGTGCATTCTTGCTTTGTGTAGAACTAGTATGCAAGATACGGCGCAAAAGTCAACAGCACGGAGCGCTTCTTTCTTTCTTTTTTCATGTCGTCTGCTACGGCTTCGTGTGACGTTACGCCGCGAAATTTGTTGCGCGTGCTCCAGGGAATTGCGTTCTTTTCGTTTTTACTTAATATTCGATGATCATGCGTGGTAAAGGGTGTTCCAAACTGCTGGTGTAGCTAACGCTGCGAATATTTTCCAGCTTCCTGACGCAGCGAAAGATGCGAATATCTTCTTTTCACAACGACAGAATTCACGCTCGTAAGAAGACGCAGCCCACTTAGCCTTGCTGTAAGCGGCATATCTGTCGCCCGCCGTTGTCGCTTATCGGACATGGCGTTACACTTTGAAACACGAGGTCGCAGAAATAAATTGAGTTTCGATAGGGCCGAAGTTAACGCACGCCGCCGATGGTCGAAATATTTCGCAGTCGGTTATTACGGCGTGTCTCACGCACGCATCGTGGTACGTAAAATCGCACAATTCAATACGACGAAGCTAAGTCTTGGGTACACGCTGCAACGATCTCCATAATTTTCGTTGTATAGTAGAAATTTTACAGGAGCAGGTGTGCGCGTGCCGGCGCAGAGCAGCTTTTAAATTATTTTGACTTAATTACCTCTTGTGGGCTGTGTAGGCAATGGTAAAGCGAAAGTAAATTAAAAAAAGAAACTGCAATACTACAATGTTCCTAGCCAGCTAATGAGACAACACCGATGCTAAACATGTTACGTAATTGTAAAATAGCAATGCAACTTTGAGCAAAGCTTAATGTCTCTTAGAGGAATATTTTTAGTTGAAGTCATGCAAAGATACGCAATCGAAGCTGACCCGCATAAGTTGGAAGCGCCATTTTGCGAAAAAAGTGCTGAGACTTGTTTAAAACATGTGACCTAAAATGCTGTTCATTTCCCCCTTATTTCCAGAAGATGGAAAAAGAAAAAGGAGCTGGCAATGTTGGGCTCAACGTCCTCGTCACCTGCTCTGCATGATCAGTTCATTATTCACGAACGTGTTACTATGAACCTTCGTTTGTGGTGAATTGTACTGTGTACAGCCAATGAACGTGGTGACCCCTGCAGCGATAATCTATATACGATGAATTGTGTGAAGACTTCTCTTATGTTTGTGTAACCAATACAGATGCCAACATTTGTATTTACTGTACGAATTACACAGCTCTGTGCTATTCTGGTATGTATTGAGTTGTATCGTTTGCAATACGTTGCTAATAAAATCAGTGAATACACCACATTTTCCGACTACTCAATTTTCTTGCTCAAACTAAATTGTCACGCTTCGAGCTTGCTAGCTCGCGTGCATTTTAACTGAGAAATATTTCCTAACAAATGTTTCGTGGACGTGCTCAACGTCCGAGAAAATTAGCGACCGAAAGCTGTAGAAAACAGTATATGCAGCAGCAACACAATCTAAAAAAGATGCAAGCGGTGCTCTTTTCCGCTTGCGGCTCACAAAGCGGTCGCGCGCTCGTCGAGCGCATAGCAGACGACAAGCAGCTCGGCGTTTCCTCCTCTCTCATCAACAAAAGCGTTGCCATAGCAGCATCAGCAATTTTTTTATTGTTTATTGGTTTCACAGTTCGGCCTACCAAACACCAGGGGACAAATTGGCGCTAGTGAAGCAAACATCGTTTACCCGGGGGGTATTGACCCTTTTCGCGACGCTCCCGTGGGCGCTGCCATGTTTGATCACGTGGTGACGCGTCCATTGCTTGCCTCAACCGCCTCCGTTGCCTCCGCGTTTACAATTCAAGCGCGTGACACCGGTGCGGTGCAGCAAACCTCTGTTTCGACGCGTATCGTAGACGGTGACTGCGTGCACGACACGAAGCTTTGGCCACAGCTTTAAAGGACATGTAAGTGCTTTCAGAGCTCATTACGCCTTGCCCAAACGGCGTGAGCAGCGTATACGGTGCTTGTACTAAAAGCAGGGCTAGAAATGTATTCCAAGCTGTCCAAACTTTCCGTTTATGAATTAAATCGGGATCAGTGTGCTCTGCGTTCTTTATTTGGCAAACATTTTGAACCAGCGGCTTGTCATATTTCTGACTCAGTAAAGTTCCTCGGTGCGGCCACTATCTGATTGTTTATTTTCAGCGTAATCACTCGCGGTATGCTCTGCTGCGATAAATTTGTTCTTGCTGTGCACAAAGCTTGGAATTTAAATGTTCTGTACTTTGTGGTAGCTCGTAGCAAAGACGTATTATCGCTAGTCCCTCGCTTACTCTGTGGGCCGTCAATAAACATTCAGCTTCCAGCATTCGTGTCTTGTCGGTGTAGTCGCCGTCACTCATGCTCCGGCACATTGATTCAAGTGTGCGCCTATTCGCTCACACGTTGGCGATAGGGTGGGCGTAAGTTTTTGTGCGAGTAAGGGTGGACGTGTGTAGATAACGTGCGGGAAACTTACAATGCCAGTAAGTGGCACTACTTCATTTTGTAACGAGCGGTACTCACTTCCAAGTGCCGTTGTTCCGGAGTTGAAGTCCTTTCTTTGGAGGTTAGCTATACAGCGCAGGCGGATGAATTATATTTTGTTTTAATCCTTGAGTAAAGCCGTGCGTCGCGAAGGGCGCCAACACAGGCAGTCCTTATACAGCAGCTGCGACACAGGTTAATCACATTCATTAATACGTGAATCACTATTTTTGCAGCGAACTACCGCACACGTTTTTCCTTTATCGTTACACATTTTGCAGTATGAATTGAGCACAATGCATTAGCGCACACCCAGTTGCATTTTCGACAGCTGATCGCACAGTAGGAGAGTAGACGCAGTAATGGTTTCGTATTCGTGCGCATTCGCTGAGGCAACGTATGGCGCGCCGCCGAAAGCGCCATCTCGTCCCTTTAGAGCAAACTGCTCCGCGAAAAGGGTCAATACCAGCTGACCTAGCCCTGGCAGCGCTTTGTTCCCGCGCTAGCCGCATGCCTGGTCGCCGCCGGCACTCCGCTTTCCTCCTCGCGACTGTTCGCTCTCGCCGCTTTTCTCATCCCTCGCTGCGCGCCGCGTTCGCTCGCATCTTTCGCTGTGCTCGTTCGCTCGGTCACAAGTGACGCCGACGCTCGCCGCAGGAACGGGCGCCGCCCAGACTACACGCACGCTTGCGGACGCGCGTAAGCTCGCGTCTATGCACCTTGCGGTTGCCGCGCCTAGCGAGGAATGGCGGTTTGCATCCACAAATACGCGCGACAGCGCGCGCTCACTGGCCTCACTCGTTTACACCTTGGCAGACGCCACTTCGTATTTCGTTGTTGGCAGTGCTTCAAAATGCTTCGATATCTCTAAACGTAATTGTTATCTTTTTGGAGCTGTTAGATTAGCGCCAAAGAGAAGAAGAAGCACTTTCTTGCATGGTACAATTCTGCTTAACTGAGAGTTGAATGTACCGCGCCGTCGCTGCCTAGCCAGGCGCGCCGACGCGAGGCAGCCCAGGCGCGCGATAACTGAGAATAGCTGATCACCGAGATCGCGCCGCGTTTCGACGCGTACGAGCCGTGCCGCACCGTCTGCGCATGCGTGGGCGCGCGTTTGCAAGCGTACGTGTGGTCTGTGCTTTAGAGCTGCATTTTAAGTATGTTAAAGCAAGATCGATTTGGACGATCATGAAGTTGGCAGAACGTAGCACTGTTTCTACGTAGCGTAAAGTGCTACGAGGAAAGTTCTGGGGAAAGTGGGCCCGTCCTGGTTATAGTGCAGTCTGACACTGCGCCTCATAGTCCGGGCCGCCAGGAGGAAAGAAGACGAGAAAGCGGCACGTGGCGCACGCGCCGAGTGTTTCAATGACCTGGCTGCCTTTGGAACGAGAGAAGTATGCGTGTGGTTCACCCTAACATTGGCTTATTCAACGCCGCCACGTAGTAAGTATGCTTTCGAACTGTTGTCTAGCCAGCATACTAAATGAGTTTAAAATAACTCGGAACAGCTTGCGTCTGTTATTCACGAAAGCTATATATTGCAAATGGTGTCCTGAATGTGCGTTAATTCTTATGCTTCTTTTAACAAGAAAGTGGCTTGTGCCGGGTTTCACGACTGATTTCCGGCAGGGGATGTAGCGGCCGCCATCTGGGAGCGGTGAAGCGAAGTACAGCATCTTGACACTAACGAGCGCCGACAGGGAGCGCTTCAGTATAGTCACAGCGCAGCGGAGACTCCAGCGTGGTGTAGCCATATAGAATAAAGAATCAAGCGTAAACGGCTTCGTGACTATGTAAATTCGTCATTTCGAACGAAGTCATCATCATCATCAGCCTATATTTTAGGTCCACTGCAGGACGAAGGCCACTCCCTGCGATCTCCAATTACCCCTGTCTTGCGCTAGCGTATTCAAACTTGCGCCTGCAAATTTCCTAACTTCGTCAACCCATCTGGTTTTCTGCCGTCCTCGACTGCGCTTCCCTTCTCTTGGTATCCATTCTGTAACCCTAATGGTCCACCGGTTATCCATCCTACACATTACATGGTCTGCCCAGCTCCATTTCTTGCCCTTAATGTCAACTAGAATATCGCCTATCGGCTATCCCTGTTTGTTCTCTGATCCTCACCGCATGGTGGTGGCGTGGAGCAGAGGTAGAATACCCGGCTTCAAATCTGAAGGTCGTAAGTTCGAATCCTACTCCAGTCCACCACATTTTCAGGCATGGAGTGGTGCCTGACACCGGCAAGAAAAAATCAATTGCCGAGAGCTAGTGGGGCTATACTAGTTCAGGTGCAACCAAACTAGGAAAGCCCACTAAGCTTCATCAAAGTTCACTCCCTCACCAGAACAGGAATTGGCCTCCCTGGTGCAGTATTCGGCCACTAACTCCCTCATGACTCCGACAATTAACCCATGGCCCTCAGCACCTGACCAAGGCGGCGGTCAGACCTGCTACGTGGCAGAGGGTGCTAAGAATCTCTGGGTCTGGACAGGCCGCCAATGGAAACTGAACCTGGCAACGTTCAACACGCGCACCCTCTCGAGTGAGGCTAGCAAGGGCTCCAGAAGAAGCCCTTGCTGTATAGCAGCATTAGTGAAGCATTTACGTCCGGAAAGCGCAGATACATGGTTGCATTCGGCAAGAGCTCAGCTTTCTTATATGGTTGTCTCAATGGTAACACTTTCACATAAACCGTAAAGAGACCACTGAGTCGAGTCGAGCATTCCAATAGGCATCTTGGAAGAGTGAATTATGGTGGTGACCGACATATTAGAAAAGCCACTACGATGCGTTCCATTTTCCGTGGCGAGTGTTTCAAGAAGTGCGCAACAAAAGTGTTTTCCTGCATAAAAAATAGTGATTGTGCCGAAGACGGCACAAGCATGCACATCTTTATTATACGTGTAACTAAAGAATCACAGCATATCCACGAAGTGAATGATGATGAGTGGGCGAAGCACCGGGGGATCATTCTGGTTCTCCACAGCTACGGACGAGAAAGAGAGCGCGCGTCAGGAACGAACGCCCTTGTGCACCGCAGTGCCCCTAGCTATGCACGAGACATAAAGAGAGCGCGCGGCGGGAATGAGAGAAAGAGAACGCGCGTCGGGAACGAATGCCCTTGTGCACCGCAGCGCACCTAGCTACGGACGAGAAAGAAAGAGAGCGCGCGTCGGTAACGAGAGAAAGAGAACGCGCGTCGGGAACGAACGCCCTTGTGCACCGCAGTGCCCATAGCTATGCACGAGAAATAAAGAGAGCGCGCGTCGGGAACGAGAGAAAGAGAACGCGCGTCGGAAACGAACGCCCATATGCACCGCAGCGCCCCTAGCTACGGACGAGAAAGAGAGCGCGCGTCGGGAACGAGAGAAAGAGAGCGCGCGTCGGGAACGAGAGAAAGAGAACGCGCGTCGGGAACGAACGCCCTTGTGCACCGCAGTGCTCCTAGCTATGCACGAGAAATAAAGAGAGCGCGCGTCGGGAACGAGAGAAAGAGAACGCGCGTCGGAAACGAACGCCCATGTGCACCGCAGCGCCCCTAGCTACGGACGAGAAAAAGAGAGCGCGCGTCGGGAACGAGAGAAAGAGAACGCGCGTCGGGAACGAACGCCCTTGTGCACCGCAGTGCTCCTAGCTATGCACGAGAAATAAAGAGAGCGCGCGTCGGGAACGAACGCCCTTGTGCACCGCAGCGCCCCTAGCTACGGACGAGAAAGAAAGAGAGCGCGCGTCGGGAACGAGAGAAAGAGAACGCGCGTCGGAAACGAACGCCCTTGTGCACCGCAGTGCCCCTAGCTATGCACGAGAAATAAAGAGAGCGCGCGTCGGGAACGAGAGAAAGAGAACCCGCGTCGGGAACGAATGCCCTTGTGCACCGCAGTGCTCCTAGCTATGCACGAGAAATAAAGAGAGCGCGCGTCGGGAACGAGAGCAAGAGAACGCGCGTCGGAAACGAACGCCCATGTGCACCGCAGCGCCCCTAGCTATGGACGAGAAGAAAGAGAGCGCGCGTCGGGAACGAGAGAAAGAGAACGCGCGTCGGGAACGAACGCCCTTGTGCACCGCAGTGCTCCTAGCTATGCACGAGAAATAAAGAGAGCGCGCGTCGGGAACGAGAGAAAGAGAACGCGCGTCGGAAACGAACGCCCATGTGCACCGCAGCGCCCCTAGCTACGGACGAGAAAGAAAGAGAGCGCGCGTCGGGAACGAGAGAAAGAGAACGCGCGTCGGGAACGAACGCCCTTGTGCACCGCAGCGCACCTAGCTACGGACGAGAAAGAAAGAGAGCGCGCGTCGGCAACGAGAGAAAGAGAGCGCGCGTCGGGAACGAGAGAAAGAGAACGCGCGTCGGGAACGAACGCCTAAGATAGCGCCAACCTTTCCCTTTCCCTCAAGAACCACTTACCCACCCTTGTGCACCGCAGTGCCCCTAGCTATGCACGAGACATAAAGAGAGCGCGCGGCGGGAATGAGAGAAAGAGAACGCGCGTCGGGAACAAATGCCCTTGTGCACCGCAGCGCACCTAGCTACGGACGAGAAAGAAAGAGAGCGCGCGTCGGCAACGAGAGAAAGAGAGCGCGCGTCGGGAACGAGAGAAAGAGAACGCGCGTCGGGAACGAACGCCCTTGTGCACCGCAGTGCCCCTAGCTATGCACGAGAAATAAAGAGAGCGCGCGTCGGGAACGAGAGAAAGAGAACGCGCGTCGGAAACGAACGCCCATGTGCAGCGCAGAGCGCCCCTAGCTGCGGACGAGAAAGAAAGAGAGAGCGCGTCGGGAACGAGAGAAAGAGAGCGCGCGTCGGGAACGAGAGAAAGAGAACGCGCGTCGGGAACGAACGCCCTTGTGCACCGCAGTGCTCCTAGCTATGCACGAGAAATAAAGAGAGCGCGCGTCGGGAACGAGAGAAAGAGAACGCGCGTCGGAAACGAACGCCCATGTGCACCGCAGCGCCCCTAGCTACGGACGAGAAAGAAGAGAGAGCGCGTCGGGAACGAGAGAAAGAGAACGCGCGTCGGGAACGAACGCCCTTGTGCACCGCAGTGCTCCTAGCTATGCACGAGAAATAAAGAGAGCGCGCGTCGGGAACGAGAGAAAGAGAACGCGCGTCGGAAACGAACGCCCATGTGCACCGCAGCGCCCCTAGCTACGGACGAGAAAGAAAGAGAGCGCGCGTCGGGAACGAGAGAAAGAGAACGCGCGTCGGGAACGAACGCCCTTGTGCACCGCAGTGCCCCTAGCTATGCACGAGACATAAAGAGAGCGCGCGGCGGCAATGAGAGAAAGAGAACGCGCGTCGGGAACGAATGCCCTTGTGCACCGCAGCGCACCTAGCTACGGACGAGAAAGAAAGAGAGCGCGCGTCGGGCACGATAGAAAGAGCGCGCGCGTCGGGAACGAGAGAAAGAGAACGCGCGTCGGGAACAAACGCCCTTGTGCACCGCAGTGCCCCTAGCTATGCACGAGAAATAAAGAGAGCGCGCGTCGGGAACGAGATAAAGAGAACGCGCGTCGGAAACGAACGCCCATGTGCACCGCAGCGCCCCTAGCTACGGACGAGAAAGAAAGAGAGCGCGCGTCGGGAACGAGAGAAAGAGAACGCGCGTCGGGAACGAACGCCCTTGTGCACCGCAGTGCTCCTAGCTATGCACGAGACATAAAGAGAGCGCGCGGCGGGAATGAGAGAAAGAGAACGCGCGTCGGGAACGAATGCCCTTGTGCACCGCAGCGCACCTAGCTACGGACGAGAAAGAAAGAGAGCGCGCGTCGGGAACGATAGAAAGAGAGCGCGCGTCGGGAACGAGAGAAAGAGAACGCGCGTCGGGAATGAACGCCCTTGTAAAGCCCCTATATAAAAAAGTAGCGACACTCTCCTCCTCCACCTTCCCTCCTCCTCGATTCTCCTCTCTTTCGCGCTTGCTCCTCGACCGTGGCGCCGCCTACACCGCTCGAGCGTAGCAGACGACCTTTCGCAGAGTGAATGCGCGCTTAGCAAGGCGGTGCGTTTGAGCGTTTGCGTTTGCTTTCTAGCTTCGAGTAACTTCGTGTACAGCATAGAATTTCTGTAAGGAGGGTTATATAAATTCAGTGACGGCAGGTTTTCGTTTATTCCTGTTTTGAAAACTTTTTTTAAGTACCTAAACGAGCGCCAACGCCGTACCATGACGACTCCGAATGTATCGCGTGCGCTACAATTAGGTACGTAACATTTGTCAAGCGCGTGTCGCAAGATCTTGTTGCGGATTGGTGTAAATAATAAGTTTGTGATCGAATGTCAACATCTTGGCCTCCAGCAAGCCCTCGGTAACCTAAATAATCCGCACCGTCCATACCATGTGAATTCGCGACACGTATCAGCTATGACGCAAAAAGGCTGGCAGAGGGCACAAACAACCGCTGCTCTGAAGGTTCGATAGGGCATTACAAGATACAAAGCCGTCAACATGCGCGCTTGCCAATCTTCTAAGCACGCGCGAAGGCTCGCGTGCCCGCGCATGCAAGCCTGTAGGCGTACAAAACGATAAGCGCGCCGAATACACGTCCAAAACCGCTTTTTGAGTGTCCAGATAAATTTGCTATCGCAATAAAATGTTAGGCATAACGTTAAGAACAGGAGGAGCGGTTGTGGAGTCAGGAGCAAACGGGGATAGCCGATGTTCTAGTTGACATTAAGAGATAAAAAGTTGTCGCAGTTTCACCTGAAGGCGAAGCATCAATTGCGATAGCAATTAAGAGAGCTATACGGAGTAATGATAGCAGCTTTTATCAGCTGTATAACTTGGACCTGCCAGCAGCACCGGCAACACGCAGAACTGTTGTCGACGCCGTCGCGTTTTCCCCGCGTTCGCTCAAAATGCGTGCGGCGTTGGTGACTGTTGCCGGAGCCTCTATATAATAGCCACTTCGTGCCGCAGCTAAACGTCGCCTTCCTTCCCTCCCCCTCCCCACCTCCCCTCCCCCACAGCCTTTCGCGCGTCGGAAGAAGTACGTTTATACTCTACATATATGGTATTGTAGAGGAGGAAAGAGACCTACTTCTGCGCCCTTAAGGGACACAGCGCAGAACGCGCGTTTGAAACGCGCGTCCCTCGCTCCCTTTCATCTCGCACATACGCGTTCGGCGCGCGGCGACGATTTTCATCTCCATTGACGTCATACGGAACCTCACGCGACGGCAGAAATCTTCTTTTGAGTTGTCCATAATTGCTATCGCAATAAAAGGAGCTGGGCAGAGCCATGTAATGCGTAGGATGGATAACCGGTGGCCATTAGAGTTACAGAATGGATACTAAGAAAAGGGAAGCGCAGTCGAGGACGGCAGAAACTATATGGGTGATTGGGTTAGGAAATTTGCAGGCGCAAGTTGGAATCAGCAAGCGCAAGACAGGGGTAATTGGAGATCGCAGGGAGAGGCCTTCGTCGTGCAGTGGGGCATAAAGGCTGATGATGGTGATGATGATAAAGCACTACCAAGTCATCCCCAGCATTTCCAGGAATTTATTATTATTGATCGATTATCGATTAGCTATTTATTGGCTATCGATTGGCTATCGCAAGGTATAGGTAGGTGACGTATTTGGACTAGGCTATGCACTACCAAATCATCCCCAGCATTTTCCGGAATTTATTGATTATTGATCGAATATCAATTAGCTGTTGATTGGCTATAGATGACTGACTAAGGCTTAAGCAGGCCCAGCCGTGCTTCGCTAGACTTAGCCAGGCTCAGCTTCGCTGGTTACGTTTGGATCCTTTCTGCACTGCCGCCAGGATCGGCCCACATTTCTGTTCGCGGTTGACACATTACGTCTGGCTTAAACAGCTCCGCTGTTAATATAGATAATGAGAAGGTATTGGGTGCACGATAGAATGCGCATCAGCTACCATGTTATTATTTACAAAGATCAGAATCAGAAGCAGAATCGGAAGCATTTATCCTTTCACGCACGATGTCGAAGTGTCGGCAAGAAAAAAATGTCAGTTTCGCCCCAAGGGCGAAGCAATGAATTCGGTAGCAACACAGCAATGTCATACGATGTAAGGTGAGCGGCTTTGGTAGCAATATGAATTGTAGTAAACATGAGCTGATTAAGTAAGCAGGTGTGCTGCGGCGTAAGTAGACCGACATGAAGAGAGACTCGATGACCACGAGAAGGCGCGTGTGAAACGGTGGTGTTGATGAGAAGCGCTTCTCGTGGGCAGCGCGTGCGAAGGGACACACCTGTAGCGCTGCACTGCCGATCCGTGGCAGCATTGCATGTGTAGCATGCGTTGTAAAATGTGGCCCGACTATAACTAACTGAATGAACAAGCGTGGTGTGAGCGCGCACAAACAAACATGAATAAATCACACTGAATGACTGCAGACAACGACTGTTAAAACGCTGGCAGCAAGCGCATACGCCGCAGCGGGCGAAGGTACGTGCGGTCTATCGCTGCAACGGAAACTGAGCGGCGAATGCACAACGCATAAAGGTCAGAGCCGTGTGGAGATAAGAGACGGTGCGGGCGAGTGACGAGCGCGGTTGTTGGCAGAGTAGAAGTGCGCCCCCCCCCCCCCCCCGCTCCCTCCGGCGCTGGCTTCCCGCTTCCTTGCTTGCGCGTGGGAGATTGAGTGCGTTCGCTCTCCGTGATAGCGCGCGTCCCCGCACGCTTCCGCTCGGGCATACGGCGCGCGGCGAAGATTTTATCTATACGGAACCTCACGGCGACGACGACGGCGACGACGACGGCAGAAATCCGGTTGAAGTGTCCATATAATTGCTGTCGCAATAGTAAGATAAATAAATCACCCAATAGCACGACAAAACGCCGAATCAGAACTGCATAACCTCGTCAAGTACAAACGCTCTTAGTGGGTGCTATCAAAGTTTGCTCTTGGAGTATGGTGCAAATCTCACCCCATTTCAGCAACTACACATGCAGTCATCAGTGAAAACCCACTTCCCCGTAGCCGAGTCATGGCCTTGTTGATAAATATATCATTTCGTTCTGTTTCCAAAACGAGGCCGAGAAAGCATTCTGCATTCACTTTTTGTGATAGAATGCCAGTTGTCTCTTGTTGGTCTTTGTCGTGTTTATCGGAGTTGGCAGCGTCAGACGTGGCCTTGCTGATATAATTTTTCATATTTTTTTATTTATTTGACGTTGTTCAGTACTTAGCACATTACAAACTTCGATGTGATAGATGCTACCCCGATTATCACTGGCCCTGTTTATCGGAGCCCTAGCTTCTCCAGTCTGTCCCTGCATATTTGCTATCCATGAATGCAGTCATCATCACGATAGCCAATCTAGCTCCGACTGTTTCACAGAGGACGTACAGTCGTCAGTACACTTATCTAGAGCGCTCGATCGAACGCCGTGCTTTGGGTTGAATGGGAACCGTCCGCCGATAATTAACGGCTGGTTCTATAGATAGCTTGTATCTGAGCATACGCGCCCACACTGATTGGCACTATTAATCTTTTTCGCCTTACCAGTTACCGAAGTTTCGACTACTGCGATCCCCTGGGACCGGTGGTGAAAGCGCCGTCATGCAGGGCGCAAAAACGAAGATAACATGTAGCAAAACGTTCAGGAAAGCGCGCTCCGAAAGGTGTTCTCTGTGTTTTTGTTCATCGGCCCTGCAGCGCCTTTATCGGTGATCGCATCTGTTGAAGCCTCGGTAACCGGCAAGACAAAATGATTAGGGCGCTTCCATCAGTGTGGCCGCCGCACATTCAGATGTGAGCTATCTAGAACCAAGCGCTATCGGTAGACGGCGCTAGTACAGTCTAAAGCACGGCGCTCGAGCGCTCTATAGACAAGTGTGCTGACGACTGCATACGCATTTCCTATTGTCGTGAGAATACTGCGAATCACAAAAGTATATTAAATTGTGGGGTATTACGTGGCAGAACCACGATCTGATTATCAGCTATTGATTATGAGATTATGAGCTATTGGGGGATTCCAGAATAATTTAGACTACATGGCCGCGTGCACCCAATGCACGATAGGCGGGCGTTTTTGCATTTCGCCCCCTTCGAAATGCGGCCGCCGCGGCCGGGATTTGATCCCGCGACCTAGTGCTTAGCAGCGCAACACCGTAGCCACTGCAAAACCACGGCGGGTACTGCAAATCACATATCAGCAGCTTCAGAAAAACTTCTAATTCTCAACTTCAGCCTTCAAGTATAGTCACTCATCCGACAAGTATCCAAAGTACAGTGGTGAATGTCATTCAACTGACACCGCTAAAATCTTTTTTTTTTAACTAAACGTTTGTAAAGAGATGAATATTGTCATTTCTTAGAGGCACCGTATATAGAGGCAACGTGTGATGTAAAAACATTTCACCGATGATTACGATACTCCCTAATGCGAATTTTGAGCGCAGCTGTTTTGAATTCGCGATATATTGTGGCAAATGATTTCATTCTGAAAGACAGGGTGCTCTCAGTGGCGGCGCTGAACCTCTGCTCGGGCTAGGGTGCCTCGATGCCCAGCGCCGCCGTCCAGGGTGGAGACAACCCCGCTGGCGCCGCCATATTGTGTCACACGAGCTGAGACTCAGCTACGCTTGCGTTCATAAAGTGTTACTCGCGGCGCGCTTCCAAGTGCTTTGCCATGATGAGGATTTTTTTATCGGTGTCCCATCTGCATATCTTTATAACCAATAGCCGTTAACTCGTCGAAGGTCGAAGACGTAAATGTATGGCGCCGGAACATGCCCCAAGTTGCCTAATTCAATCACATTTAATATGCCGTGTGTATGTTTAAAATACGCACTATTTTTTTATTTTTTTTTGCGTTTCGATGCTTGGTATATAAGGTTTGCGACCCCCTGTGTGTGGAAGTTTTTTATTTTCGCTGTTGTATTTTGGTTTACACGTCACGCCTCCTTTACCGTAGCCAGCCACTCGCGCACGGCGGTTAGTTTCCCTTGTGTTGCGCGTGCTCTTCGCGTTCGTTGCAATTATTTGACGATATCTACGCGCAATTTTTGCTTTTTTTTTGCCCACAAAACTGTGTGCTGACAGGATTAAGCTGCTGTAAAAATAACTGCGATGTGAAAATAAGGTTTAGTTAGTGCTGTAGAGAAAAATGTAACGTAACTTGTCTGTGTCAATCTTGCGTAGTACACACAAGAAATCAAACGATGCACAAAATACATTTACTTATAATGTCTAGTACAATCAATCATGAAAGAGATATGTACATGAAAAATTATATGTACTGTGTGGCGCCTGAAGGTTATGTTGAAAGACGAGATAAAAAAAATTAATTCGCAAGGTAGGCTCGGCACACAATTCGGGATAGAGAGAGTTTTTTTTTTTTTATTCATTACATGGGGGGGAGGGGGGGGTTCAAGTGAGTACATCAACCTTATTACACACAATATAAATCGAAAACAAGAATGCAAACAAGAAAACGCAACCGCGGGTAATATTAATCAAGATATCCAGCCAGAATACATACATCAGCTACCATCGAATACGTCGCATCAGCCAAACACATCGATAGCGAGTACAGAACATTTCATAAATAACCATTAGAACACTGATAACTACATTGAAAAAATAAACAACACTGTATACATATCACGTACAAAAACCGTAAATGAAACTAAGACAGTCAAATACAGATTAGCAATGTTTTTCACTTCGAAAATATAGTCCATGATGATGTAGGGCTGTTGACTTTAACAGACGGCGCCCATCCTGTCGATTTCCCTCGTACTGGTCCTCTTCAAAGTGTTTCTAAGTACAGGTAAAACAACAAAAGTGATTATTGATATGAAAAGTTGCCTTGTAAATACAGAGAACCCATTACAGTGCTTAAAAATAAATTTTAGCAGAAGCAATGCTGTATTACCTCGCTTCACACGTTTCGAAGAAATGCACAGGCTACAACAGACACCATGCCAGAAAGCGCCGAAACATTTTGGTCCCATGATGCCCCTTAACTGTACTACACCTGTGCATACCGTGCACAGGCATTTAAAGACCGTCACAGTACCCACTACGATCGGGAATGAGCACGAATGACCATCGGCTTACGATCACCACGCTACAAATATGTACAAGTCTAAAAAATCAGCTATGTAACGTAACACCCTGAGATCCGCAAGATATCTCCTGAGAAATCGGAGAAAATCACAATGTTTCGCTTACCACGTAAAAAACAGCCGCTCTCCCCAGACGAAGCACTGCGTTCTTTAGTCCCAAATAACCAGTACCGAAAAAAAAAAAAAAAGAAACAAGAGACACACACGATGTGTGCTTCCCGTGAAAAAGGAAAATAGGTGGCTTACGTGACGATTCGTAGCTAATGTAAGACTATTTCGCGGCTAAGCATCTTCGTCAGTCCTTAAAATAAGGGTACAGACTGCGCCCATCAAAACGAAAAAAGCCTATGCGACGCGCGCTCGCAAACCATACGCTACTCAGACAGCATCGGTGCAGTGCTTACTTAGTTCGTGAGCGAACGTAGGTACGTGAGCGAGGATCAGAGAATACTTTCTTATTTAAATGAAAAACACGGTGCGGTAGTCTAAACATTCTTGACACTTACCTCGCAAATGCAGGAGTTATCCGTTGCCTTCCAGTGATCGCGCTTTACTTGGGCTTCCCATCTCTTCCGTCGCTCTGGGTCCCGGGGGAAGCGAAAACAACGCAGTCCTTTACGCGTCGATCCGGCGCACTTGGGAACACAACAGCCCGTCATGTCGACACGATGCACTTGATAGCTTGTCAGTCAAGCGGCTGAACACTGTCTAGCAAGTAGAAGCGTCCGCGAAGCATCCGCGCGCACTGTGCCTCGAACTCAGCACCGGCACCAAGCAATCGCAACGGCTCGCTGTGACACAATATGGCGTCGCAGCGAGAAAGCGGCGGCGCGGGGGCGGTCAAAGGTTGGCACCACCCTGAACGGCGGCGCTGGCATCGAGGCACCCTAGCTCGGGCTGCTCGTTTAGCAGCGGCGGCGGAGAGAGAGATTGTGGTTGTGAAGAGGAAGAGGCGCTATTCGAAGGACTTCCGCCGGTTGCGTCGCTCATTGTTCAGAAAGAAAGCATGAACATGGGAATGCGTGACACGCGCGGAGCGCATTCTCTGGCCGCGGCAGCGCTGCAGGCGATGTAGCGCATGCGCAGTGGATTCGCGAAGCCCACGGCAGCGCCAGGGTAGAGTGTACTAGAAGCTTTTGAGTGGCGCGACCGGAGCGCTGTTCCCTTGCTTGCCCCTTGCCCAACTTGTGGCGAAAGTAGCGGCGGCGCTGCCATCGCCCAATCTACCCAGGTTTGCTCGGCGGCATGGTAGCCTCTGTAGTCGGCATCTCTG
The DNA here is from genome assembly GCF_013339745.2 of Dermacentor silvarum. Lineage (NCBI taxonomy): Eukaryota > Metazoa > Arthropoda > Arachnida > Ixodida > Ixodidae > Dermacentor > Dermacentor silvarum. The sequence goes on from NC_051156.1 coordinate 63,124,717, forward strand.
TTTTGGTGGCGTAATGGCAAAAAAACAGCGTTTAAACCATTGTTACGCGCCAGGTTGCACAACTGGATATCCGCGTGTGCAACAAAGTCGAAAGTTATCCCTTTTTAAGGCCCCGAAAGACGAAGAACGACGACTTCTTTGGGAGCGGAACCTCCATCGGCTTGACAAACCGCTTGACGCCGATTGTGCCGTGTGCGAGTTACACTTCGAACCGCATTTCATTGTGAGAGACTACGTGCATGTGATCGATGGTGTTGAAGTCCGTATTCCTAGGGGAACGCCGATGCTTGCCCCTGATGCAGTCCCGACGATCTTGCCCAACCTGCCTGCATATCTGACGCTGAAAACTCCGGCTCCACGGACCCAAACAAAGCGGCGGCATCAGGGTGTGCCGGCTGAGAACGACAACAGGAAGCGGCGCCGCATTAGCACTCCTGCGCAGGTGCTTGTGGACACTAACTGTGCAACTTCTGCAGGTAGCGACGAAGCTGACAAGGCAAGCTCAAGTCCCTCGTCTGAAGCGGTTGTCACTCTCGACGACCTTCGTGGGCTTGACCTACCGTCAAAATCATGGGCGTTGCACGAGTTTCCCGGGTTTGACGGCGTGTCATACGTAGCGTGCTCACTGAATTCTAGCACGCGTGAGCTTTCCATTGAACGAGCCGTATTCTTCAGCAGTGCAAACAACGGAAGCGTGGAATGTGAAGCGTTCGTGCAAGACAAACTAATCAGCAAGTCTAGTTTAGTAATGGTTCAAGAGGCCTCAGATGCCCTGCAGCTTGTTGCAAGCGTCCCACTCTGTTGTGGAGCAGCAGAAACTTTAGTTTTGCCACCATCGGACCTTACCCACGGTCTACATGCGCAAATGAATTAAACCTGTGATGGTTAATTTAGCAGCTTTAGGGTTCTCGGAGCACAATTACTCGAACTAAGCTGATTCATTGTTCCACTTTAGAGTCGGTTTAAACAATTTTGCAACCATAATAACATTTTTATTTATTTAAATGCATTTTACAAAGACAACCTAAGCTCTGCTATTCTGTTTTGTTTTATGTTATATTGTGTATCCTGGCTCTATAATTTTATTCTTTTTATCATTTTTAATTGCAAATGTATTGTTTGTATAAGTATGCGATTGTTAATAGGACTTTGCAGTGGTGTTGCCTTTAAACTCTCGAAATCTTGCACTGCTATGTTTCACTGAAGGAGTTTTTCTGCAGCATTACGTATGTGCATTTTTGTGGGTCCTACAACAATAAACGCATTCCCATATTTTAAAATGATAGGGTGCTCTGGAAAAACTCTGCTGTTCTTCAGACAGTGACATTGTCAATAAAGCTTGCTTTTGTTGTGAGTGAACGCAACCACAAGCAACGCGCCCTTTATTTGATTCCAACATTGGTGTTTTACGTGGAACTGGCGGAGTTCTTCGTCTTATATGCAACACATTGCTTTTTTCTTTTTTTCGAGGGGAGGGGGGGGGGGATGAGGGAGGCTTCCGATGTGTGCCGGCTAGCTGGTATCTCGTGTAACTGTACACTGTAAAAAAAAAGGGGGGGGGGAAGCGCTCGTTATGCGGTACGATGTGCTACGCTACTTCAAGCTGCAACACAGTCGGCGGCAACTTCAGTAACAATAATGTCAAATAATATTTATTTGCATTAACATTTTATTGCGATAGCAATTATATGGACACTCCAAAGCAGATTTATGGCGTCGCCGTCGTCGTCGCCGTCGCCGTGAGGTTCCGTATGACGTCAATGGAGATGAAATCGTCGCCGCGCGCCGCCGAACGCTGTATGTGCGAGTGAAAGGGCGCGAGGGACGCGCGCTTTCACGGGGAGTGAACGCACGGCGGAGAACGAACGCGCGTTCTGTGCCGTGCTCCCTTAAGGGCTGCAGAAGTGGCGTCTCTTTCCTCCTTTACAATCACCATAAATGTAGAGCAAACGCGCCTTCTTCTGACGCACGAAAGGCCGTGGGGGGGGGGGGGGGGGGAGGGAATGGAGGTGACGTTTAGCTGCGGCACCAAGTGCCTATTTATATCAGAGGCTCCGGCAACACTCACCAACGCCGCACGCATTTTTTGCGAACGCGGGCAAAACGACGATGGCGTCGGCAACAGTTCTGCGTGTTGCCGGTGCTGCTGCATGTCCAAGTTTATACAGCTGATAAAGCTACTATCATTACTCCGTATAGCTCTCTACAAATTTGCTATCGCAATTGATGCTTCGCCTTTCAGGTGAAACTGCGACAACTTTTTTTGGAAAAGGGGGTATAACAAAGAATGAAAAAGATCATCCTAGGCTCGACGGAGAGGTACGAACACGTACGCGGAACGCCTGCCAGCCATCCGCGCTGGTAGATTGGTCGACGCCAGCGCCACCGCATCATTCCACGCTGAAACGGCCGCGCTCAGGCAGGCGCTCGCGCCACTCAAAAGCTTCTAGTACACTCTAGCCAGGGGCCGGACACTTCGACTAGTTTCGGTATCTGAAATAAAGCGTCCGCCATTGTTTTGGTAGGAAGCGAAAATTCAGCAACTTTTGCATGTGTGGCCCTACCTTTCCAACCTACGCATGAATAAAGTTAAGTTATGCAATTATGTGTTGAAAAAAATATGTCCTTGGCCATTTTCGTTTTTTTTTAACACCCTATATATTTATCCAGACTCGGCCTTCGTTGCGCCGAAGGGCGGCGCTCTCGCTCTTATCTCGTCTGCTGCCATTCCGTTCGTCTGCTCCAGCCCTTTTCGCTGTCCACGTGTGAAACTTTTTAGAATTGCAGGAAAGCGACAATTTTGGTGTTTGTGAGTGCGAACATCTGAAAATGTCGGCGAAACTAGGCACAGGACACAAGGCGTGTTGTGCTGCTCTTTGGTGCCGCAACTCGGGAAGGAACAGCGCAGCCAAATTTTTCCGCTTCCCAGCGGACGAAAGGTAAGCACACTTTTTTTCGGTACGAAGAATCATGTGCTGTGCTTATCAAAATGGCCACAGAGCGAACCGAAACATTTCTGCCCTTGCTTTACAGTCATTCTTTTTCCTGGCACTGCGCATTTTTCAGTAACGTTGTAAGCATGTAAAGCTACTTGTGGACAGTTTCTGGTGAGCCGGTTGATGCCAGCTGACGCTCAAACGGAAATTTCGCTTCGGTATTGGTTTTTTTAGCGGTGGACCTGCATTTTTTTTCTTCGCGAAGAAATCTTGCAAAGTATATATATGTTCGCCGAACACGCTTATTCGATGAACTGGCTCGGCTTCAGAGCATTCCGACGAGCAGTTCCTTGGGGTGACATTACCACATTTGAATGTTTAAGAAAGAAGCCCCCAAAATAATTACGTACGAGCGACTGCTTACATTCCGTGTCACGAGAAGTTCATGTTACCTGCGCTAAGGGCGAGCTTCGCTTCACTTTTGAACTCGTGACATATTTTCTCGCTTTTTAGCACTCTATATATTAGTGTCGCTTTTATGTGTTGTTTATTGATATTCATGGTGGTACCTGTTTCATTTTCTAGGTGTGACGTATGGCGGAATTACGCCCAAAGAGCAGATCTTGAGGGACTCGCACGGGAGCAAATGTACAACGGCTACCGCCTCTGCTCGGACCACTTCGCTGAAAATGCCTACGCCGACCCTGCCAAAACACGACTCCTGTGGACGGCTGTTCCCACTGCTGCAGTGGAAGTGGGGTCCCCAATCGACGAGGGTAAGAAAAACAATTTATTAGCGGTTGCGAATGTGTGCGCATTTGTAGTTCGTTTTCACGCGCCTTATCGCTTGATACATAATTCACGTTCCATATTTAAGCATGAGTTCAAGGTGTGTCCTTTACATTGGATTTCATGCAACCAGCTTAATGTACAGTCAACCACAAAAGTTTGCGGACCACGCGAGCGCGTGCCAGACTGCCTATCCGCGCCACCTAGCGGTACGCCACCTAGCGGCGACAGGGGCGCTCTCCCGGATATGAGCTCTCTTGGTACTCGCCTGCCTGTTAATTTTTTATTCCCGTGCATGACATTGTTAGTTCGTTGTGTTGACGCAGAGCGCTGTCTGCGATAAGACCGCCACATATCTGGCTTGATAGCAGTATCGGAGCAATCACTGCAACCTTTGTCGACTGGTGTGCCAGTGGGTAGATAAGTTTCACGAAGCGCTGCGACGATTTTTTTACGCGACGTTTACTGGCGCACTTTGGTTGGCAGCATCTTGGTCAAATGAGTGTTGCTGCTTCTGCGTCTTGAGAGAAAGGGTAGGGAGGTGTTTCACTGTCATCAAAAATAAAGAAAAAGCGGATGCATAGAAAATTTTCTTTCACACATAGGCGCATCTTCGCATCAGTCGCTGAAAACGTAGTAGACTTGCTTCAGGCCACGTGGTGATTGCCTATTTGGAAAGATGCCGCTGCGTGTTCCACTTGACGAAAGAAGGCACATTGTGCGTTTATTTATAGAGGGAATACCTCAGCGCGAAATCTGCCGCCGAACCAACAGGAGCCGGACTGCCGTGAATAGGATTATTCAAGCTTTCCGCGACGATGACAGATTCACAGATATGGAGCGCAGTGGGCATCCAAGGGCCACGACTGAGGAAGAGGACCGCCTGATTACGGCCGCCATCGTGGCTGATCCTTTTCAAAGTGCAGAGGATATCCGAGAAGCGCTCTCGCTCACGGTATCGTCTGAGACTGTAAGAAGAAGGCTGAGTGAGCTTGGCCTGCAGTCTTTCGTAGCAGCACAGAAGCCCTGCCTCTCACACAGCCAGCTACAAGAACGACTCATGTTCGCTACAGCAATGAAAGATTGGACAACAGAGAAATGGGGCGATGTCATCTTTAGGGACGAGTCAACTTTTTCCACGCGCTGGGACCAACGGAAGCGGGTTTGGCGTCCACTAAACTGCAGGTGTGTTTGCAGTGTATTGGCAGTTAATTCACGAAGCTAATTCTGCATCACAACATGTTTCACGTAAAATGAGCTTTTGGACATTACGAGATTTTTCTGTAGTGGTATTATGTTGAAAACATTAACGATTGTTTCATAGTACTACTTACTCTGAAGCTAATTAAAAGCTGCCAGTGGGTCTTTCAGTACTATCTAATGATGTTTGCACGTTTTCTATTGCAACTCTATAACAGCATTATAAAGTTCATACGCAAGAGGAATCACAACATTTTTAGACGCGCCGCTGGAACCCAATTGTATGCTATTTCTTGCAGATATCTGCCTAATTACACACAGAGTGTTCTATCCAGTGGACGGTGTTCCGTGAGCGTGTGGGGAGCAATCAGCAAAGATGGCCTTGGTCCCCTTGTGCGTCTGGAAGGGCCCTTCACTGCGTCACGGTACTGCGACGTCATCACTAGACACCTCGTTCCGTATGCGCTGGACGGTCCCTTCAGCGACGGCTGCTATTTTTTTCGACACGACCGCAGCCCGATCCATAAAGCACGTATCGTCCAGTCATTGCTAGAAGAACATGCTGTTTGCCAGCTTGAGTGGCCTCCATGTGGCGCCGACTTGAATCCCATAGAAAATGTCTGGGGCATGTTGAAGAAACGGCTGTCCACACGAGCCAACCGCGGCCGCACGGCCGATACGCTGTGGCAAGCGATCGCACAAGAATGGGAAAGCCTGCGCGGTCGACCGGAGATTACTGAATCTTTGTACGAGTCGATGCCCACACGCATCAATAAGGTGCTAGAAAACGGCGGACATTTCACTTCCTACTAGATCATTGAGAGACCTATGTTTCATGACACTTCTGTAAATGTCTTGTGAATAAATTCATCCCCTTCAGACACGAATTATGATGCACTGTCTGCAAATGCGTCAAATGCGCATGGCATCATTTCAAGACGCTCACTATTACATTCCAAGAAAGAAGACGAAGCAATGGGCTGTTTTGTGCGAGTTTCAGTAAAAAAAAATTAATTAGCGTATAACTCATTATCTAATTATTCTGAAATCCGTCAGCTTCAATGCTTGCATAAAAAGAATCAACTATTAGGCCCGAAACGCATGCACACTTGCTTTTTCGGTTGTATTCGTGTCGACCGGAGAAAAAAAATACTCTTGACGTTGGTCTTGGAACGCGGCACGTCGAACGATTGTCTAACATGGTAGTGTCTCCAGCAAAGTGATCATCTGCAGCAATACGCAGGACAATGAAGTTAACTGACCGCTAATTGTCCCATCAGGAAGCGGACACGAATGTGCACACTGAGTTTTAGGTCATTTGAAGAAACACGTGGCGTGGGACGCGCCTCCGAAGTTCGAGTCCCCAAACGAGGACGCCGTGTCGCAAAGGGTTATAAAAAGAGTCATCGCACCCGATTATTTCTTATTTTTCTAAATGTAACCACTATAGCAGCGCGGTGGTTCGGGCTTTGCGCAGCAAAACCTGGGCGCAGGCGATCAAATCCCGGCCGCTACTGTCACTTAGCGATGGGGGAGGAACGGAAAAATTCTGCCTACTGACTAAGCATCTGTGTCCCATGGCTGCCTCACCGCTCACTCACGCACTCACGAAAAAAAAAAAACAGCGTGGCTACGCGAAAATAGAACTGATAACAGCCGAAGAATACGCTGTCTGATTACTTGTACTGATATTCTGTTCTCAAAATATAAGCAAGTAGCCCTGGCTAACAAAGAGCGCGTCACGTTGAAAGAGATAGGTAGAAATATTTGCGCACAGTGCGAAAATAGACAGGCCATAGATTTAAGGAGGGATGCGTCTTCAACGTAGCGCTGCTGTCGATCGCTGGTGACGTAGCGGAAGTGTCGCGAAGAGGCTCTTGGCCACGCGCTCGCGTGGTCCGCAAACTTTTGTGGTTGACTGTACAACTGTCTTCCTTCGCTACCTCCTTAACCGAGACCGATTTCTACCCTATCTTCCAGGACCCTCCCGGGCAGAAGCCACAGAAGCCACGGCTGGTTCGGCTCAAGACCACCCTGCCGGCCAAAAGAGCGTCGTCCAGGTTGTAGGTATGCAAAGGCCGACTTGTTGATTTTGGGCATTAAGGCAGGCGGCGTGCATTCTTGCTTTGTGTAGAACTAGTATGCAAGATACGGCGCAAAAGTCAACAGCACGGAGCGCTTCTTTCTTTCTTTTTTCATGTCGTCTGCTACGGCTTCGTGTGACGTTACGCCGCGAAATTTGTTGCGCGTGCTCCAGGGAATTGCGTTCTTTTCGTTTTTACTTAATATTCGATGATCATGCGTGGTAAAGGGTGTTCCAAACTGCTGGTGTAGCTAACGCTGCGAATATTTTCCAGCTTCCTGACGCAGCGAAAGATGCGAATATCTTCTTTTCACAACGACAGAATTCACGCTCGTAAGAAGACGCAGCCCACTTGGCCTTGCTGTAAGCGGCATATCTGTCGCCCGCCGTTGTCGCTTATCGGACATGGCGTTACACTTTGAAACACGAGGTCGCAGAAATAAATTGAGTTTCGATAGGGCCGAAGTTAACGCACGCCGCCGATGGTCGAAATATTTCGCAGTCGGTTATTACGGCGTGTCTCACGCACGCATCGTGGTACGTAAAATCGCACAATTCAATACGACGAAGCTAAGTCTTGGGTACACGCTGCAACGATCTCCATAATTTTCGTTGTATAGTAGAAATTTTACAGGAGCAGGTGTGCGCGTGCCGGCGCAGAGCAGCTTTTAAATTATTTTGACTTAATTACCTCTTGTGGGCTGTGTAGGCAATGGTAAAGCGAAAGTAAATTAAAAAAAAGAAACTGCAATACTACAATGTTCCTAGCCAGCTAATGAGACAACACCGATGCTAAACATGTTACGTAATTGTAAAATAGCAATGCAACTTTGAGCAAAGCTTAATGTCTCTTAGAGGAATATTTTAGTTGAAGTCATGCAAAGATACGCAATCGAAGCTGACCCGCATAAGTTGGAAGCGCCATTTTGCGAAAAAAGTGCTGAGACTTGTTTAAAACATGTGACCTAAAATGCTGTTCATTTCCCCCTTATTTCCAGAAGATGGAAAAAGAAAAAGGAGCTGGCAATGTTGGGCTCAACGTCCTCGTCACCTGCTCTGCATGATCAGTTGATTATTCACGAACGTGTTACTATGAACCTTCGTTTGTGGTGAATTGTACTGTGTACAGCCAATGAACGTGGTGACCCCTGCAGCGATAATCTATATACGATGAATTGTGTGAAGACTTCTCTTATGTTTGTGTAACCAATACAGATGCCAACATTTGTATTTACTGTACGAATTACACAGCTCTGTGCTATTCTGGTATGTATTGAGTTGTATCGTTTGCAATACGTTGCTAATAAAATCAGTGAATACACCACATTTTCCGACTACTCAATTTTCTTGCTCAAACAAAATTGTCACGCTTCGAGCTTGCTAGCTCGCGTGCATTTTAACTGAGAAATATTTCCTAACAAATGTTTCGTGGACGTGCTCAACGTCCGAGAAAATTAGCGACCGAAAGCTGTAGAAAACAGTATATGCAGCAGCAACACAATCTAAAAAAGATGCAAGCGGTGCTCTTTTCCGCTTGCGGCTCACAAAGCGGTCGCGCGCTCGTCGAGCGCATAGCAGACGACAAGCAGCTCGGCGTTTCCTCCTCTCTCATCAACAAAAGCGTTGCCATAGCAGCATCAGCAATTTTTTTATTGTTTATTGGTTTGACAGTTTGGCCTACCAAACACCAGGGGACAAATTGGCGCTAGTGACGCAAACATCGTTTACCCGGGGGGTATTGACCCTTTTCGCGACGCTCCCGTGGGCGCTGCCATGTTTGATCACGTGGTGACGCGTCCATTGCTTGCCTCAACCGCCTCCGTTGCCTCCGCGTTTACAATTCAAGCGCGTGACACCGGTGCGGTGCAGCAAACCTCTGTTTCGACGCGTATCGTAGACGGTGACTGCGTGCACGACACGAAGCTTTGGCCACAGCTTTAAAGGACATGTAAGTGCTTTCAGAGCTCATTACGCCTTGCCCAAACGGCGTGAGCAGCGTATACGGTGCTTGTACTAAACGCAGGGCTAGAAATGTATTCCAAGCTGTCCAAACTTTCCGTTTATGAATTAAATCGGGATCAGTGTGCTCTGCGTTCTTTATTTGGCAAACATTTTGAACCAGCAGCTTGTCATATTTCTGACTCAGTAAAGTTCCTCGGTGCGGCCACTATCTGATTGTTTATTTTCAGCGTAATCACTCGCGGTATGCTCTGCTGCGATAAATTTGTTCTTGCTGTGCACAAAGCTTGGAATTTAAATGTTCTGTACTTTGTGGTAGCTCGTAGCAAAGACGTATTATCGCTAGTCCCTCGCTTACTCTGTGGGCCGTCAATAAACATTCAGCTTCCAGCATTCGTGTCTTGTCGGTGTAGTCGCCGTCACTCATGCTCCGGCACATTGATTCAAGTGTGCGCCTATTCGCTCACACGTTGGCGATAGGGTGGGCGTAAGTTTTTGTGCGAGTAAGGGTGGACGTGTGTAGATAACGTGCGGGAAACTTACAATGCCAGTAAGTGGCACTACTTCATTTTGTAACGAGCGGTACTCACTTCCAAGTGCCGTTGTTCCGGAGTTGAAGTCCTTTCTTTGGAGGTTAGCTATACAGCGCAGGCGGATGAATTATATTTTGTTTTAATCCTTGAGGAAAGCCGTGCGTCGCGAAGGGCGCCAACACAGGCAGTCCTTATACAGCAGCTGCGACACAGGTTAATCACATTCATTAATACGTGAATCACTATTTTGCAGCGAACTACCGCACACGTTTTTCCTTTATCGTTACACATTTTGCAGTATGAATTGAGCACAATGCATTAGCGCACACCCAGTTGCATTTTCGACAGCTGATCGCACAGTAGGAGAGTAGACGCAGTAATGGTTTCGTATTCGTGCGCATTCGCTGAGGCAACGTATGGCGCGCCGCCGAAAGCGCCATCTCGTCCCTTTAGAGCAAACTGCTCCGCGAAAAGGGTCAATACCAGCTGACCTAGCCCTGGCAGCGCTTTGTTCCCGCGCTAGCCGCATGCCTGGTCGCCGCCGGCACTCCGCTTTCCTCCTCGCGACTGTTCGCTCTCGCCGCTTTTCTCATCCCTCGCTGCGCGCCGCGTTCGCTCGGTCACAAGTGACGCCGACGCTCGCCGCAGGAACGGGCGCCGCCCAGACTACACGCACGCTTGCGGACGCGCGTAAGCTCGCGTCTATGCGCCTTGCGGTTGCCGCGCCTAGCGAGGAATGGCGGTTTGCATCCACAAATACGCGCGACAGCGCGCGCTCACTGGCCTCACTCGTTTACACCTTGGCAGACGCCACTTCGTATTTCGTTGTTGGCAGTGCTTCAAAATGCTTCGATATCTCTAAACGTAATTGTTATCTTTTTGGAGCTGTTAGATTAGCGCCAAAGGAGAAGAAGAAGCACTTTCTTGCATGGTACAATTCTGCTTAACTGAGAGTTGAATGTACCGCGCCGTCGCTGCCTAGCCAGGCGCGCCGACGCGAGGCAGCCCAGGCGCGCGATAACTGAGAATAGCTGATCACCGAGATCGCGCCGCGTTTCGACGCGTACGAGCCGTGCCGCACCGTCTGCGCATGCGTGGGCGCGCGTTTGCAAGCGTACGTGTGGTCTGTGCTTTAGAGCTGCATTTTAAGTATGTTAAAGCAAGATCGATTTGGACGATCATGAAGTTGGCAGAACGTAGCACTGTTTCTACGTAGCGTAAAGTGCTACGAGGAAAGTTCTGGGGAAAGTGGGCCCGTCCTGGTTATAGTGCAGTCTGACACTGCGCCTCATAGTCCGGGCCGCCAGGAGGAAAGAAGACGAGAAAGCGGCACGTGGCGCACGCGCCGAGTGTTTCAATGACCTGGCTGCCTTTGGAACGAGAGAAGTATGCGTGTGGTTCACCCTAACATTGGCTTATTCAACGCCGCCACGTAGTAAGTATGCTTTCGAACTGTTGTCTAGCCAGCATACTAAATGAGTTTAAAATAACTCGGAACAGCTTGCGTCTGTTATTCACGAAAGCTATATATTGCAAATGGTGTCCTGAATGTGCGTTAATTCTTATGCTTCTTTTAACAAGAAAGTGGCTTGTGCCGGGTTTCACGACTGATTTCCGGCAGGGGATGTAGCGTCCGCCATCTGGGAGCGGTGAAGCGAAGTACAGCATCTTGACACTAACGAGCGCCGACAGGGAGCGCTTCAGTATAGTCACAGCGCAGCGGAGACTCCAGCGTGGTGTAGCCATATAGAATAAAGAATCAAGCGTAAACGGCTTCGTGACTATGTAAATTCGTCATTTCGAACGAAGTCATCATCATCATCAGCCTATATTTTAGGTCCACTGCAGGACGAAGGCCACTCCCTGCGATCTCCAATTACCCCTGTCTTGCGCTAGCGTATTCCAACTTGCGCCTGCAAATTTCCTAACTTCGTCAACCCATCTGGTTTTCTGCCGTCCTCGACTGCGCTTCCCTTCTCTTGGTATCCATTCTGTAACCCTAATGGTCCACCGGTTATCCATCCTACACATTACATGGTCTGCCCAGCTCCATTTCTTGCCCTTAATGTCAACTAGAATATCGGCTATCCCTGTTTGTTCTCTGATCCTCACCACATGGTGGTGGCGTGGAGCAGAGGTAGAATACCCGGCTTCAAATCTGAAGGTCGTAAGTTCGAATCCTACTCCAGTCCACCACATTTTCAGGCATGGAGTGGTGCCTGACACCGGCAAGAAAAAATCAATTGCCGAGAGCTAGTGGGGCTATACTAGTTCAGGTGCAACCAAACTAGGAAAGCCCACTAAGCTTCATCAAAGTTCACTCCCTCACCAGAACAGGAATTGGCCTCCCTGGTGCAGTATTCGGCCACTAACTCCCTCATGACTCCGACAATTAACCCATGGCCCTCAGTCCCCAGTGGCTGCGGAGCACCTGACCAAGGCGGCGGTCAGACCTGCTACGTGGCAGAGGGTGCTAAGAATCTCTGGGTCTGGACAGGCCGCCAATGGAAACTGAACCTGGCAACGTTCAACACGCGCACCCTCTCGAGTGAGGCTAGCAAGGGCTCCAGAAGAAGCCCTTGCTGTATAGCAGCATTAGTGAAGCATTTACGTCCGGAAAGCGCAGATACATGGTTGCATTCGGCAAGAGCTCAGCTTTCTTATATGGTTGTCTCAATGGTAACACTTTCACATATACCGTAAAGAGACCACTGAGTCGAGTCGAGCATTTCAATAGGCATCTTGGAAGAGTGAATTATGGTGGTGACCGACATATTAGAAAAGCCACTACGATGCGTTCCATTTTCCGTGGCGAGTGTTTCAAGAAGTGCGCAAGAAAAGTGTTTTCCTGCATAAAAAGTAGTGATTGTGATTGTGCCGAAGACGGCACAAGCATGCACATCTTTATTATACGTGTAACTAAAGAATCACAGCATATCCACGAAGTGAATGATGATGAGTGGGCGAAGCACCGGGGGATCATTCTGGTTCTCCACAGCTACGGACGAGAAAGAGAGCGCGCGTCAGGAACGAACGCCCTTGTGCACCGCAGTGCACCTAGCTACGGACGAGAAAGAAAGAGAGCGCGCGTCGGTAACGAGAGAAAGAGAACGCGCGTCGGGAACGAACGCCCTTGTGCACCGCAGTGCCCCTAGCTATGCACGAGAAATAAAGAGAGCGCGCGTCGGGAACGAGAGAAAGAGAACGCGCGTCGGAAACGAACGCCCATGTGCACCGCAGCGCCCCTAGCTACGGACGAGAAAGAGAGCGCGCGTCGGGAACGAGAGAAAGAGAACGCGCGTCGGGAACGAACGCCCTTGTGCACCGCAGCGCCCCTAGCTACGGACGAGAAAGAAAGAGAGCGCGCGTCGGGAACGAGAGAAAGAGAACGCGCGTCGGAAACGAGAGAAAGAGAACGCGCGTCGGGAACGAACGCCCTTGTGCACCGCAGTGCTCCTAGCTATGCACGAGAAATAAAGAGAGCGCGCGTCGGGAACGAGAGAAAGAGAACGTGCGTCGGAAACGAACGCCCATGTGCACCGCAGCGCCCCTAGCTACGGACGAGAAAGAGAGCGCGCGTCGGGAACGAGAGAAAGAGAACGCGCGTCGGGAACGAACGCCCTTGTGCACCGCAGTGCTCCTAGCTATGCACGAGAAATAAAGAGAGCGCGCGTCGGGAACGAGAGAAAGAGAACGCGCGTCGGAAACGAACGCCCATGTGCACCGCAGCGCCCCTAGCTACGGACGAGAAAAGAGAGCGCGCGTCGGGAACGAGAGAAAGAGAACGCGCGTCGGGAACGAACGCCCTTGTGCACCGCAGTGCTCCTAGCTATGCACGAGAAATAAAGAGAGCGCGCGTCGGGAACGAGAGAAAGAGAACGCGCGTCGGGAACGAACGCCCTTGTGCACCGCAGCGCCCCTAGCTACGGACGAGAAAGAAAGAGAGCGCGCGTCGGGAACGAGAGAAAGAGAACGCGCGTCGGAAACGAACGCCCATGTGCACCGCAGCGCCCCTAGCTACGGACGAGAAAGAAAGAGAGCGCGCGTCGGGAACGAGAGAAAGAGAACGCGCGTCGGGAACGAACGCCCTTGTGCACCGCAGTGCTCCTAGCTATGCACGAGAAATAAAGAGAGCGCGCGTCGGGAACGAGAGAAAGAGAACGCGCGTCGGAAACGAACGCCCTTGTGCACCGCAGCGCCCCTAGCTACGGACGAGAAATAAAGAGAGCGCGCGTCGGGAACGAGAGAAAGAGAACGCGCGTCGGGAACGAATGCCCTTGTGCACCGCAGCGCCCCTAGCTACGGACGAGAAATAAAGAGAGCGCGCGTCGGGAACGAGAGAAAGAGAACGCGCGTCGGGAACGAATGCCCTTGTGCAACGCAGCGCACCTAGCTACGGACGAGAAAGAAAGAGAGCGCGCGTCGGGAACGAGAGAAAGAGAACGCGCGTCGGGAACGAATGCCCTTGTGCACCGCAGCGCCCCTAGCTACGGACGAGAAATAAAGAGAGCGCGCGTCGGGAACGAGAGAAAGAGAACGCGCGTCGGGAACGAACGCCCTTGTGCACCGCAGCGCCCCTAGCTACGGACGAGAAAGAAAGAGAGCGCGCGTCGGGAACGAGAGAAAGAGAACGCGCGTCGGGAACGAACGCCCTTGTGCACCGCAGTGCTCCTAGCTATGCACGAGAAATAAAGAGAGCGCGCGTCGGGAACGAGAGAAAGAGAACGCGCGTCGGGAACGAACGCCCTTGTGCACCGCAGCGCCCCTAGCTACGGACGAGAAATAAAGAGAGCGCGCGTCGGGAACGAGAGAAAGAGAACGCGCGTCGGGAACGAATGCCCTTGTGCACCGCAGCGCACCTAGCTACGGACGAGAAAGAAAGAGAGCGCGCGTCGGGAACGAGAGAAAGAGAACGCGCGTCGGAAACGAACGCCCATGTGCACCGCAGCGCCCCTAGCTACGGACGAGAAAGAGAGAAAGAGAACGCGCGTCGGGAACGAACGCCCTTGTGCACCGCAGTGCTCCTAGCTATGCACGAGAAATAAAGAGAGCGCGCGTCGGGAACGAGAGAAAGAGAACGCGCGTCGGAAACGAACGCCCATGTGCACCGCAGCGCCCCTAGCTACGGACGAGAAAAAGAGAGCGCGCGTCGGGAACGAGAGAAAGAGAACGCGCGTCGGGAACGAACGCCCTTGTGCACTGCAGTGCTCCTAGCTATGCACGAGAAATAAAGAGAGCGCGCGTCGGGAACGAGAGAAAGAGAACGCGCGTCGGGAACGAACGCCCTTGTGCACCGCAGCGCCCCTAGCTACGGACGAGAAAGAAAGAGAGCGCGCGTCGGGAACGAGAGAAAGAGAACGCGCGTCGGAAACGAACGCCCATGTGCACCGCAGCGCCCCTAGCTACGGACGAGAAAGAAAGAGAGCGCGCGTCGGGAACGAGAGAAAGAGAACGCGCGTCGGAAACGAACGCCCTTGTGCACCGCAGTGCTCCTAGCTATGCACGAGAAATAAAGAGAGCGCGCGTCGGGAACGAGAGAAAGAGAACGCGCGTCGGAAACGAACGCCCTTGTGCACCGCAGTGCCCCTAGCTATGCACGAGAAATAAAGAGAGCGCGCGTCGGGAACGAGAGAAAGAGAACGCGCGTCGGGAACGAATGCCCTTGTGCACCGCAGTGCTCCTAGCTATGCACGAGAAATAAAGAGAGCGCGCGTCGGGAACGAGAGAAAGAGAACGCGCGTCGGAAACGAACGCCCATGTGCACCGCAGCGCCCCTAGCTACGGACGAGAAAGAAAGAGAGCGCGCGTCGGGAACGAGAGAAAGAGAACGCGCGTCGGGAACGAACGCCCTTGTGCACCGCAGTGCCCCTAGCTATGCACGAGACATAAAGAGAGCGCGCGGCGGGAATGAGAGAAAGAGAACGCGCGTCGGGAACGAATGCCCTTGTGCACCGCAGCGCCCCTAGCTACGGACGAGAAAGAAAGAGAGTGCGCGTGGGGAACGAGAGAAAGAGAACGCGCGTCGGGAACGAACGCCCTTGTGCACCGCAGTGCTCCTAGCTATGCACGAGAAATAAAGAGAGCGCGCGTCGGGAACGAGAGAAAGAGAGCGCGCGTCGGGAACGAGAGAAAGAGAACGCGCGTCGGGAACGAACGCCCTTGTGCACCGCAGTGCTCCTAGCTATGCACGAGAAATAAAGAGAGCGCGCGTCGGGAACGAGAGAAAGAGAACGCGCGTCGGAAACGAACGCCCATGTGCACCGCAGCGCCCCTAGCTACGGACAAGAAAGAAAGAGAGCGCGCGTCGGGAACGAGAGAAAGAGAGCGCGCGTCGGGAACGAGAGAAAGAGAACGCGCGTCGGGAACGAACGCCCTTGTGCACCGCAGTGCTCCTAGCTATGCACGAGAAATAAAGAGAGCGCGCGTCGGGAACGAGAGAAAGAGAACGCGCGTCGTGAACGAACGCCCTTGTGCACAGCAGTGTTCCTAGCTATGCACGAGAAATAAAGAGAGCGCGCGTCGGGAACGAGAGAAAGAGAACGCACGTCGGGAACGAACGCCCTTGTGCACCGCAGCGCACCTAGCTACGGACGAGAGAGAAAAACGCCGTAAGCGTTCTCCGGAAGCCGGAAGCTGGCTTCCGAAACCGGAAGTGGAAACGGAAGCGGAAGTCGGCTTCCGGTTACACTATACATATACATATATACATACATACATACATACATACATACATACATACATACATACATACATACATAGCGGTCTCCATACCAACCAGTGCTACGGACTTACTCCATCGAGTGAACACTTCATAAAACTACAGGTGGCTACCACTTACGCCATCTAGTGAACACTTCATAAAACTACAGGTGGCTACATACGGAGGAAGGACAGACCCACGCCCTAAGGAGCTTCGCCCCTAAAAGAAACGCCACTTATCTATTTGTATATTGGGGTTCATGCCTTCTCAAGTGTACGTAAACAAAAATAAAGTAAAATGCTCACCGTATTGAAACTTTGTAAAGATACAAGCAGCATGTAATAAAAGCAAAAGAGTTCCTTGGCTTCACAAGAGTCAGGCGCAAGGATCACACGCACACACAAACACACATACAAACACACATACACACGCGCCCACACACACAAGCACGCACGCACATACGCGCGCGCGCACACACAATTACAAAATAGGAGTTACAGACATTAACTTATAAATTACATACATTTGAAAACTAAAGCACACGCGAAAGCACAATAAAAGCTTTGTCACGGCACGAAGAGTGAAGAAAACATCTCAGCGACTCACTATGTGTGCACAGTTATAGGTGATCTGTATTGAACTGAACGAAGAGTCCGGCTATGCAAAGAGCATTAAAATCTCCATTCAACTTCACCTACAAATATAAGGAAAGCCGTAAGATTCATCTCGCAAAAAGCGACGTGCTTAGTAGAGGCGAAATCCTTACTCCCGATGTTATGGAGCCACTGCTCCGGCGCACGACATTCCGTTCTCCTCGGGGGATAGAAAATAATTCTAGCCCTTTCTCTGACCTGCTGCTGCATTGAAACGTGCCGTAGTAAGGCATTTCCACGGAGAACGAAGCTCAGATCCCTACGGAAAAACGGAAAACCCTAGGAAACACACGGTCGGAGCAGCAGGGCGACCACCGCTTGGAAGGCGCATGGCGGGCGGGAGAAACTAAAAGCGCGCGAAAGCAAGTTTCGCGCCATTTTCGTGACGTCTGAGTCACCTGACGGGGTAGTATTGCGCGCCGCAGCCATTCAGCGTGTCGGATGCGCTGGCTCCGCGATAGAGGGGGAGAAAAAGAGAAGAGGTTGATGGCTCTGGCGAGGGTGTTGCGACGTAGATCAAAGAGCGCCGCTACTTTCCAACATCAAGGGGTTTAAGCATCAGAAAAAAACCTACGACCGTATCAGTGAGTGAGTGATGAGTAAAAACTTCATTGGAAATTAATAAAAGACGGCACAATGGTTGGGGCCCTTATCCCAAGGCTCCACTGGTACGAGCGGCTCGCTGGGCTTGGTCCAGAAGAGCGATTTGACTCTCCCGGCCCTCGTCCGCAAGCCATGTCTCATACTGCCTATTCCTCATTAGCGGATGTTTGAGTATTATTGGGCTGTCTATGTGCGGAGGCCTCTTGGGGCACTCGCATGTGATGTGTTTTAGTGTGGGTGTGTCTGTGCACCACGGGCACTCGTCAATGAACCTCGTGGGGTGTATTTTGTGTAGGTGGTGCAGGAATAGATTGTATGAATACGACGCCAGTCCCTCTCCTATGGGCTGTTCAAATCCGAGTGACGATGTCCAAAACCTCTCCGCTCTTGTCTTTGCTGTAAGAGGATGTCACGATAATTCGGTGGAAGGTCGTCGTTGGGCCCTGCCGTTGCTCGGAAGTTTAATCCTCGAGAAATACGGTCTGCCCTCGCGTTCGCTGACAGTACCTCGTGTGCCGGACACCACATGGTAGTGTGGTGCTCTTCTAGTTGATTGCCCAAAATTTTGATTATTGATTGAGGTGCCGTCCCATTTGAAAACAGGCAGCAAGCTGCTTGTGAGTCGGATACTACAACAGCATAATTGGTTTGGCGCTCGGCGTCCTGAATGGCCAAGGCGATTGGCGGAAGCCTCTGCTACGCATGTCGAAGAGGTTTTGAAGGATGCCGTTGTTACGTTGTTCTGACACGTAGAGACTACGTTGAACGTGTCGGAGCTGGTTCGACTAGCATCCGTGTAATACACTCCCGGTCCCATGCCAAAACGTTTGGGAAGAGTCATTGCCCTTGCTCTGCGTCGTCCGGGATGGTACTTGGGATGCATGTTTTTGGAATTGGGGCCACCGCAATGTGCGATAGAACGTTGCGGTCTATCTGTGCCGTTTCCTCTCCGCAATACTGGGGCCTCAGTGTAAAGCCTAACCTCGCCAATACTTCTCTACCCTGAGTTGAAGAACAAAGTCGTTCCTTCTGAGCATATAACATCGCGACTGCGTACTCGTCAAAAGTATTGTGCAGGCCTAGTCCCTCGAATCTCTCTGTGCTAGCGCATTCGGGAAGACCAAGGGCGACTTTGAAGGCTTTTCTGATTATTATGTTTGCCTGTATTATCTCTTGGTTCGTCAAAGCCGGATACGGAAGGGCGTATGTGATCCGGCTGATACGAATGCGTGGACCAGGCTGATGGTCTCTCCCTCAGTTATGCCGTCTCTGCTTCTTGCCACTCTCCGTATCATCCTGGCAACATTTCCTGTGACCCCCTTTAGTTTTCGAACGGTGTATGGTGATTGTAAAGGAGGAAAGAGACGCTTACTTCTGCAGCCCTTAAGCGAGCACGGCGCAGAACGAGCGTTTGTTAGCAAAGGTTCAGCTGATTATTCTTAGCTTTCCTGGTTGTCTAGATTGTCAAGGATTAGCTTGATTGTCATGCTTACTGCTGCTCCAATGACACACACAAACGCCAGTCAGAAGCGCAGCGGCTCCAGCGCAGTGTCAGACGGCGACTGCACAGCGAGCGCGCGCCGGCGCCAGTGCGTCTACCACGGCTACGACGTCACTCCTCTGGAATGTGCAGACCGGCGGCGGGCGGCGGTGAGTCGCGCGCGGCGGCGGCGGAGTGCGCGAGAGGTGCCGGCTCCGGTGCGCAAGCCGTGTGACATCAGTGATCCTTGCGCATGCGCAGCACGGCTCTTGATGTGCCGCGCGAAACGGGCTTGGCTAGGCCAGTGTAGCTAACGCTACAAAATCCGTGTACTTCTGTGGCCTCATGTATAGGCAGCGTCAGATTAGCCTGTGGCACCTCGTCGCCTACGGATTGCGGCTTCAACGTGCATCATCAGTGCATCGCCTACTGTTTCGCTTGCTATGCCACCACCTAAGACAACTGCTGCACTAAAAGGCGCAGAAAGGCAACGACGTCTCCGGGCGAATCTCGCCTTGCTCAGGCGAAAGACACGCCACCGTGAAGCAGATTGCCTTCGCGTGTTCGCGGCGCATGGTGCGAACTCTGCCACTGGCATTCCTGCAGCTGTGCGCGTCGCAGCTCGAAGGCTGCCGTAGCCAAGCCGGACCAGAATGTTCGCACCTTCGCCGAAGCCACTTGCCAGCAGGACGGCGCTCGCCAACAAACCTGCAACATGGTCGCCAGCTGCAAATCATGCTTCTTTCGCTGCAACGGACCATGGTTCACGAAGCAAAGGTGCAACACCTTCTGCGAAGACACGTTTCACTTTCGTGTTCTACCGATTTCTATGAAAGAGGAATCAACCTCATGTTGGCTTCCCTGCCTTCAAACTCGTTTTCCAGAAGCTTGAGTGTGCGGTTCGTGACTGTTCTTGTTCCTCCCGGGTCGATCATATTGTCACAGTGCGTAAGGTGGAAAGAAGAGGACATGATTGGTTCCCTGGGAGACGACAAAGAAGATTCTGGGTTTTCGCTTCTCTGCGTAGCCATTAAAACCCGTCTGTAAAACCAGTACGTTTCTTCCTTCCCGTAACATTATTGGTGGAGGTGCGGGGTACTCACTTGCGCAAGACGGAGCTCCGCAGCGGACGTAACCTGGCTGCCATGTCATCCGAAGGGGAGTCTTCAACCGCGGCCCCGTCGACGCCACCGACGGTCATCCTAACCCAGCCCCGCGACCCTGGCATGTTTTCTGGGATTGACAACGTTGACGTCGATGACTGGTTGGCAAATTACGAACGGGTCTGCGCCAGCAACAGGTGGGATAACACGCTTATGCTGGCCAACGTAATATACTACCTCAAAAAAAACGGCACGAGTCTGGTTCGAGACACATGAAGAAGAGATTACCAGTTGGGAGCAATGCAAACAGAAGCTTCGTGATTTGTTCGGCAAGCCCATCGGCCGCCAACGTGCTGCTCAGAAGGACCTTGGGACCCGTGCACAGACGTCCACTGAATCTTACGTGGCGTACATCCAGGACGTTTTGGATCTTTGCCGCAAGGTGGATAAGAACATGACAGAGGCAGACAAGGTCAGTCACGTTTTAAAAGGCATAGCGGACGACGCGTTTAACCTTTTCGTGTATAAGAATATCAACACAGTCAATGAGATCATTAACGAATGTCGCCGCTTTGAAGAAGCGAAAAGTCGCTGCATAGTTCAGCAGTTCACGCGCCTACCCAACACCGCTGCTTCATCGACGTGTGAAGACCTTTGTCTTCCGCGTGAGCCCACTCCCTCCGAGAACGTCGTACGTATAGTCCGGCGAGAAATTGAAGCAGCGTCTCCTGCCACACAAGTGACGCAGTGCTTTGACGATTCCCGGCCGCTCGTGTCCCTCATTCAATCGGTCGTTCGCCAAGAACTTTCCAATGTGGGTCTGCAATCCATCTGCTCCGCCAACCGTCCTGACTTCGCTTCGTCTGCTGCCTCTGCCCCTGTTTACCGGAACCAGAGCGGTCCTTACCCGAGCTATCGCAACCCGTCCGAATGGCGCACACATGATGACCGACCCATCTGCTTCTATTGTGGACGTGTGGGCCACATCTCTCGCCATTGCCGAAGTTCCTGGCCGGCCCTCTCTCGACCAAGCTTCCCCGCTTACCGCCGCTCCCCACTGAATCCTCGCCCGCCTGCGCCCCCCACCGAGTTCGAAGATGCACCTGACAACGCCCGAGTCACTGCGACTAACCGCTCATCGTCACCGCACAGTAGCCGCTCCCGTTCACCCCAGCTGCGTCGTTCCCCGTCCCCTGCTTACCGTCGCCGCTCTCCGACGGGAAACTGACTGGGGCAGCTCCGGGAGGTGACGCTGCTCTAGCACCCCGGCCTGAAATTCCTCTGTTGACCCTGCCTACTGATCGGAACCTTGTGGACGTGGATGTGGATGGTTTGCCTGTTACAGCACTCATCGACACTGGAGCGCAAGTTTCCATCATGAGTGCTGACCTTCGAACGCGCCTGAAGAAAGTTCTTACTCCTGCTCCGACTCGACTGCTACAGGTCGCCGACGGTGGAACTCCGGCTGTGCTCGGAATGTGTGCTGCACGTGTCAGTGTCGCTGGACGCCACACGTCCGTTTTGTTTAGTGTGCTCGAACGCTGCCCCCACGATGTGATCCTCGGCCTCGACTTTTTGACCAAGTTCCGACCTTACATATATGGTCGACCATTTACGGTTATAACCGATCACCACGCCCTTTGTTGGCTTTCTTCCCTCAAGGATCCCACCGGACGCCTCGGTCGCTGGACCCTACGCCTTCAGGAATACACATACACTGTAGTCTACAAGTCGGGTCGTTTACATCAGGACGCCGACTGCCTGTCTCGTCACCCCGTCGATGCACCGAACGATTTAGTGGATGCCGCACCGATCTGCGTCCTCTCGCTTTCCGCCTTGAAAGACATAGGGGCTGAACAGCGACGCGATGCATCGTTACGGCAGCTTATCGAACGCCTGCTCTCTGACCCGTCTGACCCATCCCTTCACATGTTCGTACTACAAAATGACACCCTGTATCGCCGCAACATGCACCCTGACGGGCCCGAGCTGCTAATCGTCATTCCGTCTCATCTTCAGCAGACTGTACTCCAGCAACTGCACGACGTTCCCACTGCTGGACACCTTGGCGTCTCTCGGACCTATGACCGAATTCGGCGACGATTTTTCTGGCCCCGTCTCAACCGCTCCGTCCGTCGCTATGTCGCCGCGTGTGAGTCGTGTCAACGCCGAAAACGACCTGCTGTACATCCCGCTGGTCTGCTGCAGCCTCAGGATATACCGACCGACCCTTTTTTCCGCGTTGGCGTTGATCTTCTCGGACCATTCCCGGACCATGGCACATTCGAAGAATGTGCCATGTTTTCTTTGTATACAGTCAACGTGTCCCGAAGCGAGTCGCTAAAGTGATACCAATTGCTGTGCGTACTCGTTAGCTTCCTGTGCTAGCTGGGCTATGCGAATCCTAAGTTTGCGATTAAGCTTCTGCCTTTTCCATCTTTTTGTGAGGCCTCTCCTGGCTTCCCAGACGAACCGTCTGTAACAGCTCTACTGAAGCAGACGCGCCCATGTGTTTTTCTGAGGCACGTAGAAGAAGACGACGAAGACTCGCGCCGTGATTACGCGAGTGCCTCTGTTGCTGGCTGGCAATCACACTCACAGATCCAAAACACAACTTTAAAGCTCACACCATAGGCGGAAAGTTTTCATTTTTCCGGGGGGCTGGCGCCCGACCAGCTTTCCGAAACCTAACCATATATATATACCCTCGTAACAATTTTCTATTTCCAGCTTTATGGCGAAAGCAATTATATCGACACTTCTGGCAAATTGTCGCGGTTGTCATCGCCGTGATGTTCCGCATTAAATCCAAAAGCCATATACATGAGCGACCTATGTGGGTGCGGGAGAAAGCACGTAACAGTGAGCCGAAAAGGATGGCGGCTTGATGGGCATTATTTCCCACGCGCTCAATATTCGGGTTAGTTGTAGGTCACGCAATCAAACGCGAATTGGAAGGAGAGCACGCGTCTTCTCCTCTAGTCCTACCGTAGCTGTGAATGACTGTGCGCGGCTGACGCTTATAGGGCCCGCCTGCCATATCTAATTGTTGGTAATCATTGAGGGCGACCAGCGATGGCTGCTAACTTTATGCGCGCTGTCCTCCTTGCCGGGCTGTCTTTCTGCGCCCCTAGTGTTGCAGAGTTAAGAGACAGAGGTCATCGCAGATCACTCACAGAGGCCGTCACTAGTGGACATAAAAATAGGCAGATAATGATGATGACTCTAATTTTTGGAGTTGCGGTGAATCGCGCGGCTGTAGGAACCGTTCGCCTCTGCTGCCGGCGTTCTTCATAACGCTTGCTTTGTGAAAGCGAGTGCTCGAGGTCATCCAGTGAGGTATTTACAGGTTGACATGGTCCGTTCATTACACTATGCTTACTATTTTAATTTTAGGTGAATGTTTACTACAATTAATATGGCCACTATAACTAACGTATAGACTCGTGTAAGGGCCACACTTTTCTGCCGCGATTTTGACGAGCCTTTCATGGGACTGGGTCATTTGACCTCATTTTTCCAACTATATGTATGAAATCCGCCGTAAACCTCCGCGATCGCCTCCTGTCGACATCCAGTAGCGACGCGCGAAAGTATAGACGGTTTTCAGCAGCGGCGCACGGGCGCGGCCATGTTTGATCACGTGATTGCGCCGGCATGACTGGCCTTTGGTGGAAGGCCAGCGAAGCAGCCGTACTGCTGTATTCATGGGCGTTGGTGGGGTAAGCGGCGTTGTTTCGGGTCCACAGATGGACAGCGGCTGGTTCGACGACACAAAGCTCTGGCCCATGTTTCAATGATCATGTAAGTGAACCATTGTTTGTCATTTTAACGTTGTATGTGCTCGCGCCGGAGCGCTCTGGCGCTCGATCATCGTGCATGCGCGTCGCTCGTTCGCGCCGAGCGATTCAAGCTCATGTAGGCCTCTTGTGCGGCGTTCACGTCAGTTCGCTAGTTCTTTTTCTTTTTGTGCCTAGTGCGGTGTACTTAAGCTACGATCTGAGCTGTTTGAAGTGGTTGCCCAGCCTCTCGCGCTTTGCTTGACGGCCTCGAATGTGTATGCTTGAGCGCCGAGTGAAAAATCCGTGTCCGCTTGTGTGTTGACATCTCGCTCGCTGGTATTTTAGCTTCCGACATAGTTGAGGTAAGCGTTTGCCTCGATACTGGTGCACTGACCTCTGCAGAATTCACCAGTATGGCGGGCACGCAATAGTTTTGCGTAGTTGACTTCAGAGCGGCAGATTGTGTTTGTTGGATGTACTAACTGAATGCCCCCGAACGGGTGTTGTTTCATAGTAAAACCCCTGTCACACGGGCACGTTCGATCGCAATTGAGCCTCGATCCGAATCCAGTCGGTCGTGATCCGCAAATCGTAATCGAAGTGTCCGATTTCGATCGGAGGCCGACGTAAGCAGCTTCTAGCTCAGTGTGACAGAAAACGAGGTACAACGAGAAAGAAAGAGATCCGAAGAAATAACCCTCTAAAAAGGCCGTTTTTAACGACAGTGCAAAAAAAAAAGACTTTTATGCACGTATAATTTTGAAAATTAATTTGTGCTGCGTCGACGCCATGCACGTTGTTCTGAGATTTGCAGACGATCAGAATCGGCGGACGTGGCCCGTCGCTTACCTAATATACCGAATGAAAAATTAATTTTTCTGTAAATTGATTTGTACCTTTACTACCTATTAGGCACGTTTATTAATTGCTTCGGACTTAGTTACACTTAAAGCGTTCGAGCCCAAACAACACGATCCTAAACCTTGGACTGTGTAGCAGCGATCATTTTCGATCGCGATCGAAAGTCCGAGCCGGATCGAGGCTCGATCGCGATCGAAAGTGGTCATGTGACAGGGGCACAACTTTGGCTGTAACTCAAGCGTTTTATAAATGAGAGCTCGCGTTTCAACTTTTCAAGCTCTTCATAGGAGACCAGCACCAGCTTAGTAATCAAATATGTAATAATTATTGAAACGCCAGAACTATAATTTATAAATCCAAACAATCAGTTTAATATAAGACTTTATCTATCGTGTTATTTTAGTTCTTTTAAACATCTGCAGATGTCTTGAGTAAATAAAAAAATCATCTTTCTTTCATTGCCATTTTTTTTTTATTACCACAGTACATACAAATGTTTCTCCCCTATTTCAGTTGTCTACGACTACATGGTCAAGGCAATCGACCAAGATGGGAAACCTGCACAGAACTACAAGGGGTTTGCAGAGGGAATCAACCTTTTTTGACAGTGGCAATGTTGGGAAAGCTTTGTGTCAATCCAAGGATGGCATCTGCAGCATAAAGCTGTGTTCCAAGCTGCAGTGTTGGGTAGGGATAGTCCTTGGTTGGACGCCCATCAACAAAGTGAATAGAATATACCTGAAAGAAAAGGGTGATTCATGTAATATTTACAATGGTTTGCTTTTATTTGAACATAGGAATAAAGGAGTCCACATAAATAAAAAGCACGCACATGGGTAACGCATGCAGTTCTTATTGCAAACTGCCACAAATGTGACAAAAAAAGGCAATAGCAATGTGCTGCCAATGTCTTTTCCATAATCACAAATAATGTCATAATTTCATAGTGTCAATTAAATAATGTCACAATTTCGCGATGTCAAAAGAGGCGCATGGAAAACGGCCTCGGGCACGGGCATTCTTGATGCAGCTGTGGCGCGTGTATTTCACACACCGACGTGTTCCACAGCTTAATGTCGCCATCACAGTTTCTGCATCCGACCAGAGTACACGTTGTCCCTCTTAATCTCTACATGGAGCAGAATATTGTTCGACGTTTTACAAACCGCGCTTGTTAAACGCCGCTGGCTACGCTTTCGCGACTGAGCAATGGTAGTTTCGTTTGCGCGCCCAAGGCCAGAGATGTCCAATCCGCGCGGCGCTCCGGTGGCGCCATCTGATTTCAGTTGCACAAACCGGCTGCTGCAAATCGTCTATTGACCCTTTTCGCGGAGCAGTTTGCTCTAAAGGGACGAGATGGCGCTTTCGGCGGCGCGCCATACGTTGCCTCAGCGAATGCGCACGAATACGAAACCATTACTGCGTCTACTCTCCTACTGTGCGATCAGCTGTCGAAAATGCAACTGGGTGTGCGCTAATGCATTGTGCTCAATTCATACTGCAAAATGTGTAACGATAAAGGAAAAACGTGTGCGGTAGTTCGCTGCAAAAATAGTGATTCACGTATTAATGAATGTGATTAACCTGTGTCGCAGCTGCTGTATAAGGACTGCCTGTGTTGGCGCCCTTCGCGACGCACGGCTTTCCTCAAGGATTAAAACAAAATATAATTCATCCGCCTGCGCTGTATAGCTAACCTCCAAAGAAAGGACTTCAACTCCGGAACAACGGCACTTGGAAGTGAGTACCGCTCGTTACAAAATGAAGTAGTGCCACTTACTGGCATTGTAAGTTTCCCGCACGTTATCTACACACGTCCACCCTTACTCGCACAAAAACTTACGCCCACCCTATCGCCAACGTGTGAGCGAATAGGCGCACACTTGAATCAATGTGCCGGAGCATGAGTGACGGCGACTACACCGACAAGACACGAATGCTGGAAGCTGAATGTTTATTGACGGCCCACAGAGTAAGCGAGGGACTAGCGATAATACGTCTTTGCTACGAGCTACCACAAAGTACAGAACATTTAAATTCCAAGCTTTGTGCACAGCAAGAACAAATTTATCGCAGCAGAGCATACCGCGAGTGATTACGCTGAAAATAAACAATCAGATAGTGGCCGCACCGAGGAACTTTACTGAGTCAGAAATATGACAAGCTGCTGGTTCAAAATGTTTGCCAAATAAAGAACGCAGAGCACACTGATCCCGATTTAATTCATAAACGGAAAGTTTGGACAGCTTGGAATACATTTCTAGCCCTGCGTTTAGTACAAGCACCGTATACGCTGCTCACGCCGTTTGGGCAAGGCGTAATGAGCTCTGAAAGCACTTACATGTCCTTTAAAGCTGTGGCCAAAGCTTCGTGTCGTGCACGCAGTCACCGTCTACGATACGCGTCGAAACAGAGGTTTGCTGCACCGCACCGGTGTCACGCGCTTGAATTGTAAACGCGGAGGCAACGGAGGCGGTTGAGGCAAGCAATGGACGCGTCACCACGTGATCAAACATGGCAGCGCCCACGGGAGCGTCGCGAAAAGGGTCAATACGCTGCGCGCGACAATTCGCTGTTGAGCCCGATCAGAATAAGCGCACGGATGTCTTTTTTTTTTTTAATAATGGCTGTCAAGTCATGGGTGCGGCCCTTATACGGGTGCGATCCTTACACGGATTTACATGGTAAGAACCTTCCTTCATGTAATTGTCTTCTTCGCTATCACTGATACTGCCTCGCCTTCCCGACCAAACTGCGCTCTTTTTTTATTTATTTTTTTAGTACTTTGAGTCCGAGTATAAGCGCTGCTGCGCGCGACTTCTAGACTTCTATTTATTCTGATTTTGAGTGAATCCGGCTTGGCATCATTTAGGTTACTGAGTAAATTCTATATACAAGGTGTTTCAGCGAGCAGTTTACAAAATTTTTAAAGGTGGCCTGTGGCAGATAGTACAATTCTAGTTCATGAGCTCGTCTACTCGAAGAGGCGGGCATTACTTGCACAAAAATTGAAATGCATAATCGACTAATGAACAAATTAACCGATTAAGTTTTTAGCTAATTACCATATGGCCCATGTTGCAATTTACAAATTCAAGCCGTGGAGTGCGGATTCACTTTGAACTAAATATCAGGCTGACACCAGTGTCGAAATATTAATTCTCTAACTTTGCGGAGAAATACATTGGCGTGCCAGTCACTTTCTCAACAAAACGTCGTTTTGTTGAGAAAGTATGAAAAAGTATGAAAATAATAAATTATAGGACTTTACGTGCCAAAACCACGATCTGATTATGAGGCACGCCGTAGTGGAGGACTCTGGAATAATTTAGACCACCTGGGACCACCAGGAGAGTTAAGAGACAGAGGTCATCGCAGATCACTCACAGAGGCCGTCATGAAGTAGTGGACATAAAAATAGGCAGATAATGATGATGAATTTAATTTTCAGGGTTGCGGTGAATCGCGCGGCTGTACGAACCGTTCGCCTCCGCTGCCGACGTTCTTCACAATGCTTGTTGTGAAAGCGAGTGCTCGAGGTCATCCAGTGAGGTATTTACAGGTTTACATGGTCCGTGCTTACTATGTCCACTATGCTTACTATGTTAATTTTAGGTGAATGGTTACTACAATTTATATGGGCACTATAACTAACGTATAGACTCGTGTAAGGGCCACATTTTTCTGTCGCGATGTTGACGAGCCTTTCATGGGACCGGGCCATTTGACCTCCTTTTTCCAACTAAGATTATGAAATCAGCCGTAAACCTACGCGATCGCCTCCTCTCGACATCCAGTAGCGACGCGCGAAAGTACGCTGCGTGCGACAATTCGCTGTTGAGCCGGATCAGAATCAGCGCACAGAACGCGATTGCTTCTTGGTTGGATGTCTTTTTTTTTAATATTGGCTGTCAAGTTATGGGTGCGGCCCTTACACGGGTGTGATCCTTACACGGATTTACACGGTAAGAATCTTCCTTCGTGTAATTGTCTTCTACTTCGCTATCACTAATACTGCTTCGCCTTTCAGGCCAAACTGCACTCTTTTTTTATTTTTTAGCACTCTGAGTCCGAGTATAAGTGCTTCTGCGCATAACTTCTAGACTTCTATTTATTCTGATTTTGAGTGAATCCGGCTTGGCATAATTTCGGTTACTGATTGAATTCTATATACAAGGTGTTTCAGCGAACACTTTCAAAAATTTTTAAAGGTGGCCTGTGGCAGATAGTACAATTCTAGTTCATGAGCTCGTCTACTCGAAGAGGCGGACATTACTTGCACACAAAATTCAAATGCATGATCGACTAATTAACAAAATTAACCAATTAGGTTTTAGCTAATTACCTTATGGCCCATGTTGCCATTTACAAATTCTAGCCGTGGAGTGCGGATCCACTTTGAACTAAATATTAATTCTCTAACTTTGCGGAGAAATACATTGGCGTGCCAGTCACTTTCTCAACAAAACGTCGTTTTGTTGAGAAAGTATGAAAAAGTATGAAAATAATAAATTATAGGACTTTACGTGCCAAAACCACGATCTGATTATGAGGCACGCCGTAGTGGAGGACTCTGGAATAATTTAGACCACCTGGGGTTCTTTAACGTGGGCCTAAATCTAAGTATACGGGTGTTCTAGCATTTCGCCCCATCAAAATGCAGCCGCCATGGCCGTGATTTTATCCCGCGACCTCATGCTTAGCAGTCCAACACCATAGCCACTAAACAACCACGGCGGGTAAGCGCAAAAGTAACTAGAACGCCAATGCATTTCTCCGCAATGTTCGGGAATTAATATCTCGAAACTGGTGCCATCCTGAGAATTAGTTCCTAGTGCATCCGCCTTGGGAATTCCATGGCTAGAATTTGTAAATTGCAACACGGCCCATAAGTTGATATGTTATATTAAAAACCTAATTGGTGATTTTTTAGTTAGCCGATTATGCATTTCAATTTTTTGTGCAAGTAATGTCCACATCTTCGAGTAGACCAGCTCATGCACTAGAATTGTGCTATCTGCCACAGGCAACCTTTAAAAATTTATTGAAAGTGTTTGCTGAAACACCCTGTATTTATGGCCTCTGCATGTAAGAGGCGATGTTTCCATCCCTAATGCGTAAATGTTGTAAATAATTAGAAGAGCTCTTTTTTCTTTTATTTTGTCGCCAGTCGTTAGCATTACCTACTGGAAAGAGAATCAACATTGAGACACATATCACTCACGTGCTTTTCACACGCCGTTGATAGAAGACTGTGCCGAAGGGGTCATGAAGTCTGCAGGTTCTTTTCAGGGTCAAAAAAGCACGCAAAGTAATTTGAAGTGAGGTGAACATACATCAACATATTCATTCTCTAGGTATAGGCTATCCATTTAGTTGGCTACCTCCTTCGCTTTAAAAGATATAATAAACTTTGTCCTTTGTATATATTTAAATATATTGTGTCTGTGCGTGGTGTTCTCAGCGGAAACTTAAAAAAAATGTTAAAGTGAAGAAACAAGGATGAGGTAGCCGCCGCTGGTGCTTCTAATGCGCTTGTCCTCCTATTGTTAGGATTTCCGAAATAAAGCAATAGTATAAATTAAAAACGGTGCACGTCCGCGCCAACAATGGGGCCGTAAGCTTTTAGCCACAACAAAAGTGAAAAATGTGGAGGCAACGCAAGAGAATCCTCAAATTATGTGGGTAACAGAACTCCGGTAATGACATTTTAGGGGCGAGGGGGGGGGGGGGAGGGTAGGCTTCAGATCTCCGGCGGGGGCTCGAGCCCCGGAGCCCTCCCCCCCCCCCCCCCCCCCCCCCGTAGTCGGCGCTGCTATGGCTCACACTATACAGACACAGCTTGTCTCCCGAACGGAATGTCCCTCCAGAAAGACCTGGGCCGAAAAAGCTTGCTTTTCGGCGGCCGAGAGCAGCAGCGAGGGCTTCACGAGCACGGTTGCTATGGAAACAAGGATGTTTGAAACACTAGCCCCTGTGCTCCTTTGCGAAAAATAGCACGTGACTTGCGCCACACTCTCTCCAACATATCCGGGCTGGCCGAGGACTCTCCTAAGCACGGTGTAAGAACGATAATTCTTACATACACCGTGCTCCTAAGCTTTCCTTCCTCCATGCAGCTCACGAACGGATGCGCGTGATCAGCGAGACATAGCATTCTTGACAGGAGAGTAGCGAGCGCAGAGTTTGCAAGTAAGGAAACGCAAGCTCACTACTATTACTGCTACTAATGATCATTACTATTTGGGGACAATTAATATACACCCTAAAGGCTGCAAACTCTTTTAGAGTGTAAAAATGAGATGAAACTTTTCATGGGGACAATTTAAGTTTTATTTTCCTTCTTGCGATTTCTTTGTGGCAATTAAGCTTGAGCAAACGAAAACTGCATGAAATAAGTTTTCGTAGCTATCACACTCGTATCAGATATTTTGGTGCTCGCCAGGTTAGTTAGAATTAGCACGCAGTTTTCAGAAACGGCTTCTCTCATTACAGGTGTAGTTTGAGGTTGATGTCGTCTACAGTAAATCACATTTACAGCCTTGAGGGTGATGGTTTTACCCATGGGACAAACAAGCTCCCTTAGGGGTGCAAAATTATTTTCTGTGCGTCTTCGAAGACAAACTAAACAAGCTCACTCAAAAATGCCCCGAAAAAGTTATTATTGCGAACGGAACGAGCCGACAAGCCATTGTTTATGCGGGATACTAAATTACTCATGCGAAAAGAGCGATAGCCCTTTTGAATAAATATAAACTAAATGCTTAATTTTTTTTAGCTGACATAAAACTGATCGTTAAAGACGGTAAGGTCATAAAGGCTCGAAATAAAAGTGCAAGAGAAAAACTGAATTTTTCCTCCCACATTTAGGACTCCAGGCCCAAATATCCCTGGAAATTCGTGAAGTCACATGCGTAAGGAAATCAAGTATTGTAATTCCTGCTTTGGAATCAAATGGTACAATGGTAAACATTAACTCTTATAAAGCCTGTTTGTTCAACGCATACTTTCAATCCGACTTCACTCCGCCTTTTCCAAGTAGCCTTCCCACTCCCTCTAGAGCGTATATATGACTCCCATATTAGTCCCGTGCAACGGTGTTTTAAAATTACTGCACGACGTTAAAGTTAATTCGGCCAGCGGACGTGACAGATCAATACAGACCTGCCGGGACACATATTTTGTGGTGTAATCTTTTGAAAATTTGTGAAATCATATAATTGTGGGTTCTTTATATATATATATATATATATATATATATATATATATATATATTGTGAACTCAGGGCCATGACTTCTGAGCCCAACGACCAGCTGAGGCTCTCAGAGACGACGCCAGGCAGACAAGCAGGGAGCACTAGCTTTACTGAGACTAAAGCCCCTTGATAATTTGAAAATAGCGACACTCTCCTCCCCGCGGCGCTTTCCTTCTCGATTCTCCTCGCGCGCCGACTACGCGCGCTGCGCACGGCACGCTTTTCCTCCTTGGCTTCCGTGAACGGGCCACTGCATCCGATGGAGGCGCGTGGTTCTGGGCCAGTTGCGCGCCCCACTCGTCTAGACAATTTTTAACAATGATGATAACAGCATCGAGAATGCTGAAGGTTACGTTTATGAGGAGGTTGGTTTCTTCCTAAAGCCGTATGAGTGGGGCACACCGATGTAAAATGAGCTTTGCGGCGAGTTCTATACTCGAGGCAATTTTTTCTGCCCCATGATAAGATATTGCCTTACTTCGTGCATCTGATCTAGTATTGCTTGTTACAGATCCCTCTCTATTTGGCTTTTTTTTTTTGTTCTTGCCTGTGCGCGCATGTGCACCGCAAGTATTATATTTTCAGCGTGCCTTCTCATAATGAATTAGTCGCGAGTGCATGGTCCGTCCTTGTGTTTGTCTCCTTAATGTGAAAGTAGCTTTTGCGCTATGGTCTCCAAGCTGAACATGACGGTTAAGCAATTTCAGTGCGATCAATAGGTGCCGGCAGCCACTCATCGACCCCCATAATAGAAGCTGAGGAAAAGATTTAGAGAGTATTCTTCAGGCGTCATTGTCAAGGAAGCCTTTAAAAAATACTAGGTATATGTACCTATGAGAGAAGGAGGCATTGTATATTTTTAGGCAAGAGAAACACCCCTAGAAAACGTGTTTTGATAGTTCACACCAAAATACCGAATCGGCTCGTGTTACATCGATGGAAAAAGTTTTCCCACAGAACAAAACCGCAGAAAGGTGGTTTTAAAGCACTCGCCATTAAAGCGAATATTCCCGGCTTCTGCCTAGAAGTCGATATCAACAGCAAGCGATCATGTGAACACCCCCTGCACACCGCCGTTATATCCGTGAGAAAACCAAATAATAATGGTCGCCAACTCATGCGTGCGTGGCAGCCCAATTCAAAGGAAATTCAAGAACTGATAAAAAACGCTATGTGGACTAGGTTGCGTTCATCACCCGCAATACCATGGGTATACTTGCCATGAACTGTTTCAGGGCCTGCATTCATTGTATCTAAGTAACTGACGCACACATCGAAGTAAGCTGGAAAGAATAGCTCCTCTACAAGCCGCTATTTCGATTTCAGAAAACAGGCAACGGATCCTAACAGCCACGAAAAGTGCGATCGAGAGGCTGTATCTTCGGACATAATTATTCACAGCCGAAAGCAGGACCTATAGTGCTGCATTTCGATCAGTCAGTTGACAACGTGCGAGGTGATGGAGTCCGAGCAGAAAATTCAACATACTGAGGACAGCCCCATTTTTATGCAACGTGCAAATTGTGGCAGCAAACACGCTGATGAGCAGGCCGGAAGAATTTTAAAATGCAGCATTAGGGGATGCTTTGATAAGAGCAATAAAAAGACGCCTTCTCGCAAACAACAATGTTCTTTGTCGGAACAAAGTACTTTCGGCCAATTTTGTGCAGCCACTGCGCCTTATGCAAGCCGTCACGCTTTCCTTGCGGTATCATAAAAACTGCATAACCATCTTCAGGCTTCTTGCTGCAGTTATATGCGCTACAGCAGGGCATAGCGCTAGCACAACACCGCAGGAAACGCAGCGTGCAACGTTCGCTGCTCCGAGCCATCTGAGCTAAGGAGAAACATGGCGCCAACGAAAAAGAAAAACACAAGCAAAACGCAAAGTCCGCTCGTTTCCAAGGGCAACGGCAGGGAGACCAATCGTCGTGCAGAAAACGGGCGCAAAAGCGGTTCCCGCGGAGGGGACGCGCGAGGGGCGAAGAGGAGGCGCGGCGGTGGCAGAGTACAAAGTGTGACGGTACTTTAAAATTTTCAAGGGACTTCGACATATCCCAGGCTCCATCTGCCGAGGCTGCAGCCATGCAGCGCAGCTCCCTGAGCAAGCCCGGCCGCGTGCCACGGGCGCATGTCTCAGATCGGGCATCACGATGTCGAGGAGCTCGAATGATGACAGCGCTCATAATGGGTAACTCAACCCCTGTCGGAGTTACTCAAAGCATGTGCACGGCGTAATACCGGGTCACTAAGCTAGCTCGTACTAAACTTCGCGGCGACCTGAAGTTGTACTGGTCTCGAGCAGTGTGGATCATAGAGCAAACGGGGATAGCCGATATTTTAGTTGACATTAAGAGGGAAAAATGGAGCTGGGCAGGCCATGTAATGCGTAGGATGGATAACCGGTGGACCATTACGGTTACAGAATGGATACCAAGAGAAGGGAAGCGCAGTCGAGGACGGCAGAAAGTCAGGTGGGATGATGAGGTTAGGAAATTCGCAGGCGCAAGTTGGAATACGCTAGCGCAAGACAGGGGTAATTGGAGATCGCAGGGAGAGGCCTTCGTCCTGCAGTGGACATAAATATAGGCTGATGATGATGATATATATATATATATTACATGGCCTGCCCAGCTCCATTTCTTCCGCTTAATGTCAACTAGAATATCGTCTACCCCCGTTTGTTCTCTGATCCACACCGCTTTCTTCCTGTCTCTTAACGTTACTCCTAGGATTTTTCGTTCCATCGCTCTTTGTGCGGTCCTTAACTTGTTCTCAAGCTTCTTTGTTAACCTCCAAGTTTCTGCCCCATATGTTAGCACCGGTAGTATGCAATGATTGTACACTTTTCTTTTCAACGACAGTGGTAAGCTCCCAGTCAGGATTTGGCAATGCCTGCCGTATGCACTCCAGCCCAATTTTATGCTTCTGTAAATTTCTTTCTCATGATCAGGGTCCCCTGTGAGTAATTGACCTAGATAAACATATTCCTTTACTGACTCTAGAGGCTGACTGGCGATCCTGAATTCTTGTTCCCGTGACAGGCTATTGAGCATTATCTTTGTCTTCTGCATATTCATCTTCAACCCAATTCTTGCATATATATATATATATATATATATATATATATATATATATAAAGACCGTGGCTTAAAGGTTGATGATAGTTCGTCCCTTTCTTTTTTCTTGCGTCTTTGGCGTAATGATATCTGGCGCGCGCGCGCACGTGCTCTCGTACGTGCTACGCGACGGAAGCGCACGCGAGCCCTCTCAAACTTATTACGGTGTGTCAGGACGCGAAATACTCGTAACTAGCCCAGCTACAAGTAGTCGAGCCCTCTAGAAACTTGGCGTTGGCATGAAAAAAGTACTCGTGTGATTGTGGCCTGATGGATTGAGCATCGGGCTGTTCTGCTGCGGAGTCCAAGTTACGACCTCACCATCGGACACGTTGAGCTGTACTAGACAGGGCAGCAGCAGCAGCCACGGTCAGCAAAGTCTAGGGAGGTTTCGCTTAAACCGTGGCGGGAAGAAAACATTAGGCACCGCCGAACTCCCAGTCAAGCCAATATCATACATCCTAATTCTAAAATGTTGAGCGTTATCTAGCGCAACGTGCTTCGACAACAGTAGAATAGGGAGTGAGCACAAGATAGCACCGATTCGGGGAACAGAAAAGTTATTGCTCGTTTTACAGATTCGCTATGCTTGGAATCAAAAAACAAAGTTGTTTTCGAATTTTCGAGCATGAACAGCTGCAGTACACCCGCATATGTGTTGACTGAAATTCACGTTAACATCTAATAGCTGTAAACATTAATTGTTGCCTGAGATAGATAAAACTTATTTTCACTACACTCGTGTACTTATGAGAGGGGTTAGCTTTTATAAAGTGTGGCACAATGCATGACACATGCCTAAAACACATAAGCTGACAGAAATGCTATTTCGCTGAATGTACACCTCGTTGTCAAAAGACATACACGTGGACACACACGCCTGCCATGGCAAGGAAAACGTTAAAATTATCTAGAGATTCCGGCAGAATTTTGAAGGGTAACAGCACATGTTTGTTCAATACATGACCTAACAAGTGAAAAGAGAGCGGAATGTGATATTCAATGAAGCGTTCTTCTCCGCTTATGCATGGTGAAGTGAGAATCTTTAGTAATGAATATCGCCTGTTGTGTGCAAGTATGAACCAACTAACCCAGAAACATGTTATTTTAAATGCCACATACACATAAACTTTAAAAAAAAAAACGGCTCCTGCAGTCGCTTTTGGCGCCTTCATTGAACGATAGCAGGCTTCGAGATTGCTTCCGTTTATCCGATGAAGCAATCGCAGGGACATCAACTATTATTGATCACATGTCGGAGACAGCGCATAGGGGGTGTTGGACATGATAGTGCGAATACCTCAGTGACAGGACCGAATAGGAGAAGTTGTGCATTTGAATTTCGCGGGCGATAGGTGCGCCATGAAAATGCAAGTGCCGAAACAAGAACTGACCAGATTGCAGCGCCACGCTTTGTCTGGCAAGGCAACTTGGCAAATAAGGTCAGGCCTTGGCCCGTCGTCAATTTTTGTTATCTCTAACAAGCCTTGAGAAAAAGCCCTTTCGCTCGTGTTTTCTTTTTTTCCATTACGCTTTTGAAACTTCATCCGTTATCGAGGCTAGCTGCGGCTACCATCGACGAGGGAGTGAATTTGTAGTCCGCCGCGTCGTGCATCTTTTGTGAGCCGTGGAACGAGCATTACACCAATCTGTGACCACTGTGTGCGTGTGTGTGAGCAGCCCTTTCCGTCGCTCGCATCACCTGCGCGAGAGCGCAGCGGCGTGGTGGTGAAATTGGGGTGCTTGGTTGCGCGCGCGTGTGTGTGAGTGTACTCGTCGAGACGTCATGGGCCTGTCGTAGTTGAAGGCAGGCTCCTGCGCTATGATGGCCGGTGTGTTCGACTTGGAGCTGCACGACGCCGAGAATGACAAGAACGACGAATCCAGCGACGACGCCATCGAAGTGGACGAGCAGGTAGGCAGAGCACGCGCACTGCGTCTGCGGCACATGGCAACGCACCGCGGTCACCGCATGGCATATGGGTCCGTTCGCGCAACCGGGCTCGTTGCCGCCGTTGCGAGCGCGCTCGGCACGCGGCGTGCACACGGGTGCGCATTGCCACCGTATGGCGGGGCGGCCCGCCGAGCGCGCGCGTGGGGAAGGCCTTGCCCAAGCTGCTCCACTAGCCCAGTTCAGCCGCATTCCGAGACCGACAGTTGCGCGCCACGCTCTCTGGACGGAGGAATTCCGACGCCCCGTCGTTGTGCGGGTGGGTCGCCACCCCCCTCCGCCAACGACACCGACGAGTGTGCGGGAGCCCTGTTTATTTTGACACGTGCTCTCGTGGTCCCCCTTCCGCTGCGGCGTCGGCGGCGAAGCCGTTAAGTCTTGGGTTTCACCGGTGCGCCGCCGAAGCGCCTTGCCAGGAAGCGACGTAATTGCTCGAGCGAGCCGCAGGTGTGCGGACTCTCTCCTGCTTCTCCTCGCGGACCACGGTGCGATCATCGGCCTTTCTGCCCACGCCCTCCTCCCCCGAGGCGTTCCGACTCCGCGTCGAGTCGTGGACCCCGGCGGACGGGTGTCGCATTGCTCGATTCCGCGTAGTACTACGGCGCGCGTGGCACTGCTGCTGCGCTCGCCGGGTGGGCGTGGACGCCTTCGGGAAAGCTCGGAAAATGGGAAGAACACTTATGCCGCGGAAACGACGCCGCGCGGCGCTCGACCTCGCGCAGCGCTTTGCAGCAGTGAAGTAACGATGCTGCGCGAGTTGCCCCCTTCGCTGACGACACCGTGCGCTGAGCTGTCGCTGATTCAGAGGGTGCGTGTGGCGCCGTTTCCTGCGCGCGCGTGCAGATATGCACAGCATAATGGTGTAGTGGAAAGAAACCGGAGGCGACGCAAATAACAAAGCAAAGCGGCGCGACCAACTGGCGAAGGGAATGCGCAATACAGGCGAATAAACTTGACCTCGAAATGCAGCAGCGGCAGACTCGCCGGCCGCGCGTAGCCTTTCGCCCTCCTCGCAAGGTCGTCGATTCCGCGCTGATGTGTGGGGAGGAGCGCGGGGCGAACACGTGTGCCGTGACGTGATTGCCACGCAGTGTGAATGCCGCGTGCGACATCTGTTCGCGCGAGCGACGGGTTTTCCTCACCACCTGTGCGATAAGCTGGGACGACGACGGGGGCTGCCGCCCGGCAGATGCGCGTTTGAATGACGGCGTCTCCGCGACGCCGTACTTGGCCTTTCTGGGCCTGATTGTCATT
Source organism: Dermacentor silvarum (assembly GCF_013339745.2). Taxonomy (NCBI): domain Eukaryota; kingdom Metazoa; phylum Arthropoda; class Arachnida; order Ixodida; family Ixodidae; genus Dermacentor; species Dermacentor silvarum. Next base: position 63,162,979 of record NC_051156.1, read on the forward strand.
GCGGAAGCGCGTGTTTTAACTGAGTGCTGCCAGCAGTACTGCTACATCTACAATATGGATATCCATGTATCTTGTAATACGGCGCTAGTGTGTTTTTTTTTTTCCTATTGCTATAGTTTCGGAACACCCACTACAATGTAGTTTTGCACTGTTCATGAACAGCACTGCCAGTAAAAAAAAAAAAAAAATGTATTTGTGTTATAGTGCATGCTTGCCGCATGTATTGTTTTCACACACAGTTAATATTCAATAGGGCAATTGCATAAAGCTTACAGACCTAAGCTTCAGTCAAGTAACGCAGGTTTTTTGCAGCCATTGCGAAGGATAGGCAGAGGCAGCGTCCGGTAGCAGGACAGAAAATTCAGCTAGCTTGGGGGTATCGACAGAGCACACACTGTACTTTAGCATGACAGATGTGCCGCAAGACTAATCAAGTACACAAAGCACTACTCAAAACTAAAGTGTATTAAAGGAAATAAAACACTTACGTACACAAAGAATGCCAGGTATCCAGGTAAGAATATGAGAAAAACAAAAGGGATTATATCTTTCTACCAGTGATGCCAGCAGCATTCTGTGCATACATAAGTGCAGACGGTGATGCACATAAACGTTTTTGGGAATGTTAACACAAGCACACCATCATTAGCATGCTGTCATCAACATTCAGTCGTGGACATTCCGCAGTCGTCTTACTGTCATTTCGTACCATTATCATGCATTCATCAGTCTATCGTCATCATGCCATTGTCATTAAATCTTCGTCATGCAATTGTCACCAATGAGTCATCACACAGTAGTCGTCATACCATCATGGTCGTACCATTGCTGTCATTTATGTTAGTCTAGCCATTTTGTCATACCGTTGTATTCACGTGATCATTGTAATTCCAGCGTTGTCATCGCACTATCTTCGTACCGCCATCTGTCTTAACATCATAATTCCATCGTCGTGTCGTCATACCACCGGCATTTCAGTGGCGTCCCATTGTTGTCATACAGTTGTCATCGTCATGCTTTCATTGACATTACATTATTATTTCACAGTCGGCCTTCCATTGTCATCATATCCCATTATCCTTATGTCGTCGTAATCATGCTGTCATTTCATAGTGGTCATATCATAATCATTGTTTTCTATTCATATATAGTCGTGCCGTCATGGTGATTCTATCGTCGTCAAGCTGTCATTGTTGCCGGGGTTTTATCATTGGTCATTCCAGTGCCATCATGTCATCGTCATCATTGTTTTGTGCGTGCTGTTCAGAATTACTTGGAAACTGATGAAACGATATGCCAGACCTTCTACCATGCATAGGCTAACATAAACCACAGCAGTTAACCGTTGTTGCAGAATATGCTTCCAATAATGCTGCTCTTTCTAATGTGCAATAAACGTTGAAACCACACACCAGCCTTGAAGCAGCAGTCGAAAGAATGCACCGCAAATGGCACAAACACTCTCTTTGAATAACATCTTTTCATAGAGTGGCCAGGTGCCAGAGCTGCAAACTAGGCTGTAGCAGGTGGCGGCAGTTGAAAGGCTGGTGATGCTGCACTGCTGCTGCTGCGTTCGAACGCAGTCGTGATAAGTGTTTCGTTTCTTCCAATAACCTTCAGTTGCAAGTGTAGTGCTCCATCCTTGTGTTACCTTCGTCTCGTGTCACGTCTAGCAGTCTACATGACATCATGCTCTAGTAGCTGGTCACCTGTTCCACCACCTGCTTTTGTATGTTCTTTGCTGTTTTTCCCACATTCCTTTTGTGAAATTTGACATGCCGACCAACAGCTGCATGCCACTATGCAATCAGTGAAGTGCACAGCATTCACTGTGGCATTCAACGCACTGTTTTGCTGGACAACTTAACCGCTGCATGGCCATGCCAACTGTTTGCCTGATTTTGCACTAACTGTAACAGTCAAGTGCAGCAGCTTTAGCTCACTAGTCTCTCAGTATATTGAAAGAAATGTGTAAAGGGTACAGAAGGCTAGTTATCCGTTTTTCAGAGTCATGAGCACATCACCGTCATAATAAGCTGTGTGACTCGCCTAATGCTGTGTAGGTGACAGCAACCGCGTTTCTTCAGCCAAGGATCAAATGCCGCGGGTGACAATGGCTCCCTCAAGCTGGTTTAATTGTACAGCCGAACACTCAATACTGGCGGACAGCTTTCTGTGGCAACGAAGGGAAAGCTACGGAGGCAAAGTGCGCACAAGTGAGAGCGTTTCTCAAAAGAGACCTGCGTTTTAATCCACGTTGGTTAAGGCTGGGGAAGAGAAAACATAAACAGCTTTTATTGGCAACAGTTAAATAAGACAGAACACACCACTGAGTGTAAAAGTTTACTCATTTTGCGAGTTTTCCGTTCCGCATCTGGGCAAACGCGAAACCATCGCATGTGGAAGCTGTGTCGATTCAGCGTCTGTTCCGAGCAACCAAAAGCACAGTCAAACGCTGCCGGACTACTTGGCGCGGTAACACATGATCAGCGTCCACGCGCCCGTAGCTTTGCCTTCATTGCCACAGAAAGTTGTCTGCAAGTATAGCACCTGCGAGGGGGCATGTGTGTTGTCGTTTTACATTAATGGTTATCTGGAAAGTACGTTCTTGCTACTGTTAAAAGTAACAAACGTATTTCATGTACTGCACCACTTCGTAAGTGCACTGTAACCTTCGTTTTTCTACTGTTTCCGTTTTGGATAAGGCATTTACCTTAATGCAGCACGAGCATTTACAGTGTTGTGTCATCAAATGGTGCCACCTGGAACACGAGTGCAGTAGCTGCCACAGTTGCTCGTGGCTACGGTGTTCTGCCACCGAGCACGATGACGCAAGTTCATTAGGTGGGGCCATGGTGGCTGCATTCTGATGGAGGCAGCACGCAGAATATGTTGCGCACTGAGATTTGGGAGTACCTTAAAGAGCCCAGTGGAGCCACACAGCCACTTTGTGAACATTCCTTTTCCACTCTCACAATCTCATCACAATTTCTTGAAAGCCCGCAGAGTAGGGAGTGTTCATTCGTTTGGAGAACAAACGATGGACGAAACAGATTGGACACAAGGAGTGCAAGTGCTGAGTCTTCAACTCAAGCTTTAATCAAAAACATGCAGGATATATGGTAATTCATGGTCATATCAAGTAGTTATCCTTTCAGAAACAAATTCTCTGGATGACTGGTGCATTTTTCTTCTTGAGTATGCCATGGTTTGATTACTTCCAGTGTTTCTCTGGTCATGATGCCTTGGCTAAAATGTGAGCCTGATGGAATAGGGAGTGTATTTATTACTAGTCACTAGAAGTGGTAGTTGCTCTTGCTACAAATGCTTTTATGGTCATTTTTCTCCCTTTCTCAAGAATTGTGCTAATTTTGGGGTGGGCACAAAACAGAGGCCAAGATGTGGCACAAAATTCTCTATAAAAGGTTCATTAACTTTGTGTGTGGACAATATAGAAATCTTGAGGTCACCAAAAGCGAACTACGTGACTTATAAACATCGTGTCAGTGCCCCTCGATTGCATTGGTTAAACAGCCAGCTCCCTTTTCAGTGAAACTAACTACACATTTTTCTCTTTTGCAGAGCCTTTCGGTGGAGCCCAATATCAACTCCATATTAGAGTAAGCACCTTTGCCCTCTGTCTGTTCCTTTTATTTCCTTCCTTGTTATTCGGGTCAGTTTTGAATTGTGTACGAAGCAGTGTTGCCGTTGCTCTGTTACTTTTGTGGTCTTTCAAATGGGACAGGCCGTGATAACGAGGCTTGAATATTGAAATAACACTTGCCATTCTTATCGTTGACCAGCTGGGACTGAGCCAGACATTACTGTAGCTGGTGTTCCAACCATAAAGAAAGTTGCTTTAAATTAACCTTGGTGCACAAAGTTTGTTTGAAGCTGAGGCGTGTCATGCATTGTGTGTGGATGCTCAGTGTCTAGTAAGAGTTGCTCCTTGCTGTTTTTGTTTTTTTCCCCACTTTTTGTATATTCCCAGTTTTTAAGCATGAAATACTCTTTCCTGTGCACAGCTGAAAAGCCATTTGTGATTTCAGTGATAATTCAAAGGAAATAAATTTGGCTCATGTTATACGTTCACCGAAAAGCATTGAAATCGGATGCCCAATTAACCCACAAGCACCCCTGAAGATCAAACTATTCATACACACCTTTGATTGCTGGAGATGAGAAACATGCAGACTGGGGTAACATCGGCCAGCCAGTGCAGCTGCAGCTGGAACAGTGTTGTGTAACTTTGTTGCCCTTTGTCATTGGCTGACATGATGCCAAGCCTTTATCACCCATATCAGCCGCTCACTGTTACAGCTGGTAAGAACTGAATAGAATTGAAGGAAATTAATCTTCACGTAATATTAGATGCTGCTAGATGCTCTCCGGGTGCATTGGCCGCAAGTGATTGGAACTTGTATTTCAGCAGAACAGTTCGAGTGTGCTTGCTCCTACTTTTGTGTATTGCAACCGTAGTCGTAGCAAATCAATTCTGTGGAGGCCTGCAAGGTGGAAGAGAGTTCAAATTGTCATCCACTGAACTGCAGCGTGAAGCACTGTTTTCTTCACGGAAACAATAGTAAATTCGTGTTCTCGTGCGATAGCTGTGTTGCGACTCGTGAACTGTTTGCATGGACTCTTCCTGATGTCCTTTTTTTATGTTCCAATGACTTTAGTTTTTGCCTAGTGTTTTTCTTTTAATCATGTATCAGAACAAAGAGGTAGCTACATTTCTACGAGCAGCATCTCCTTACGCACATTTAGTTTAAGAAAAAGTGTAGTCAAGGGTTTCATTAAAATTTGTCTGCTCGAGTAACATGTTGAAGATGAAGTTGCGGTCACTGATCAAGTAAAAAAAAGTTGTCACAGTTTCACCTGAAAGGCGAAGCATCAATTGCGATAGCAAATTTGTAGAGAGCTATACGGAGTAATGATATTAGCTTTAGCAGCTGTATAAACTTGAACATGCAGCAGCACCGGCAACACGCAGAACAGTTGTCGACGCCGTCGGCGTTTTGCCCGCGTTCGCTCAAAATGCGTGCGGCGTTGGTGACTGTTGCCGGAGCCTCTGATATAAATAGGCACTTGGTGCCGCAGCTAAACGTCGCCTCCCTTCCCCCCCCCTCCCCCACGGCCTCTCGCGCGTCGGAAGAAGGCGCGTTTGCTCTACATATATGGTGATTGTAAAGGAGGAAAGAGACGCCTACTTCTGCAGCCCTTAAGCGAGCACGGCGCAGAACGCGCGTTTGTTCTCCGCTGTGCGTTCACTCCCCGTGAAAGCGCGCGCCCCTCGCGCCCTTTCACTCGCACATACAGCGTTCGGCGCGCGGCGACGATTTCATCTCCATTGACGTCATACGGAACCTCACGGCGACGGCGACGCCGACGGCAGAAATCTGCTTTTGAGTGTCCATATAATTGCTATCGCAATAAAAGAAAAAGGAAAAAGCACACTTTTTGGAACCTATACGAGTTCCTTGTTGACTACCGAAAACTCGGATGGTTGCTTTCCTGCCAATATATGACAGGAGCAAGAGGTTTTCTTTCATCCTGTTGATAGTATTGAACATCGTTTGGATGAATAAGGACTTGAGAAAAAAAAATTTGTCATGGACTTCTTCCCTTTAGATGGTGATTGTGGTGTTATTCCAATTGGTGCAGTAATCAAAGCTATCAGTGTCATCAGCAAGGGACCTCTCAAAGTGGCTAGCACATTCTCGTGCTGTGCACGTGGTGTTGTTTCCCGACAGTGGTGGGTACATCCCAACCCCGTCAAACCTAGATTCAAACCGACCTGGTTGAAAGATTAGGCTTCGGAATAACGAAGTTCCCATTCGTAGTGAGAAAAGAGCTTTTGTAAGCGAGAAAATTGAGAATCTGATTTGGGGGGGGGGGGCACCTATTTTGGACTATCCTGCCTCATATGACGTTAGCACAAGCTGATTCACAAAGAGTGGCATTGAGGGAGTTACATGGGGATTACATCAACTCGCCTGTTTTTCCGCAGGCAGTTCAAATTAAGAGGGGGCAGCAGCAGGACCTTAAGTCGGCAAGTTTTTACTCAAGAGTCATACATTATCAAACATTAGGCGATGGAAACAATGATATACTTCAAAAATAATTGATCAGTTTAACTCAGTATAATATTTTCCTTTAGTGTCTCTCTAAGAGTCCCAGGTTGTCAGGATTAGTTCTGAGTCCCCTGCCTTGGCATCCCTCATAATCCAATGTGCAGTTTTAGAACTTGAAACCCCACAATTTATTGTTATTCTTGATTAGCAATGCCGTTCGATGCTTATTTGTTCTTGAGATGACTATTTGATGCTCCTTTATGCTTATTGGGAATTTGCTAGTTGATCGTGTGGGACCCGCCGTGGTTGCTTAGTGGTTACAGTGTTGGGCTGCTGAGCACGAGGTCCCGAGATTTAATCTTGGCCACATTTTGACAGACGAAATGCGAAAACACCCATGTACTTAGGTTTAGGTGCACGTTAAAGAACCCCAGGTGGTCCAAATTATTTTGGACTTGTTTGGTGCAGGTGAATCGAAAATTCCGTGTAGAATATGTTTTGAATGTCCTAAACCAATTCTTTTATTGTGCAGCCCATTTGAAGTTGTTATCCCTGGAGTGGTACGCTGGTGTTTAGGACGGAAGGAAGTGTGCTAAGGAAGGGGGGGTGTCTGCCCATTCAAGCTGTCACAGAACTGGGCCCAGCACCAGATTGCCAGATGATCAGTGCATTGCCGGCTTTCTTGAGCGATTTCATAAGTTCTATGGTTAAGGGGAGCTTTTTAAAAGAGTAGCTGTGAGAGTGGCAGTAGCGTTTGGCTTCTGAGCACAAGGTTGCAGGTTTGATTCCCAGCTGTGACTGATGCATTCTGAAGGGATGGAATGCGAAAATGCTTGTGCACCAACCTCTGGGGGCACCTTAAAGAGCCCCAAGAGGCGAGTTAGCTTGGAGTCTTCTACAGTATCTCTCATGGACCCATGGTGTTTTGGGATGTTAGAGCCAGTCACTCAACCAATTAATCAATAAACCTTGGTTGACTTTTTGTTCACAGAAAGGGACCAAAAACACAAGTGCGATATTCTTGATGCTGCAATGCATTGCCGGTGTAAATAAATCTAAAAATTGTAAGTTATTTATTTTCTGCAACCTTGATTTTTTTTTTCTGAACCAGGAAAACTTCAGAAAGAGTTCTGGAAAAAAAAAAAAAACTTGTCTCGCTGTTTTTCTTTCAATGAATAAAGCGGAAGTGCATGTTTCACTGGCTGACCTCTCTACGGTGCATACAGTTGACGAGTGGCAGTGACGTACGCTCTTCGTAGGCTGTCAGTGACAGGCAGAGCAGCACACGCATAGGCCACCAGAGGTGAATGCCCGTCCTTCCCACCTGTTGTCTCCTCCACATCTGGCATTAGTCGTCATGGTCTATTGTTGGGCGCAGTTCATTGTGCTTTTCACAGCTGTTCGCTTTTGCAAGTTGTGTAGATGTCTTGACGTCAGAAGTCAACGTGCGAAACTGGGGTCACTGGCTTACTACGTAGCAGGAGATTCTTCGCAGCCAAGTCTGCTCTGACTGTTGACGTCAAATATGTCGCTGCGACACAGATCTGAAATCTTTGTTGCCTCTTTAACAAGATCGTAACTGCATATCGGATGACATAAATCTAGAGACCAGATGTCAGTGTCTTCATGTCCTTTTCTTTTGTTTGGTGATAGTGGGGATTGTGTAAGATCCGAGGTAAAAAGCATTCATTCACAAGCGTAGGTGGATGTTGGTGGCAATGCTGTTTTGTTGATACCTGCTTCTTACCGAGGTGTGCAGCTCACCAAGATGTTAATAATCCCGCAGTAGCGTCGACTGGCACAAAGGTCTGTGCCGTGACGCAGAATAGAGCTAGGATACTAGCGATGACAGGCACATAGGCACAGAGCATACTCTTGTCCAAGCATCGTGTGCTAGGCTGTACTGCTAAGCTATGCGTAGCCACTGTTGCATATTTGCTTCCAACACAAACAGAAATCCACACGCATGCCCCTTTGCACATGGTTACAATAGATGGTTGCAAACGATAGGCCTGCTGGAAAACAGCAGGGGCTATCTTGAGTTCAATAGAATAACCTAGCAGATGATACAGATTGCACATAAAGTAGCGAGGGTAACTCTCTACTTTCTCAGGTGGGCTCCGTGACACGGCCCTGACCGACATGCCGGTCAACGCTCCAGTGAGGTACAGATAATGCATCAGCTTGAATAAAATGACACTTGTATTCAAACTGATGCCATATTTGCAGGAATTGAGAACTACTTGGCTCATGTGAATTATCGTTTTGCTAGCCTCCTGAATGACTGTTGTTTTGCTTGAAATAAGGTTATATTCAATAATAGTTATACCGCATTTACTTGTGCAAGGCCTGGACTTTATTTTTCGGATTTTCTCACAGGATGCGGGCCTTGCATGAGGCAGGCATATAGCTACTCACTGAAGCCTCCCAACTGTGTGCGGACAACTATCTACAAACGCAAATGCTGCCGACTATGAACACATTTGCAGTCGCCGACTGATTTTCTAAACAGTGACAGTGCTGCAGAAATGTCCGATTAATCTCGCAGTGTGAAGTTTTGTCCTGTAAGCAAACTTGGTAGGCGTTGCTTTGGCCGCAAGTTGTTGCCAGATGATAGCCAGCAGACCGAAACTCCGTTTCACGCACGTGGCCATCAGTCCTGCCCATGCGCAGGATCTCAGGCCGAATTGCCGGTGGGGTATACCGGTACAAACATTTTAAAGGCGAACTTACCGCTACGACTTGCCACTGCCGCCCCCTTCAGCTAGGCCAAACCAGCTGCGCCGTGCCACTTCATTGGAGTCGGTGACAAAGTTGCAGTTTAGTGCCGAATGCAGAACATGAGGATGATAACTGATACCATTGTCGGCATGACAACTAGTACTGCCATTTATTAGCAGCTTCCGGAAATAACCAGCACGCAGGTATGCATGTCATGCTTAGTAAAAATTATTTTCCAAGATTTTCGCACTCTAAAGGGGCGTGCGGGTCTTGCACGGGGGTAGGCCTGTGGGTTCTTGGTGTCTCACAGGAGACCAACCACCGCGGGTTTGAGCTTAGCGAGCCACAGGGCCGCGTCAGCCGTCGCCTCCAGCACCGCTCGCGAGCTCAGAGGCCGCAAGGGGCTACCGAGCGACGCACGCAAAAACACAGTAAAGCCCTGAGTTGACGGAAACCGTTTATTGAATCCGTCGGCACCAGCACTGCACAAAGGCCCACGCGGCGGGGAACCAAAGGGGTCCCGCACCAGGGCAAAAATACAATAACAGGTGCCTATAGCACGTCGCTGCCAAAACACAGGCTCAAGCTGGGACACGCCGCTAGGAAAAGTCCCGGCGGCTATGCTACTTGCTCTGGCGATAACCAATGGGCCAACTCGCGAGAGCATGGGCAATCTCCTTCGGCTTAGGCTTTCGGCAAGTGTGGCTCGGTGTGGTACGACCTCGCGCGAGCGCTAGGCACCGCTCGTTGGCTTAGCGTCGGGAAAAGGATCAGCACAAAGTACGCGCTCCCCGCACGGGCAAAGGCACAGTGCGCGAGCTCCAGTCCTAGTCACAAAGGTGTCGGCGGACAAGAGGAAAGCATGTACGTACCGTGCGTTGGTCCCGGAGATCAGAGAGCCACGCTCCGCCACTAGCAGCCGACACGGCTGCATAGTGACATCAGCACCCCGCCCTCACCGCAAACCACCGCGTGCGCAGTGCCACCGCGGGAACCGGTTAGGAGCAGGATGGGGAAGAGGCGGGGGATGGCAGAACAGGTGAAGCCCGCGCAATTACACCGGCGCCTCCCTCAATCCCCACAGGCCTTACACGAGTAAATACAGTAATTAAGTAGAAATAATCAAATCGCTTGTGTAGAATCAAGTCGCTTAGTTCAGTGCAAGGTTTTGGACTGATTTGGCTGTTGTTGCAACTGATGTACGTGTGGTGGTGTTGCAACGGTATGGAAGCAGAAAGACTACTGCAGAGGGAATAGATAATTTAACTCTTTATTTGGTGAACTTGCACGCAGAATAAATGTAACACTCGCAAGACAACAATAACGCCATGCACGGTTGTTGGTCATCATATCTGATGTTATCGGTTATGGCTTTGTGTTGTTTATACAGGCGTTGATATGCATTCCACAGTAACCACTGGGGCTCACGTTCATTAACATCGTGCAAGCTCGTGATTAGTTATGTCTCTCGCAGCAGATATGGTTAAAATGTTCAGGAAATTTTGGATACTTGCACCGAATGTAATCTTGCACCGAGTGTAAACTCGATAAGTGAATATCCAGTGCAAATGGTCATCGGCAAGGAGTAAATTGTCACGTATTAGAAGAGGGTCGCAAATTGACACGCATGCTCAAGAAAGTAAACAGGACGAGCAGCCTCGTGCAGTCTACTCATGCCCTCTTCTAATAGCTGTGTTTCACCAACCAGCCCTACAAAATGCAAAAAAGACAGGCAGTATCTTTTAAACTAAAGTTTACATACAATAGGAAAAGTGAAGCTGTGCTATGCTATTATGTGCTAAGGTGCTAATGCCATTATGTTTATATTTTATTCATGTAACTGCCGGGTCATTCACCCGGTAGTTCGTAGCAGCTTGTGAGGTTGGAAAACTCTTGTCAATGAAAGATACGACAACATGGTAGTGCAAACATACAGAATGCCTTTATTGTTGCTTGTGCTACAATAATGTCGGCTAGCTGAACAAGAGTAGCTCCTCATTTTTTTCGTATAGTTGCTAAATATTTTCGCATGATCAGGGAGACAGTTTGCTTTTAATTGTGGTATATTAAGCCTCTCAGTTCCCCTGATTATCCTTGCTTATTACTACTTATGTTACAGTAGTTATGATACCACCAGTGATATTACAGTAATGACATCAGTACTGCTCATTGCCATGTAAATGCATTGTGTGCATGTTCTCAAGTTTGCCTTTGTCTTGAGCTGTGAAAGTTGCAGCAGTCATATAAATGTTGCCCGTCTTCTCCTCGCTGGGGACCGACCACTGGCTCGCAGATTGCAGGATGTGGAAAAGATTCAGCTGTCAGAGGACACAGTCAACCCCAACCAGGAGAAGACTGGCCCCAAGGACTTTGAGCTGCTCAAGGTGCTCGGCAAAGGTGGCTATGGAAAGGTGAGTTGGGAGACCTCTGCATTTCATTTTGAAAAAAATTATTTACCCTCAAGCATCACCCAAAGCGTTAGACATTCTAAGTCATGGCAAGCAGCTTAACTGTAATCCTTGTAAATAAAAGTGCAATCATTGCATTTTACTGGTAGTACTAACACGTGGAGTGAAACTTGGTCCCGCTGTGGTGGGTCAGTCAACTAAGGCTTTGCACTGCTGAGCACGAGGTCGTGGGATCGAACCTCGGCTATAGCGGCTGCATTTCGATGGAGGTTGCCGGGATATGGGGTGCATTGCCGATGGCCCTCTGCCTCGACACACCGAGCCCCGCGGTAGACGCATGCCTGCGCATCAACCGCGGTCCGGTACAAGCTCGAGGAAACAAGACAACCACGTGTACACTCGGAAAGCATTTATTACGACTGCAACTAACACTTCGAGCAGGCCAGCTAGCTATAGTTGACATCGCTGAGGGTTCCCTCGAAGAGAATAATACACTAGGTAAAGAAGGGCTTCCGACTTACCAACTGGGGAATACGGGGCGGCCGCGGCGTTTGCCGCGGCAAGAACGCGGTTGACTAACCACCTGCGGGAATATGGGAGCGGCGGCGGAGACTTCCGCCATCGCCGCTTGCTGGGGACCAAAGAGACCCGGGCGATATCAGCGGGATCTCGCGTGACCCACCCGGTGGCGCTGATAGCGCTTGCGATTCCCGCGCGCCGCCCGCGGAAGGAAAGTTTCCCCTCTCCCAACTCTCCCTGGCACGCATGCGCTTGACGCGACGTTCGCTGCCCGTGCGGCGGTTATGGGACACGAGGATTCCCACAAGGTGAAATGAAAAAACGCCCGTGTACTTCCATTGTAGTGCACGTTAAAGAACCCCAGGTGGTCAAAATTAATCCGAAGCCCTCCACTACGGCATGCCTCATAATCAGAACAGGTCTTGGCACGTAAAACCCCAGAGAGAAGTGAAACTTGGAGGTTTAGCAACGAAGCTCAAAAAGAAGTTAACGAACATGCAGCGAGCGACAAAACAAATAAAGTTATGGCATAACATTAAGACACAGGAAGGCATTGGTGTGGATTAAAGAGCACATGGAGGTACTGTATTCAAGTGGAGATGAAGAGGAAGAAATTGAGTAGGGCAGGCCATGTTATGTGCAGGGCAGATAACCTGTTAGTCTATTGGAGTTGCGCAGTGGGTGCCAAGGGAAAGGAAGTGCGGTCGAAAACGGCAGGTGAAATTGTGTAGGATGGCATCAGCTGGACACAGTACTGGGGTTATTGGATATTGTTGGGGAGAGGCCTTCGTCCTTCAGTGGGCATAAAACAGGCTGGTGATGATGGTGGTGATTACAGAAAGGTTGAGCTGTTGCATCAGCATCGAGGATAGAGAGGTAGGTGAGATGCTGAGGGGTCAGCCTGAACCCTAGTGTTCTAGCTAGCTACTCAATGTTGGGACAAAGGGAGGGGGAAACAAATGGAAAGGGAGAAAGTGGCGATTTCAATTAGGAGAGTAAAGGTGATGCCCGTGAATAAAAGAAGCACCAATAATAAGGTGTACATAATAGATTGTACATGCAAGACCCAGCTGTGGTGGTTGAGTGGCTATGGCACTCTGCTGCTCAATGCAAGGTTGCAGGTTTGATGCTCTTCCTCATCAGCAACACTCCGATCAAAACTCGGTGCAACACAGCTTGTGTTTATGTTTTGGGTGGACATTAAAGAACACCAGAGGTTGAAGTTTGAATCCTCTACAGCGTCCCTCATAAACCAGTGTATAATTTCAGCACAATAAATCCCACAATTCTTTGACATACACAAATTGGGAATAGGAAATGTGGGGAGAAGTCAATCACTTTCGCTTTTTTTTTCTGTTCTATTAAATGCGAGAGCATTTCTTTAGATACTCTAGCCAACTTTTGTCTATGTGGCCCCGATATGGTGATCGCGTAAAAAGAATCAAGTAAACCTAGCCCCTATGGGAAATCAGCCCAGGGCCTGCAGCATAGTAAGCAAGTACCTATCCTCTGCACCAAGGCAACAGCTGAGAAGAGGCCCGAAATACGTGCTACATTTGAGCGAAAGGGCACCACCGTTATCGTGCTGTCACAGTATCAAAGTGCATGCGTGGCTCGCACGTGGGTTTGGCCGCAAAAGCGACAAAGCCAAGAAAGTGCACTCTCACACTTTGCTCACTCGGCTGTAATGGAAGTGGAATAAGGGTAGTGTGCTGTGTGAATGCTATTGCACGACTTCAAACTATCATCGTAGTAGTGTTCTGGTAGATTTTTTCTGGCCTGAAATATACATAAGTGCATGTTAAATATACTGACATGTATTGTGCATGTTCCTTTCGCCATGTTAGTGCTGCGGCTGTTGAAATAGACATTTCTGTGCAAGTTTGTGTCTCCAGCCTTCCTCATGTGTCAACTGTCGTGGCTGCTGACCTTGTCTCTTTCCTTCTTGCTGCATTGCAGGTTTTCCAAGTCCGCAAGCTCACAGGAAAAGATGGAGGTCGCATCTTTGCCATGAAGGTGCTCAAAAAGGTGTGCAATCTTCTTTCTCTCCCTCACAGCACGTCTCTTCCAACAGCCTCAAATGTTTTTGGCGATTAATTGCACAAAGCTGTTGACTATGTCTGTCTGCCAGAAATACGACCTTTCTGTGTAAACATCTTGCTCGTCTGGTTAGCTTTAATAGTTTCCAACGAAATATAACTTCTGCAAACATTATCACTTCCTTATGTGATTAGTATGTATACAGTTGTGCCTCAGTATAATGAAGTTATACTTGCAGCGAAAGATTTCATGCAGCCGTGGCCTTGGTTATTATTTATTTGGTTTGCACACATAAAAACAATCGCAGAGCAAGGAAGAGCGCTGGCTGGCAACTGCCACCAGGAGGGGCACACCACCTGCCAACTCTAGAAGAGAAAGGTATACATAGAAAAAGAATAGTGAATGAAGAACAGGAGAGATCAACAAAGAGAAAAAAAAAATGTCACAGTTTCGCCCTAAGGGCGAAGCAATGAATGCGATAGCAACACAGCAATGTCATACGAAGTAAGGTGAGCGGCTTTGGTAGCAACAACACGCAGAACTGTTGTCGACGCCATCGGCGTTTTGCCCGCGTTAGCTCAAAATGCGTGCGGCGTTGGTGACTGTTGCTGGAGCCTCTGATATAAATAGGCACTTGGTGCCGCAGCTAAACGTCGCCTCCCTTCCCTCCCCCTCCCCCACGGCCTCTCGCGCGTCCGAAGAAGGCGCGTTTGCTCTACATATATGGTGATTGTAAAGGAGAAAAGAGACGCCTACTTCTGCAGCCCTTAAGCGAGCACGGCGCAGAACGCGCGTTTGTTCTCCGCCGTGCGTTCACTCCCCGTGAAAGACGCGCCCCTCGCGCCCTTTCACTCGCACATACAGCGTTCGGCGCGCGGCGACGATTTCATCTCCAAATGACGTCATACGGAACCTCACGGCGACGGCGACGCCGACGGCAGAAATCTGCTTTTGAGTGTCCATATAATTGCTATCGCAATAAAAAAAGGAAAAGGGGGGGGGGGGGGGGTGTACGAACAACACAAGAATAAAACATGCATGTGCGTCACACATCGGGCGGCACTTATCGTCCGGCAAATGGTGCGCAAGTTAGGAAGAAATGGGAGCAAAATTTGGTTATTTCAAGGTTTCTACGTTTCAGCAGTAAAAGTTACTTCACAGATTCCCAGCACAGTTAGGGAGGTCAGCATCCTCTCAATAAGCATTTACAAATGAAATCCTGGAAGAAAATAATTATGCGATCAAAAGCACTAGCGCCATGCATTACAGATTGTGTCGAGAGGCTAAATTTTGGCAGGGTCTGCGCGGGGGTGCTAGCAGCAGACATCAAACGAAACCACCCATACATGTGTATTCAGGAGCATGCATATGCACCCCCACTTTCTTGCTTTAGCATGATTTCGGCGTTTTAAAGGCTATGTGCAGCACCCCTCTGAATTTGCAGGATCAATCTTGATATATTTAGCAAATGAGAAAATAGCGGTTGGCAAGCAGGCCACCTAGAAAGGCCATGTTGCCCATGATCATCAATGTCACACAAGTAACCACATTTCTTCAATTAACTGCACATACACACTCATACATACAATGTTTACCCTAAGAGAGAAGTTAGGTTTTAGACTGAATATTAAACGAAAAAAATTTGTCTGGAGTTATGATGCTGACACCTTTTTGATATGTGTAACGTAATGTGTTATTTTGAACATGAGGTCTATTTTTGTTAATCTCATTTAGTTCTAATTTTGTGCGAGCTTTGTTTACTTTAAAGTGATAGATTTGTGCTTTAGAACATCTCAGGCGTCAATATTATCGCAAACAGAGCTTTAGTATCCGAGAAATTGAGGTAAATGCAGGACACGATTAGACTCTTCTGGGACATTCAAGTACTAGCTCGATGACGAAGGAACTCCTCATTATAATTCTGTCACTATAGTACTCAACCACTCGTAATAGAAAAATCATTGTATTGCATTATGAGACAAAATAAAATGCTCCTTCTCGAGTTCTATTTCAGTTTTAGAAAAAAAAAAAAACTCATTGATGTTACCCTTGGCAATGAAGTGGGCAGTTGAGAGGTTTCGTTTTCGCCACTCTGCGAAAACGAAACCGGTTCCAGTAGTTTCGTTATCGCGTAGTGCTGAGCTGCTTTTGCTGTCTCGCAAAACTCCCACTTATTGCAAGTACAGTTAAACCTGCTTATAACGAACCTCCATATAACGAATTCCTGGATATAAATAACGAAGTTTTTGTATTCCCCGCCGTGACTCCATAGAAGCACATGTATTTGAAACCTCTATGTAACGAAGTGGCAGCGGGAGACCCCCTCGATATAACGAATTTTCCCCGCCGACAACCTAGAGATTTCGCCCCAAATTTTGTCATTTTTGCGCAAGCAGCAACCGGAAGCACCTTCTCCGTCGCGACGGAATGCAAAGCGACGGCGTCGCACTTGGCGCACTCGAATTCACGGCGCGAGAGCGAGCCCACGTGTGCATTCGTGCATGCGAGCGTGCGCGAGGCGGGCCTGCATCCCTCGACCCGGCAATCTTGCCGCCGTGGGCGTGACCTTTCCCCTTCTCTTCATTCAAACCTGACCCCGCCACTTGCTGCAGCTGGCCCAGCCCGTCAAGCCGGCACTCTCCTTTTCCTGGTGATGTTGCCGAAGGAAAAAAGAAAACGTTTCGTTCTTTTTTTTTTTTTCAATGTGCTGGCTGTGTCACTCTCTGGTTACTGCGCAAGTCTGTGTGCTTCACTTCACTAACTTGACACTAGGTGACACTATACAACGCTACGCCGCCATCGTGTCGCTCGCTCTACGTTTCCGACGCCTCGCGCTTGTGCGAAACGACATACGGGACGCGTCCGCGCATCCAGTACCTGGTGTGACATTCGAAGAATGAGTGCTTCGACGAAGAAACGCGAGATATTGACCTTGTCTGCAGTTCGCTTTGAAGATAAGCCCGCGCGGGCGCACACTTTTTCCACATCGCAGATCGCTTTCAAGATACGGCGGCCACCGCCGAAGTAAACGCCTCCTTTTCTCGCCTCCCACGCCGTGCCTAGCCATAAAATAAAGCGCGCTTCCGGCCCCCTCCCCCCCTTCTCCCTCACGCGCGAGAGATTGAGTCAGCTGACCCCCGCAAGCTTTCACTCGTACGCACAGCGTACGGCGCGCGGCGACGATGTTGCCGTGTTTGGACTTTACACGGAACCGCAAAGCGACGTCCACGGGACGGCACAAATGCGCTTCGCAATAAAATGTGCTTCTGCGCGGTTACTACTCCGACGGAGACAGCGAATTCGCACCCCCTACCGGCAGCTTCTCAGCGTTACCGGGAACTTATCTCGAAGGCCATGCTTTTGTGTGCGGCAATCGGCAGAAAATACATCATGGTGGCAATGTTGTAAGTTCACTATCGCTGGTGACTGTCGTCGGGGCGTCGCAACTCGAGAATCGAACGTCTGCGCACATGAGATTTTGCCGATTTTGTGCCTGTGTGTGTAGAACAAGAAAAATAGTACGCACTAACCGTTTGGTGAGCAATGAGCGACTACGGCTTAAGCGGTCAGCCAATACATGGGGTTCAATGGGGGCTGGGTAGGGGAATCTTCGCAACATTTAAACCACAATTATGCATTAAGCGGGTACGTATTAACGAGGTTTGACTGTACTATCCTTACTTTGTATAGCTGCATGTCTGCTAATTTGCTGTCGCAATTGCAAAGACCTTCGCCTTTCGGGCGAAACTGGGACTTTATTGTTCATCGCAACTTAAGTGTATTGGGGGTAAATCTTGAGTAATAGTACATACTGTAAGCGTTTCTTTTTCCAGTTTTCATGCCGAACCTGCATATCACGAAATCCTCTTTATAACGAAGTTTTTCGGGAATTTGTCAATTTCGTTATATCCAGGTTTAACTGTAGTAGACAATGCCACGTCCGTGTGATGTCGCGGAATTGCCATACAGTTCCCGCCACTTGACCAAGAGCAGCCGCAGAGGTGGACCCAACGCTTTGTCTTGGCTTGGCTTTTTCATGGCCTCGAATTAGCGTTCTGAGCAGAAAATCGTTGCGCCGCCTGTCAGGTGCCATTTTACTCACCGACGGCAGTAAAGGGCGGTGATGGCGTATGCAACAACGCCACTCCCCCACTTGGGGGCGGGCTACTTGAATTGCGTTAAAGGTATGTGGACCCTTCAGATGCAATTTTCTCCTAAATTAAGTCTTTTCTTGGCACGAAGCAAGTGCTGCGAGGTTTCTGGAAAGGTATTTTAACAGTCCACGTCGACTTAATACAGTTGAATGTTGATAATTCGAACTCGAAGGAGCCTGAAAATTTGTTCGAATTAAAAGGACTTATTTTTAACGTATTCGTGCACCATAGCACGGCGTACGAACAATGCGAGTCGTGAAATATTGTGGCGCGCAAGCACATAGCGAGCGAGGGCCACGAAACTGCTCACGTCGGCCAACGCTCGCATCCCGATACCGGCAGAAAACAAAACTTCAGGGAGCGGGCGGCGCCGGCACGGCGACGGGCACGCGTGAGGACCGTCGAAGGTGAGGGAGGCAGGGAAGCAGATTTGGTCTCGGCAACACCGTCGCTTCGGTGGCTCCCCTCGCCCTCCCTCACCTTTGACTTACTCCGTGCGCCCTTGCCGCCGCTCCCGCCGGCCTGGCGCCAGCTTATAGCCCGCTCCCTGAAGTTTCGTTTTCCGCCCTTGAAACGAGCGTTGGCCGGACTGGGCCTCCATCGTTGCTTCCCTCTGCGCCGCAGCCGCAGCATTGGCTGAGACGTTGGCACGTACACCCATGTTCCGGCGCGACGCAGAAGCAGCGACCTTGCCATTTGAGAGAGTTAAATTTCTGCCGCTTTTTTTTTTTTTTTTTTTTATCCACGCGGCATTGAGGGGTCTCGCCTAAACTTTTGCTCTACGGCGGTGTCAGAGCAATGCCGGTCGGAGGCGCCGCCACGTGATTTGGCTTACTGCTGAAAGCATTGTCGGTGCGCGGTATGTTCGAATTAACCGTCGCAAATGCTTTCGTGTTCGAATCTCCGGGCGTTTTCGCCCATTCGAATACACATAACTTTAATGGGACCACGGTGTCAGTTCGAATAAATCAGAAGTTCGAATTAAGCGTATTCGAATTAACGAGATTCGACTGTATTTGCCTTTAGTGTCCCTTTAATTTTCCCTAAGAACTTGTGGAAAAACAAATTCCTCAGATTTTCGCTAACTAGGGTTTCAATGACTTCTGTATGATTCTAGGAATTAAATAGAACACACCTCATTGCTCTGTCTAGCCTAGAACTAGATTAGCCAAACTTCAAAGAAGACTTCCAGAGAAACACTATTCAGGTGTGCCAAACAAGTCTTTCATTGCAAACGAAGCATTCCCTTATCTAGGCTAGTCATTTCTTGGCTTGCAATTTGTGAAGCACGTAAAGGCCCAGGCAAGCATGGGAACCACAAGTAGTGCATGCATTTGTGTGTAGATCTCATTCAAATTTTTCCAAGTGCACCACCAGTGGCACCATTTGTGATCGCATTACAGTGAAATGTCAGTACCGAACAAATCTCACAGGACTGCTGGAAATCATTGCTATCTTTTAAATTTTTTTATTTGTTGTATCAAAAACATGCAAATTGACGTTAAAACAAAATTAAATCAGAGGAATCATCTACGTTTCCAAGCAGTACATTCACACAATAGAAAAAACTGCGCAAAAGCGACGAGGACAAAAAGAAAACGGGTACAACGGACGGCCGCCCGTCCTCAGTCTCTCTTGCGCTGTTTTTTCTTCAAGTATGTTGCACCAACTCGCCCACATCAAGCTCGTGCTGCTCCACATGATAGGCATGAGAACACGCGTTCATGTGCCGAGGTCATCTCCGCTTGGTGCAGGCACAGCTTGTACAGACCTCGGATCTGTTAACACTGTGCAAATCTGTGCCCAGCCGTACATCCGCACACCGTATGGACAGTGACCGACGGTGAGATTACGTGCCACAATTCCAAGCATGTTCCATCTGTTTCTAGATGAAATGCGATGCTGAAGGTCTACAGTTGTCCTGGCGTGATGATTCCCGAGTTTGTTCAGGCTCTCGCAGATCATTCACGAACCGTGCAGCAGTGAATTTCTTCAGAGTGTAAGATGAGGAGTCTTGAGCCGTCGTACCCAGTAAGCGTAGAAGCGAGCTGATGACACCAATGGCTGTTGGTAAAGTGCAAGGCGTGCATTTACATTGTTTATGTATCGGAGATCTGTATATGCTGTGCCACTGCTCGCTGTCGCCAAACATTACCAAAACCATGAAGCATCTATAAATTTTATCGCTTTCTTTGTGTCCTTCGCCGACTTAATGATCGATCTTGGCTTTAGGTGGCGCTTGGCCGTCGTTTTCCTCGATCCTTCAAGACTGTCGTGATTGGGAGCCGTCCAATGGGTGGATCTCGCAATCGTTGCAATGCCAACGGTGCCGATACGTATAGTTTCTAGTATTTCTACGGGCCGCCATTACTGCGGGTGATGGGGATAGGGCTGGTACAGATTGGTAATCGCAGCCACCTGGTGCTGGTGGTGTGCCCAATTTTTCCCCACTTCTGTAAGTGACAAGTGTGGGTGACATTTTGGGTTGCAAATTTGCTATCTTGAGGTGCTACTAAAATAGAAAAAGCATGAAATTTTGCTCGTCATCTTGAAATATTCGGTCTTCAGAAATTCATAGCACTGAAATATTTTCACATTAAAACAATAGGCTTTTAGCTGGAGATGTTTAAGTTTTCAATAATCTGAAATCATTTTTAATACTACGAAGTTCGTAGTAATGAGAGTTCACTGTAGTGGCAGCTTACAATGGTCGCCCAGTGCTCATACATACCAGAGGCAGGCTTTGTAGGAAATGTGGACTGTCGGCACTGCACTGGATGGCACGCAGAGAGATGTCAGTAATGCGGCAGGCATTGGAAATACTTCTCCAGTAGTTCTTGTGAGCCAGTATTGTCATTCATGGAACCTCTTCCTCAACCCTCAATGTGCTTCATTGATTTTCTCCCTCACTCGAAGTGCGAGTGTCATTCGAAACAACTTGTGTGACTGACTACCGCTTTATAATGTAGTACTCATCAGATCACTCCATTGATCTGCCTGCACTTGCAAGGTTTATACGTTAGATCTTTGTTCTACAGTGCAGTCAGCTTGTAACAATACCATACATTACAATATATCAGTTAGTCGACTTGAGCGTATGAACCTATGCATTAGGGCTATGATAAGGAAACCAATATATAACAATGTTTCATCCACCACATATTGGATATAACAATAAAAATTTTGCCTTCTGGGCGGCGTTTTCCATGCAGAATAATCATTACATTGCTAAGTTCCCCTTAACTCTTTCCGTATCGCACCCATTGAGCATCGTTAGCCCGCTATCGATGGTTTGAAACGCAGCTTACGAGACCTTACACGCCGCTCAAGGACACGCTGCACTATTGGATGTGAAGTAGGAGAATTGTATTGTTTTCTAAGCAGTTCGCATATTTTCATCCAGGTGGTAATTTTTTATGCGCTCCGAAGTTTAGCGATCATCAAAGTAGAAAGTAAAAAGCCTCCGAGAGGGGCATGCACGCTTCGAAAGATTGCAGATCTTGTGATTCTACTGAGTTTGCAGCTGATTTTATCGATGGATCGTGCAGCAGCGAATTTGAGGATTCTGCTTTATCGTCGGGCTTTAACTCTGAGAGTGACGGCTATGCAAGCCAGCCCGGCACTCCCAACTGTAGTGCTTGCAGTTAAATTTTTATAGCGAAATACCTGTTCAATAAAAAAATGTTATGTTCTTGGAGATACTAGTGCCCATTATAGAGCAGTGCATTTTGTAATATTTTTTGTTTGATTTTTTTCTTGGTAGGTACAAGCATGTCTTTACATACTTTGTTCAATTTTATTCCACAATCTTGATTCTGGCAATTTATATCTTTTTTATGACATACATATCGTTAATAAAACTATTATGCATAAAAGTGCATTTATTCTGCTTTTTGTTTATGTATTACATAAAATATTGAGTGCAGTTCCTTCAGAAAAAGAAATCTGGCGTAACAAACAAAAAACACCTATTTTCCCCATGGTAAGGAAAGAGCTGAAAACTTTTATATATATGTAATGTTATGTGCTTATTACGAATATAAGGCCAATTTTCATTTATCTCTTTTGGTTCAAATTTCACGCAAGTTTCCTTTAATTATCTTCCGGAAAGATTTGCCAATTATGTGTTTTCTAGATATCACTAAATAGGGCATCAGTGGCTTCTGTATGATTCAAGGAGTGCAACAAAATCAACCTTGTTGGTCTGCCGCACTTAGAACACGAGTTACGAGGTATTGAATTAGTCACCAGAAAAACTTTTTCGAGTTTCAAGCTTTGAAGTCTCTCAACTCTTGTTCTAGGTAAGGCAGAGCAATAAGATTCATTTTGTTGCACTCCTTGAATCGTACAGAAACCATTAATACCCTGTTTAGTGATATCTAAGGAACACATAATTGGCAAATCTTTCCGGAAGATAATTAAAGAAAGCTTGCATAAAATTTCAAACCAAAGGACATATACGAAAACGGACCTTATATTGGAAATAAGCACATAACATAAATGAAAGATGCCGAGACGGGGCCAAAAGTTTGCCTATGCGAGTTTGTATCTGCCATTACCACGCTGCCCATCCCACCTGCACGCCGATTGCGAAAGTCGTGGGGAGCATTGCGAGTTGTCGCAGCGCGCCACAAGATGGCGCCAGACGCTCTGTGTGAGTCTCTCGAGTGAAGCCGAACAGGACGGTCGTGGCCGAGTGGAGCTCAGCGCAGCAGGAGCAGTGAATAAGTTCAATTTTTGTTTATTCTTATTTGGTTGATAGAAGTGTTAGGGTACCCGAGCTATCTATATATATTGTTTTTCATGCTTTTTTAGTTTCTTGGTTAGTTTGGTAGGACGTTAGTAGGTAGTGAATAGTTCAATTTGTTTATTTTTATTTTTTTTTTGGAAGCGGGTTGTGGCGCACGTGTTGCATGGTGAAAGCAGTGTAAAGCGGCAGTTTTAAACCGCGTTAGGGAAGCTAGCGGAGGTAGCCGGATAGCGAGTTTGCCGTACGGCTTACCGTGGCGCTTTGTTCAGGTATTTTATTGGGCTTTCTCGTTAGGTGGACGGGTGGACAATGGTGCGGCAGGCTAGGAAGGACAGGGGTGATGACGAGCTGGTGCAGTGCGAGGAGTGCAAACGTTGGTGTTATTTGGACGAGACGCACTTCGCCAGTTTAGCCGACGCTGAGGAGGCTAGCTTCGCGTGCAGGTCCTGTGAAGGATTTAAGGGAGCTGTGCGGCGGATGGAAGGGGAATGGGCAGCCAGTGTGGAAGAGCTCAAAGGGGAGCTGAAGGTGGAGCGAGAGCGGCGAATTGAGCTCGAAACTCGGATCGGTGAGTTGCTTCACAGGGAGGGGGCCGAGGTCGTCCTGGTAAAGCGAATAGCTGGCGAGCTACAAGAACGGGAAAAGCGGGCCGTGCTGGAAGAGCGGGTGGAGGCGCTAATGGTACAGGCGGCGCGTAATCCCGGGTCAGCTCAGGCGGGCGGCGGGGACAGCGCGGAGACTCAGGCAGAGGCATGCCATGAGAGCAGGGAGGGACGCCTAGGGGCCGTTGAACAACAGGCGAGAGCCGGCGGCAACACGGCGGTCCCACAACTCTACAGCGAGGTAGTGCGGCAGGCTTCGGGTGGGAAGGGACGAACGGCAGGGAGCACATGGTCACGTGTAAGTGGCGCACGGCGGGTGGAGAACCAGCTAGCGCGAACTGGAGGACGTCAATCGCAGGCGGGAGGCAAACGTGTAGAGCGAAGGGTCCTAGTGGTAGGGGACTCCAACGTAGCTAGGGTTAAGGAGGGCGTCCTTACAACAGTGAAGGCAGACGGGCGGGTGAGGGTGGAGGCCCAGTCAGGGAAGTGCATGGTTGACGCAATGGCAAAAGCTCAGAAGGTGGTATCGGACAACCTCGAGCATGAACATCTGGTCGTTATCCATGCTGGTCTCAACGATGTGCTGAAGGGAAGGAGCCAGAACCTAAACGGACAGTTGGAGGTTGGGTTGCGTAAACTCAGAGAAACCTCTGCGAAAGTGCATGTGACCATATGCACAATCCCACATGTCCGGGGCCAGGCTAGCGCGATGGAATGGAGGGTGCTTGAGGCTAACCGGGTCATTAGGGGGCTGAGCAGACCACTTGGGTACGGTATAATGGAGGTAAACCGGGAAGTGTACGAGTCTGGCTCCCAGCCTTTTGCACAGGATGGCATTCACCACAGTGGTGCCACGGGCGGGAGCGTAAGTAGTAGGATAGGGCGCCAAGCTACGGCTTTTTTGGGGGGACCCAGAGCCCTAAGACCACCAGTGTAGACGAAGACGGACCCAGAGAGGCTCCAAGATTCAGATTCAAGAAACGTAGAATCGGTAGAAGAAATAGACGTAAGCACCAGGGGCAAGGTCATTCTGACATAGGTTACATTAACATGCAAGGTGGCAGGAATAGGCTGAAGTGGGAGGAGATAGACGAGCAACTAAGGCAAGAAAAGCTGATGGTATACGGGTTTGTGGAGACACATCTTAGGTACATGGAGCAACCTCCCTGTAATCCTGACTATACATGGGAATATTGCAATAGAACAGAGGGCAGCAGAAAAGGGGGTGGAATTGGTGCATTCATTCATAAAAGTATGAACTGGCAAAGGGTCAAACAGGAATGCAAGGAGCATTTATGGCTAAAAGGGAAAGTTGCAGGAGAGCAGACACTCCTTGGCTTTGTATACCTGTGGACAGGAGCAAATGCCAAAGAGGAAAACAAAAAAATGCTGGAATGCATATCAAGTGACATTAATGAGCTAGGAGAAGGGTGCGAGATTATTATACTAGGAGATATGAACGCACACATAGAAGACATGGACGGGTACACAGACTCAACAGGCAACATGATGCTGGATATGTGTGAAATGCATGACTTAGTTGTATGCAACAGTACTGAGAAGTGTGAAGGGCACATAACATGGGAGGTAGGGAGCCTGCAGTCGACGATAGATTATGCACTAATGTCACATAGGATGCACGATAGGCTAAATGTAATGAGCATAGATGAATATGGCTCCAGAAGTCTAGGTAGTGATCACAAACGTATTAAGGTGAGTTTTAGAAGGGAAATGAAAGTAGGTAGGAGGCAAGATGAACAACCAGGTGGGATATTTTACTCGGAAAAGCAGCTTGAAATAGCAACCCAGCAAATTGAGGAAGTAATTTCAGAGGATACAAAAACAGAATGGACATATGCAAATTTAACAGGACTATTTGAGCTAGAGCTTACTAAGGTACGAGTCAGGACAAAAGGGAACAGAAGACGTAAACCCAAGAGCTGGTGGGATGAGGAGGTTAAGAAGGCCATAGAGAAACGCCAGGAAGCATCCAGGGAACACAGATATTCAAAGCAGAGGGGTGAACCAGAAGCTGATGTAGGCAGAAAATGGAACAACTTCTTAAACTGTAGAAGGGAAGCATCCAATTTGATCAATGAGAAGATCAGAAGAAAGGGGAGCCAATGGTTGTCAGAAGTAAACAAAAAGGATAGAAAAGCAGCGAAGAAATTTTGGAAACATCTCAACTCCTTGATTAATAAGACTAGCCTAGAGCAGAGGTTTATAGTTACAGCTCAAGGTGTTCGACTAGAGGGAGATGAGGCAATGGAACATATAAGAACAATGATGACAGAAAAATTTAAAGAACGAAACATAGCATGTGCTCAATCAGGTGAGGATGGACTAGTTAGTGCAGTGGCTCCACTGGCACAAAGCGAGTGGGAAAGGGCAGAGAAGAGGGTTCCTAGTAGCACGTCGACAGGTCCTGATGGCATCCCAATTATGTTGATAAAGACATTGGGCCCAAAATCTAAGAAAGCATTAAGAAAGGCAGTGAGCAAAATGATAATGGACGGTAAAGCCCCTGACGGGTGGAGACTGAGCAGGATGAGCATGATATATAAGGGAAAGGGGGACAAAGCCGACATAAACAACTACCGTCCCATAACAGTGACGTCAGTGGTTTACAGGGTGGTGATGCAGATTATAAAGGACAGACTGCAGGCATGGGTGGAGAGCGAGGAGGTGCTGGGGGAACTACAAAATGGGTTCCGAAGACAAAGAAGGTTAGAAGATAATCTGTTCTCATTGACACAGTGTATTGAAATAGCAGAAAAGGAACACAGGCCCCTATGGCTTGCCTTTCTGGATATCAAGGGAGCCTATGACAGTGTAATCCAAAAGGATTTGTGGGACATACTGGGCACTCTAGAGGTGGAAGATGGAGTAAGAAATCTTTTAAAAGATATCTATAAAAGTAACAGGGTGCTTATAAAATGGGAAAACAAGGTATCTGGGCCTATAGAGATACAGCAGGGGCTTAGGCAGGGGTGCCCTCTGTCACCTCTGTTGTTCATGCTGTATTTACAAGGATTAGAGAAAAAATTAGAGAGGAGCGGACTTGGCTTCAACCTTTCCTATTTCAAGCAGGGAGAATGGATTAAACAGTCATTACCAGGACTGATGTATGCAGATGACATTGTACTTATGGCTGACAGCAAGGAAGACTTGCAGAGATTAATGGACATCTGTGGTAAAGAGGGAGATAGCTTAGGTTTGAAGTTTAGTAAAGAAAAATCGGCAGTCATGACTTTTAATGATAATCAGGGCAGCGAGCATAGAATACAGGAGGTTACGCTGGAGGTGGTGGATAAGTACAAATATCTTGGAGTGTGGATAAACAATGGGGCTGAGTACCTAACGGAACATGAAAAATATGTGACGGCTAAAGGTAGCAGAAATGCAGCTGTGATGAAAAATAGGGCACTGTGGAATTACAATAGGTACGAAGTGGTGAGAGGGATTTGGAAAGGGGTGATGGTCCCTAGTTTGACTTTCGGCAATGCGGTCCTGTGCATGAGATCAGAGGTTCGAGCAAGGTTGGAAGTTAAGCAGCGAGGGGTAGGTAGACTGGCTCTGGGAGCACACGGAAATACACCAAATCAGGGGGTACAGGGTGACATGGGATGGACGTCATTCGAGGGCAGGGAAGCCAGCAGCAAGATAGAATTTGAGGAGCGATTGAGAGAGATGGCAGAAGGAAGCCAGCAGCAAGATAGAATTTGCGGAGCGATTGAGAGAGATGGCAGAAAAGCGGTGGGCAAGGAGAGTTTTCAGTTATTTGTACATGAGGAATGTTGATACAAAATGGAGGAAGCTGACCAGAAAACTGTCAATCAAATATTTGGACTGCAGGAGGGGTGCAAACCAGGAAACAGCGGTTAAGAAAAAGGTTAAGGAAACAGAGAGGGGTCTGTGGAAAACAGGGATGCAGACGAAATCAGCACTGGGCACATACCGAACTTTCAAGCAAGAAATTGCCAAAGAAAATATCTACGATAATTCTAGGGGAAGCTCTTTGTTGTTTGAAGCCAGGACGGGAGTATTGCGGACTAAGATGTACCGAGTCAAGTACCAAGGTATAGACACGTTGTGCTGTGCGTGTGCAGAAGAAGAGGAAACGGCTGAACACCTCATACTTTTCTGTAAGGGGCTTAACCCTACAGTGCAAGGCAACGGGGCTGATTTTTTCAAAGCATTGGGGTTTAGGGACAGTGAAGGCAAAATAGACTTTAAGCGGGTAGAAATGACCAAGCAGAGGTTATCTGATTGGTGGATAAAATTAAGGCAGGGGTGAAATTTCACCCACCACAAAGTACAAATTATGTTAATGGTCATGGCTAGGTGGCGTGTGCCACCGCCCGATTTAAAGGGTTCAGCCTCATCCATCCATCCATCCAGCGTCGCCTGCGATTGTGCTCCACTATGCTTTGGAACTATGCTCCACGCATGAAGAGAGAGCGGGAAAAAAGAGCTATTAACGAAGCGGCGCCCGCTCTTTCTACGTTCTCTCAGCAAGCACGGAAATTCGCCCGAAGCAGCAAACAGCCCAGTTAGTAGAAGATGGTGCCGACAAAGCGCAAAGCTGTGTCGCTTGAGACGAAGCTGCAAAATTTGCAAGATTCAAAGAAGTACAAGACCACGCAGGAGCGCCGCGATCATGAAGGCTGCAACCAGGGGCCATGCCGATCAACGGAACAGACGGGCTTGTGCGCCAGGCCGAAAGCGAGCTAAACCCTCCATGATAGTGAAACCAACACGGTGGAAGTCATTACCGACCTCTGGGAGTGCGTCGCTACTGACGATGAAACAGGTGGTGCTTCAATGGAGGAGTTTCTGAATGCAAATAGTGCTGCCTCGTTCTGCGAAGAAGTGTCCGACGGGGCGATCGTTGTCGCGACAGACAGCGGCGTTGTGCGACAGAGGCGACGACAGCAGCGGCAGTGATGACAAGATTGACAATGGCCCGTCTTTACACCGACCCCGATCAAGTCGCTCGTTGATTTCATGCACGCCAAATTATTGCCGCCAGTGTTCGCGCAGCAGCTGGATGTGATGCACACGGTGGTTGTGAACCTGAAACTGCCCTGAAAGCAAGTGCAGATTTCTCATTACTTCAGCACCATTCAGGAAATTCTGAATAAATCAGAAATCGGTGTGGGTGTGCCTGCTTGTGTGCGTGTGTGAAATGAGGACCTGCTTTGGAAGGAAAATAGTCAAGCCTCCTTAATGAACATGGATATATAACACATTATTGGTCATAACTAAGTAAGTCTAAAATATTTTTTGTCCTGTTCGTTTATTCTGTTTCTTTGTGTCGTATTTCTGTGTTGCGGCTTGACACATTTAGATGATTTCTCACCTACATTAACATCTAACAAATGTGTGGTTATATGCCGAGTATTCGATAATGAAGAAGGCATTTCAGTGTCCGATGCGACTTCATTGTAATGAGGCACAACTGTAGTTGCTAGCATCCTGTGTTGCAGCTGTGTAGGGCATGTTGCAGCATGCAGTATGTGCTGCTCGGTCCTGCTGACTGACGACATGGGTTTCTGCTTTCCTTTCAGGCCACCATTGTCCGGAACCAGAAGGACACTGCACACACAAAGGCTGAACGCAACATTCTGGAAGTAGTCAAGGTGGGAATGCCAAGTGGTCTCTTTGTGGTTACACTGTGCTAAAGCACCCCAGTAGACTCATATACAGTGGCCAACTTATAATTGAGACACTGACTATTCGGATATGCTCAGTTATCCAAGCCACTCTTGCGGACCACTATCGTGGCACTAAAATATCTTGGAATCAACCACAATTCAATCATTGAATTGTGGGTGACATCCACAATTTTAAGCCACCAGCGTCATTGGAAGGAGCAGTGAGCCGATGAAATATGAAATTATCAAATCAAGAAATTGCGAGGCTAGGCAAGGTATCTATGTATTGCTGTCCAACAAATATGTTATCTTTCACGTGTGTGGTAGGTTGAATTTATGGGGCAGACCATTTCATCCAGATTTTATGTTTTTTGTACAGTAGAACCTCTTTGATACAATCTCATTACGTATGATTTCCTGGTGGCAACATTCGCGATTGAGAACACAAAAATTGACCCAACACAGTCATGCTTCTATTTTACCGGTGTATTGTTCCCGGAAAACGCACAATTTCGGCACCAACATTCAGTACATCGCCAAACTGCAATCATATGATACGTCTTTCGGCCGCTAGACCCCATGTAAACAAAAAAACAGCACGAGGCGCCTGTGATCGAGAACAGTAGCCGCTTGCCGCAGCAGCTCCCCCGCAACTCGCCTGTCTGTCTCGCATGAACATACCGGCGCGCCCTCAGTTTCCTATTTCGGTACCAGCAAAACTCCTCCCGAGTCATCGCATGCCACATTCGCAGTTGTCACCGCCAACCCTATTGCAATAAGCATCTTCAAGAAAATGCCAGAAACATACTAAACGTTCGGCGCAGCCGGTGTAGGGCGCGGTATCCGTACACGGATCCACAAATGTGAAACGCAGAGCACCGCGAATAAGCAAGCTGATGACGCTCTGCGCAGATGTGAGTATGCGTGTTGCAGAGGTCATGTGTACTGTACCTTATCGCTCTGCGTCAGGGGTCACACTCTTAAAAAAAGTTTGCACCCTTTCGGGCTTATCTTGTCCCACAGCAATAATCGCCATCTGCCTTGCTTGCGTTTCCTTTCTTGAAAAATCTACGCTTGCTACTTTCCTGTCGCAAATGCTATTTCACGCTGATAATGCGGAAGCCGTTCGGGACCTGGAAGTGCTACCAGGCTCCCAGCATTAAAGAAAGGATATGCAAGCGAGACAGATGACGGTTATTGTTGTGGGACAAGATAAGCCCCAAAGGGTGCAAACTTTAAGAGTGCAAAACGACACTCCGCCCGCATTATCAATGACATCGCAGCAAGCCATGAAAAGGTGGATGATAAGAGTGGTGTAGAATGAAGTGCAATTCGCTACAAACTTGCGGTTCTATCACTTTTTGGCGATATCACAGCTGTGCACAAATTATGGAAACCTTTGGCTAATCGCACTTTCCCAACATTTTCTCAGTCGAGATTTCTAGATATCTGGAGTACAGCGCAAAAGGCATTTCGAGATAACAGGAGAAAAATATGTTGAGTTGACACCGAGCCAGAAAAAAAATTTTGACTTAACCGATATTTTGAGATGTCAGTCTGAGTTAGCGAGGTTTTACTGTATACATTATTAATCTAAGCTGATTCAGTGCTGCTCTTAGTGTTCCTTATCATTCTATTGCCAAAGCTTGTGATTGTACCCTTGTTTATGCAAGTAGATTTACAACACTGGACTAAATTTTCAATAGCTGCTTTTTAGTGCAACAGTGTAATCCGAGTTGCTTGTTCGTGCACTTTACATATGTTACTATTACCAGCCTGTAGTTACCTTTTAAGGGGGGACGCGGCTTTTGCATCGCGAAAAATGGCTAAAAAAATCGATTGTTTGAAAATCAAATTTTCAGTTTCTATAACTCTTATTCTATCTGATTCCGAAATATCATCACTGAAAACCAAGTAGAAGTGCTCTAAAAAAATTGTTGTATCAGCCAAGGTGCCGAAAAATTTCGCGGAAATAGCGAAAGAACGGCGTTTTTCAAGCCACAATATCTCCGGAACGGCGCAGCGTAGCGCCGCCATCTTGGTCTCGTTGGAAAGCGCATTTCTCCGTCTTCAAATTTGCCGCTTCAGCTATCTCCTCCATACAGAAACGAGCACACAAAAAGCAAATGATTGAAGGTTGTGCCGGAGCCACCGATTGGCCGCGCCCGCCACGTGACTCCAGCACGGTTCGTCATTGGTCCGGTGCTCGCTCCGTGATGGTGTCATCTGCACCGCTTGTTGCGGTCTCCTCGTATTTCGTAATCTCGACGAGTGTTAAAATGGGTGCTATGCGGACATCGCAGTAGCATGGCCGATCCCGGTTTTTGTGGACGTCTCAGACCCGCGGCTAGGCATTCCGAGCATCGGCGACACGGACTCCGCGACCAAGCTTCGGGCACGGAATCCTCGGACACGAGGCTAAGCCTATCGCGCGCGGACTTCTCGGATCCTTGCCTAATCATTTCGTGCATTCTACCAAAAGAAAATGCCTCACCGACTGTACTAGAGACTGCTATCAATGAGGCAGTCTGCAGGTACAACACTAGAACTACTGTATATTTATGCCCACATAGTTCTGCACCTCACTTGGTTTGAAACCCAGGCACCATGCTCTTTGTAGAGCAGCAGTAAAGAATGCCATACAAACATGAAAAACGCAGAACAAAGGCACAGCAGACCAGAGGCCACATGTCCAAGAAGCGCCACATCACAAAACACATCAAAGATTACAAATTTGGTGCGTTTTAGAGAACTGAAGAGAAGGCGAAACTTTGAGAGCCGTTTTCTCAAAACTGTTTTTTCGCCTTTCTGCTCAGTTTCTGGAGCTGATTTCTTCATTAGCGTTTAGCCTATTTTGATTCTGTTTTTTTTTTTTTTTTTTTTCCACGTTCCTTGGACTACAGTGCAGGTCGAGACAGTCTCACATTTTTATCTTGACTTTTTATAAATTTACGGTGTGGCTATTCGTTCACTCCGAAAGTGTGCTTGGTGCGAAGGTAACTTGAAAAATGACTATCTAAAAAATGTGTAGCGAAAAAAAAAAGTAAGACTGTCACGACCTCTAGCACGCATTGAGCTATGCATTCAATACTCAACGAGCCTTCCATCATGTTTTTTAAGCTCCCCAAGCCCTCCAGAAAGTTCAAGAGAGAAAAATTCTGCTCAATAAAATGTTCTCAAGGTATCACTCTGAAACTTTTATGGAAGTATCAGGGAGACATTCTAAACATTTGTGCCAATTTTCATCAAAATCCATGATGAAATCAGGAAGTTGATTTTCAAAGCCACGTCCGCCCTTAAAAGAACCAGTTTCCAAATGTCTTTTTTTTTAAGTAAACAGTTGAGCCCACTTATATAACAATCCGAGTTGAAACCAATGCTCGGTTATTATGAATAAAGACAGCATGACAGTTAATTTTCATGCGTACTGTGGCAGCATGTCTCACAGAGAGCAAAAGTGTCACTGCTCCGAGGTCCTTTAAAGCAAATGCAGAAGCACCACTCACTCTCCCATAAAGGGAGACTGAGAGGGCAACGAAGTTGTCCGAGCTCACAACAGCAGAACAGGGCTGCGCTGCAACAATGCACTAAGTCTGCTGTCAACTGTATACTTGCTTACCTTTGCGTTTTCAAACGACCCTCAGCTCAAAGCTCTCCCTCCACTCCACCGAGCAAATCCTTCTAATGTGTACTGCAGTTTTCTCGTCTCCTCATGTTATGCCTATTATTCCTTGTTTTATTGTTCATTGTGCAGTCCTTAGCTTCATTTCAAGTCTGTTATCCTCCCAAGTTTAAACCTTATACATTAGTACTGGCAGCATAAACTCATTAACACTGAATACACTGACGTGTAAATTAAGTGGCAGGGAATGTGTGCGCCCACCTTATGCTCTAGACAAAACACAGACATAAAACATAGACAAAACGTAATTGCCCTACATTTTGTCCACTTGGCCAGCTTCTCTCTTGCATGGATGTCATGTCTGCCTCTATGGCATCTTTCTTTGGTGTGCCAGTGGCCTTGCCTAATGCTGGTGACATTGCCGTGTCTGTCGTGTGTGTAGCACCCATTCATAGTGGACCTCATCTACGCCTTCCAAACGGGCGGCAAGCTCTACCTGATCCTGGACTACCTGAGTGGCGGAGAGCTCTTCATGCACCTAGAGCGTGAGGGCATCTTCTTGGAGGACACTGCTAGGTGAGGAGGCGTCTGTTAGTGCACTGCATTAGCTGCAACACAGACTGCAATAGGGCTGTGACTGTGTCTTTTACGTGCACTTGTATGTAATCCGTTTTCTACGACAGAAGAGCGGTATGTCATCTGAACATGCATACATTAATTACAACAGAAGAGCTCTTTGTGTTGTGGTTATTTTGCCATTGTACTGTTTGCAGGGCACGTGTGAGGTTCAGGATCATAAACTAAGCCCATTCGTTGTTCATCCGTAAAAAAAAAAAAGTCTGAAGTCACGGAAATGAGCATTATTTTATGGATTAGGCACATAGTCTCGTGAAGTTATCAGATGGTTTTAGCATACTATATGCAAATTTCTTGCATTTGTAATAAAATAGCATTTGAAAAGTGTACACCCTGTCATTTAGGCTTAGCAGTGTGTGTCTTGCGTAAGGAGCATGACAGTACAGCGGTGCCTGAGGTTCTCTTCGAGCTGAATTCGCGCTCTCTGTTGCATTCTCATGGAGCACATTGTAAATTCTCACTTCAGTGCCAATTTAGTTTGCATTAGCAATAATTTGTCACTATTTTTTAAGTAGGTTGTCTGTACCACCACAGAAGGGTTCAATTCTTCTCAACCAGATGGCATTACAACATTCACCCCTCAGACGGGGCAGGCTGTCTAAAAATGCGAAGTTATATGAGGAGGTTTGCACAGGGCGGTCTGTGTGTAGCACGCAAAAATACCGCAGACAGTTGCACATATCTTGGTTGAAATGTCATTGTATAGATCCAGCAGTAGATGAACATGTGGTCAGTCTCCATGAAGCCTCGGTGTTTATGGACAGTAATGGTAGGTAAGCCTTGGCACAAATGAACATGAGCAAGAGACACTTGGATGGTTGGTAGAGAAGAACCAGAGAGATGTCGAACAAAAATTGGTACATGGTCGTACTGTAGTGTAATCATATGCTTAATACAGTTGA
Source organism: Dermacentor silvarum (assembly GCF_013339745.2). Classification (NCBI taxonomy): domain Eukaryota; kingdom Metazoa; phylum Arthropoda; class Arachnida; order Ixodida; family Ixodidae; genus Dermacentor; species Dermacentor silvarum. The sequence continues at coordinate 63,197,064 of NC_051156.1, forward strand.
ACCCGGATACATCTAATCTGCCTAAGATTAGGCAGATTCTAAGAGCCATTTCAGACGTGCCATTTCAGCGCTTGGGGGTACTAAAAAGGCATGCATTCATTTTTTCAGACGTTTTCACGACCCCTAAAGAGTCTGAAAAATCGGACGTTGACTGTACAGCGATAAAGTGCCATCTTTAGAGCGATGATGATGGACATTACCTAAATAAATTTCCATTTTGTGAAAGTAAAGTTCAATGCGGTTGTCCTTTTCTTTATATCAGAGGCATGCTGCACTTTTTTTCCTAAAAAAATTGGGTGTGTGTCTTGTTTCTACTTTGTTTTAAATATGCGAAGTTGACCGTGCTAAATTGCTGTGGGGTACTGTTGAGGTCATTTGTTTGTCCGATTCAGTCACATTCATTACCTGCATGCGTGTAAGTTTTCATTGTCATGGTTCACTACTCAGAAGTTTAAGACTTGCTCTGTAAACAGTCTTGGAGCTGCATTTTGTGGGTAGTTTTGTTCGAGACCGTGTTTGGTGACAATGGTAACTCCAAACTCGTTTGCACAGTTCCTCACTGCTCATTGCTCGTGCTCATTGCTCATTGCAAGTGCTCATCGCTTTTCACAATGCCTTAGCAGCTTGTGTTTTACAAAAAATGCCTGGCTTGCAAACCAGCCTGCTATAATCGCTAACAAGTTTCTGTGGCAATGAAGTAAAAGCTACAGAAGCAAAGCGCATGCCATGACAGCGCTCCAGAGAATTAGTCTTACAGCTTCATTTGCGTTTAAGCCGTGGAACAGGAAACAAACATCATTTCTATCACAGCACTTATATTAACCCATTTGCTGCCAAAGCTGGCAAATCGTCGGGCACACCTGCAGTGGCAATATACAGTCTAACGCCTCTACAGTGAAATGACCTGTATAACGAAGAAATAATTCTATCCCGGTTTTATTGTGAGTGGTGCGGTGTGCAGTCTTTGCAACAAAGTGACCTGTATAAGGTCAACGAGGTGACCTGATTTCAGAGGCCCCAAGCGCTTCGTTATAAAGGCGTTCGACTGTATTGCCAGAACCGGCGAATCACTGGGCAGCCGTATTTTGTACTTCTCTAAGGTATTGATGTATGGCAACACTTGTCAATTTATCTGAGCATAGTTAGATATGTTACCGATAGATAGCAATAGTTACTTGTGTTGCTTTAATGCACTTTTGTATGTTTGTGGTTGTTTTTTGATTGCCTCGAGTGCCAGAAGAATGGCAGCATTGGGTGGACGCTGTGCTTTCTTCGAACGACAGATATTAGATATTCTCTTTGACAGTTACAGTGATGATAAACCTTGTGACGACAGCACTTTCTGTGAGCCGTCTTCTGAAAAAGAAAGTGAATCTCTGACGGTAGGTGTGACTTGGATTCACCAAAGGACGACCCATCTTGGAGTGCTTCAAACTTTTTTACACAATGAAATGCCTGTGACTTCAAAAACTGCACTAAGTAAAATCTGAATGATTCTCAAATGTAAATAAATGTATGTGTCATAATTTTCCCGCCAAATATTTGGGATAGGCACTCTACGCAGAAAAAAAAAATAAACTGAGCATTCAGCATACTAATGTTTTTGGTAAAAGATATGCAGCACAAAAAGCCCGCATGCACATGCGGCAGGCGGCAGCGAATGGGTTAAAATGACATGAAATGCACCACTCCATGTTATATCCTGAATTTAAGATTTTATTTCTTGCCTTTAATCTTCCCCATTATGGCAAATTTCAAACTATCGTAAGTTGCAAGCTGTGCTGATTTAGTATCTGCTCCAAGAAGCCAACAAAGTGCAGTCAAACTCTGCCTACTTGGCGCAGGAAAACGTGTAGAAACTCTGCCCTTTTCGTTGCCACAGAAAGTTGTCCGTGAGTACGCAATTAAGCTGGTGGTGCAGTCAAAAGGGGCAGAAGGTGTTTTGATACGGAAGTGCTCATCTAGTATGTGCGTGCGCCCTTCCTCTTGCTTATTTAGAAGTCCATGGGTTTTTTGCAGCTTCTACCTGTCTGAGATAGTGCTTGCATTGGAGCACCTTCATCGTGAAGGCATCATCTACAGGGACCTTAAACCAGAAAATGTCCTGCTCGATGCACAGGGTGAGTAATAGGGAAGCTGGTCATTGGTCATGGTTCTTACTTCACCACTCTGTCCAACAATGTGTGCTAGGCTCCAGAGTGTGAAAAACAAGTGGCGCATATTTGTTGCCACTGTCTTCAGCATGTAAAATACCTTTTCTTTTGAATGAGCTTTCATAGCAGAAGCACTGCAATGTCATTTGCCAACACACTATGGTATTTTAGTGCATTTTAACTACATAAAAACATGTTCTGTCGCCATTTTGTGATGGCAGTCGCATTGAATGACTGGTTCAGACATTATGTAGCGAATGCTGCAAACATGGTTTTGGTTTTGTATCCAATTGTAACATGCAGGCAATATTCAGATCGAGTTTTTTTGGGTTGGGAGGGGTGGGGGGAGAGATGCACATTAGTATTGGGTAGGTATGGTAAAAGGAAACATATGTTTCTGTACATACACAATTGCAAGTCAATTCGAACGTATGTCAACACTCCCATATCGCATCTCAGTAAAAAAAAAATAATAAGGGCATACCCATGGGCACATCCTGCAACGAAAATTTCTTAGTCGCTGGACTACTTGCCCTCACTTGTGCCATCGTCCCTTACTTGTGCTGCCGTCGTCATTGCCGCTGCATTCCCACAGCACATCTTCATTAAGCCTAATCTCGCATCGTTTGGTCACCAGGACCAAGCTGTAGGCTCAGGGCCTCAGCATCTTGGACTAGGGACGCCAACCACCTCAGACTATACTACTGTCGGCTCACTTCTATAAATAGTGTAGACTGCTTATAACGGAAGTCGCTCTAGTGGCGAATGTCCGCACTATAAACGGTACCACACTATGGCCAAAACAATTTTATTGCAATAGGAATTATATGGGCACTCCAGGCGCTCTTCTGTCGCAGTTAGGTTCCGTACAAAGTCCAGTGGCGATAAAATCATCACGACGTGCCATATGCTGTATGTGCGAGTGAAAGCGTGTGAGGGTGAGCCGCCGATCGCAGCTCAAGAGGGGGGGGGGGGGGGGGCTCTACTCCGGGCGGGCGCACGCGCTCACCAGGGCTGCTGTACCTTGAAAGATATCTGCAACGGGGGCACAGTCTGCCGTGCGTTGTGTTCTCTCAGCTTAGTTTGCGTTGATGCCAGTGCTCGTTGCTGCTGCCGCATTTTCTCACTCCAGCATTTTGAAAATGCTGGAGTTTCCACGGTCATTGAGTGAGATGCGCTCATGTTTGCTTGTGCACACGTGACACCATGCTTGTTAATGCGCAGAAAGCCGCGACGGGGGACGCGCTTTCACGCGCTCCCGCCATTGCGTCTGTGCCCGTTCCGTGCGAGGAATGCTGGGATGCATGGCCGGTGTGGCTCAGTGCGGCGGGCGAAAAATACGAACGGAGCTATTCATGTGCCAGCAATGTTTGAACGCGCCCGACGACTCCAGACACACCGGTTGCGTTGTGTCGTTGGGGAATAGACACCGGTTGTTCGCCAGGGTAAATTTATATGTCGGAGCATACCTACAGCTTGAGGGGAGTGTTCGCCGTCTCGGTTGACTGCCGAACTTCCAGGCAGCTGCACTGTAACCGATATTTCGTCTCCCGCAACTGCACTATAAGCGGTGCGCGTATACATAGAGGGCTATGGGGAAATTACCGGGAGTCTGAAAAGACCGCATTATATCCGGTCCTACACTATAAGCGGTTACATTATAAGTGGTCTATACTGTACATTTCATTCCTCCTCCTCCTCCCACATGACTGCACCACAACATCGCGTCGAACAGCCGCCCATGTCGAAAGCACCCAACCGCACACAGCCATTAGGGAGGCTCTTTTCACACACCTGGTGGGCATAAGTTCGCGACCTTCTGCAGCTAGCCACTTGTACTTACGCAGGTCCTTAAAAGGCTTGCACAAGCTGAAGTCCAGATGTTGCAGCTGCCCTGTCAACCAGCCGGGAATCATGAGCATGTCTGTGAGCTCTTTCCACAGCTTCGCTTTCACGTTGGCTGGGAGGTGGCCCTGAAACATGATGAGGTTGGCAATGTGATCTTTGAGGGATGCCCCCAGTCTCAGAAGCCATACCAGGCGGTACTATTCTACCACCATGTCATCCGTCATACAGCCTTTCTCGTTGACTCGCACAACTACACCTTTGGGGAATGCTTCCGATGGCTTGTATTTCGCTTGAAAACAATATATGGGTGGAATTTCATATGATCTGCCAAGTATGACAGTAAACTGAAGCTTTTCATTTGAGGTTGTGAGGAGTTTCACCTTACGAGCTCCCTTCACCCTCATTGTCATGCTGCTTGTCATGTCGACATACACGGGAGTTTGATTGGCATTACCACAAGTTGCAAAGCTTGAAAAAGTGCCGTATGGAATGCGAGGACTTTCTCCTCATATGTGGCAGGCAGCTTCTGGCACATGCTGGTACACACTAGCCGTCACAGATGAAAATTTTGCCCCGCTGCAGCCGCCTCTCTCGCACCACCTGTTCCGAAACATGGAACATGCAGTTGTTCGCTTTTTCAGCATAAAGTGCAGCCCTCTTGAACATTGCCTTGAATGAGCGCCGAATGTTTATTGGACCCGGAGTATTCGTGACGATTGATGAAGCATGACATTAAAACATGGATGGCAGTCAAGTCAAACAAAGAGGCGAAGAGAAATGCATGAGCGGTGTCGGTTCTACCATCACCTAACAATACTCCCCATTGATGGTTGATGGAAGTCTCGTGTCGGTCTCGCCGCAATTTGAACAGTAGTCCTTGCTTCAACTATGAACTCCCGTGAGCGCCGCATGTTGTTAAATGTTGTTAAAATTTTTTGAATCTTTCCAAACTAGTGTGCGGAGTTGACGAATGCTAAGGGTAGAGCTGTAAAGGAAACATGAAATTGTAACCGTGCTGTAGCGTCACTGATATGTTGTTTCTCTCGCCTTTATTGGTAGTGCCGTGCTTTAGTTGTGATTGTAAGTCAACCCCTCCTCCACCTTAGATTTTCAAAAAAAAAATTGTTGATTTGCAATTGTGTAAATATGGAACTCTTGTGACTTAAACTTTTATTCAGCTTACATTTATGCTGAAATTAAAATGCACTCTCTAATGTCCCAAGTGGGAAGGTTGTTGCTGTCTCCAATTTCTGTTCACATAGCTTTGAACTGTAATCCTTTCAGTGTCATTTATGCAGCTTCTCAATGAAAGACACATTTCCTTATTTATTGTTCCTTGCAGGCCACGTGAAACTGACAGACTTTGGACTTTGCAAAGAGTCAATCCAGGACGGTGCCATGACGCACACGTTTTGTGGGACGATAGAATACATGTGAGGGTCTTCCATCTCTCTGTGTTCTGATAGTACGGTCGAGCCTACCTATAACTAGCCCAGTCATGCTCAGTTATTGTCGGTTTTAATGAATGCATAATGAATGCCTAGTTATTAGAAACAAAGGTATCATGACTGATTATTTTCACGCTGTCTGTGGCAGCGCGTCTTAAATATAACAGACATGTCGCAGCTGCGAGCTCCTTTAGAGTGAACGTGCAAGTACCTCATCCGGTCTCCCAAGATGGCGCCACTCTCCTTGCATGCCCACTATTTAGCATGCTCCTTATACATGCATGGCCAGGCACAAACTAAAAAGTACCTCTCAAGTGCCAGAGATTGCGCCACACTGTACTACTCCGGTGCATGCTGTGCTCGGACATGAGGCAGTTGGGAAGCAAGGTGCTTCAGATTTCTGTTTTCCTCGCTGAGCATGTAGGTCTACAATTTTGCTGCAGTTTGTTCCGAAGCGCCTGTCTTTGGAATCTTTCTATTGTGTCGTGTCTGCTGCATGGCTGATTCTGCGCCAGGCCCTTCCATCATCGACTGCGAAAAGGAAAGCAGTGGCAATAACAGCGAAAATTGCAGTTCTAGACGCTTTCCCTTGGTGAGCATAAAACAGTGATTTGTTGAAAAAAAGTATGGCTTGTCCTAGTTCGCAAGTTCGACCATTATTTAGATGTTTCGAGTTGGCAGATGAATGCTGACCCTTCGAGAGGAAACTGGTTCAGACGGCTACATTGAAGAAGCCCTTCTTACATGGTCTGCCAATGCTTGCTCATGAAATCTCCCCATCAGTGAATTGTTCATGCTTTACAAGACGTGGGACATAGCTGTTCTTCTGAAAGTGGCAGATTTTAATCAGGGAAGTGGCTGGCTGCACCGCTTTGAGCTTGTGTTCAAAGCAGTTGCTAGTGAGGCCGCCTTGGTGAGCAGTGAAGTGTGCTCGACTGTACTGCGTAGGCTGCTTGTGCTGTAACTCTCTTCACATATGAGCACCTTCTGACCCCTTGTCGAATGTCTAACACAGGGCTCCGGAAATCCTTACAAGGACGGGTCATGCCAAGGCAGTCGATTGGTGGAGTCTAGGTGCTCTCATGTACGACATGCTCACAGGAGCGGTGAGTGTGTTTGTTGTGTTCTTGCTTGTGCATGCAAGTTTTCATTGTTGCTTACAGATGGTGGGCGCTTTCCAATCTGTGGGCCATTGGTAACACAGCATTATGGGAGTGGCAGCATGCTCACATGTTGGCCACAGGGCACTGATTCTGTGTGCTGTCATTTTCCCAGCCAAGGGTTCTAAAACTGTTCAGGCACGAGAAACTTGACAGATGTCCATGCTATCTACTCCATGTGTATGCCCTGGAAATAGGCACATGTCCCGTATTTTCTCATATAAGGGGCTCACCTTTTTCACTAAAATTGGGTGTGGGTTCTTTAAGTACCACCTACATGCACACAAATTGAACAAGTGTCTACTTACTATGAAAATCCATATAGTGTTCTGCAGCCTGTGAGGTATATGAAATAAAGTAAAATAATAATAAAAACAGTTCCGCTTATGGCCTTGTGTATTGACCCAGAAAGCCTTAATTTTAGCTTGTCACTGTGTTAACGCCGACTGGCTAAGTGTCACCCTTCAAGGGGGGGATGCCAACGGCGCTCTGCCTCGGCACACCTGAGCCCCGCGGTTGATGGCCAGGCGTGCGCCAACCGCAGGTCCAGTACAAGCTCGAGGAAACAATAGAGAACCACTTGTACACTCAGAAAGCATTTATTACGACTGCAACTAACACTTTGAGCAGGCCAGCTAGCTATAGTTGACATCACTGAGGGTTCCCTCAAAGAGAATAATATGCTAGGTAAAGAAGGGCTTCCGACCTACCAGCTGGGGATACGGGTGGCCGCGGCGATTGCCGCAGCAAGAACGCGGTTGACTAACCACGTGCGGGAATACGGGAGCGGCAGTGGAGCTTTCCGCTATCGCCGCTTGCTAGTGACCAAAGAGACTCGGGAGTCGGGCGCAGTCAGAGCGATCTCCCCTGACACACTCGGTGGCACTGATAGTGCTTGCGATTCCCGTGCGTTGCCCACGAAAGGAAAGTTTCCCTTCTCCCCACCCTGTCTGGCGCGCATGCGCCCGACGCGATGTTCGCCGCACGTGCGGCTGACATGGGACCCGAGGATTCCCACATGCTATATTTTGGTGCATTGACTGACATGATTTTTCATCAGTAATGAGTTGTGGTATGGGTATAACAATGGCGAAGTAAATGCAAGTAAAAAGAAATTCACACTTCTCATCAATCCTAAAGAAATTTCTCATGGCAGTTAAGTAGCTAAAGAACCCTAGGTGGTCAAAATTAATGTGGACTCCACCCACTAAGGTGTGCCTCATAATCATATCGTGGTTTTGGCATGTGAAACCCCCCAAGAAAACAAGCTATATTACAAGTCAATGAATTGACTCTAAGGTAATGCCTAGTCTGCTTTCCACTAAATCAAAGGAAATGACATTCAGAAACCAGGTGTGCCAACAATCCATCCTCACCAATGCGGCTCATGAAGCTGCATCCATGGGCAGTGGGCCCCCATACAGGCTTTAGCGTTCAGTGGTATTGTGATGCAATGTTTGTGGGTGGAGTTTGCCTAGGAGCTGCTAAACAGTTGGTTAACACCTTCGAAGCAGACTGCTCAGGTGTTGAATCAGCCAGCTTTAACGTTCTCGAAGTGTCCGTGTTCGTCCCTAGTCGGCCCTGCGCACGCACCTAACGCTTACAGGCACGCACTGATGGTTCAGCCTATTCTGGCGGCATCCTTCCATTATGAACAATCGCGAAAAACAATAGTCACCTATGCACACAGCTTTACGCTGCTCCACCATACAGGCCATCACCTTCACTGCCACCTATATGAAAACAAACAGAAAAATCCTGCGCTTGTGTAGTTCAAACTCTGCTCAAATTCTGTGCCTAATGTCGCTCCAATCCTGCTCAAGTTCTGCGCTTGTGTAGTTCAAATTCAGTGCTAATGCAGCTCCGCTAACGTGAAACCTGGGGAAGTGCGAAGCAGTGATGCGCCAGTGTTTCCTTTATGTTAACTCATTGTTGGTTTGAACTACACAAGCGCAGGATTGGAGCTACATTAAGCGCTGGATTCAAATCATGCGCTTGTGTAGTTCAAATCCAGCGCTAATGCAGCTCCACTAATGTGGAACCTGGGGAAATGCGAAGCAGTGATGCGCCGATGTTTGCCTTTTGTTATTCTTGTACTATTCTTGCACAAGTGAGGAGGAATCGAGCGCTTGTGGGGTGGTGGCCCTCTCTTGCGCTGCGCTGGTACCGGACTGGCATTTCGGAAGCTATTTTCACGAGTTTCTGCTACTTCTCGCATATCCCTGGATCATACCCGCATATCCAGTGCTGGTATTCACCACACGTGATTTTATTATCATTAATCGTGACGTAACTGACGAGCATGTGATGTTATTGATGTCGTGACCCATCAGTCATACATTCGTACCCTTCCATGCCAATTTTGGTATATATCAAGTGAACGAGACGCGAGTTTTCGGCAGATCTTGTTTTTGCGCGTGATCTCGACATGACATCACATTAGACGCCGACGGCCCGGACCCCTAAAGTGCTTCGCACTTAAAGAAGGTGTACATAGGCTTGTGCACCTGCCCATAGAGGCAGTCACCTTCACGTGTGATAGGACGCTTCAGGGGTCACCTCCATGGATGCTTAGGAGGCATATTGTGCATTTGTTGATCAGAAAGAGTGATATTTTAAAAACTATGCAGTAAAATCTAGTTACTACGAATCCCACATTAACGAACATTTCAGATTTACAAGCTTTTCAGAAATCCCCTGCTGACTTCATATAGTTTCAATGTAAAAATGTTTCAATACTACGAACTTCAGAATACTGAACTTTTCAGAATAACGATGGTTATTCAGTTTCCGTGTCATGTTAACAACGCCTCAGTACTACGAACTCATATTCCAAAATCTGTGATTCTTAGATTTCCGTGTATCCAGTCACGGCAGCCGAAACAGGAGACTAGCAGACAAGGCGCAGAAAGCGGACGCCGCGGCGCACGGGTCCAGAAAACCTGAGACGGCGCCTGAGGAAAAAACTACGCTGGCACGCAGCATCAGCGCATCGGAAAGTGGGGCGGCAGCCTATCGCAAGGCCAATCGCCCACGATAATCACTCCACGAGTTCCGAAAAAGACTCGAAAGCAGTGTGACTATCACGCGAATTGGTGACAGCGGCGTGTCACAAAGGAAGCGGCTGTCGCCTGCGCACGTATACAGGTTCTTTCGTGCACGCCTTTTCCGTACCACCCAACCCTCGGATGACACGCCGGCGCGCGTTGCAATGGATCCGTCCCTGGTTTAGGATGGCGCCCTTGCCCTCTACAGCAGCACAGTGTGCCCGAAGCCCCGCGTGGACGGATATGCCAACAGCGCAGCTCAGTAGAGCAGTGGGACCAGCCGGGCGAGAAGGCGCTCATCGGGTTGGGTATCACCGCAAAATACTTTCGCTCTCGACTCAAGTTTTTTCGTTCCAAGGCAAGGTAACAGTGTGTCAGCTGTACAGTCACGCGACCCGTTCTTTCCGAGAAGGTCCCGAAGTGGTGATTGTCACGAGCAGGACCGTTCAAACGCTAGCTGGCCTCAGGCTTTGCGAGCGCATGCTCCGCCCAGACAAGTGTCGCCTAGCAACAGAGGCTCGTCTCTTCCTTCTTTCCGCGCGCCTCTACAGTAAAAGCTCGTTAATTCGAATTTCGCGGGGACGCCCAATGAGTTCGAATTAAACCGAAGTTCGAACTAACGAAATTCATTGAAAAAAAGCAGGAATTGAGACCGGGTTGTTGGAAAATCACTCAAAATATTTACTTGCGAAAATAATCCGTGATCACTGTCTGTTTCTCTTCTTTGAATGCGATCGCTATAGCCTTGTTTTCCAACACGCGAACGTGGCAGAAAGCATCCTCTGCGTCTTCCTCGAAGCTGAAGAATAGACGCGCGACACGCATAGCCTCCATTAGTTCCAAAGCTGAGGGCCGCGTGGGTGCATCATCCTCTTCGTCATCCGCACCTACATCGACGACGGGCGCTTCTCCACCAGTCACCTGCGCGATATCATCGTCGGTGATTGTGCCGCAGACCGCTGCACAGCGATCTGCATCGACGTAGTCGTCGAAGGTCACGTCCTCCAGCGCATCCCGCAATCCGGCAGGAATGACCACGGCCTCGCGCTCGTCGGGCTCGCAAGCTGTGCCCTCATTGGTCACACAAAAGCCACTGTGGCGGAAGCAATTGGCAACAGTTGTTGCCGTGACCTGATCCCAGGAACGCACCAACATATGCAAGGCCGTGAGAAGCGTCACATCGTAGCGACACGGCACCGAACGACTTCGTAGCTCTGACGTACACGAGGCCTAGCGACTGAATGTGCGGCACACGATGCGAAGAGCCAGCGCAATCAATGACGACAGTGACGCCGCTGCGCTCGCGCCATCTATCGTTGAGCCTTGAAAGCTTGCGGCGGCAGTATAAAATACCACCACGCAGCGGCGCGCAGTTCGAATTATCGATAGAGGAGCCGATGCGCGCGTGAACTAACGAGTTGGTTAACCCATAGACGCCTATATATTGTGGCCGGACCATGACCATCAGTTCGAATTAACCCGAAAGTTCGAATTAATGAGGTGCGAATTAACGAGCTTTCACTGTATTGTGCTTTCTGCGGCCGTACTAGCTGAAATGTAACCTTCGTACTCGCGGGGTTACCACATGATCACACTTTGTACTTTTCGGGTGGTGCCGTTTACGCGCGCTTACGCTTTGATATAGTTAAGGTGTCCGCCTCGAGGGAGACCGTGGCGGTGTCCATGACAAGGATTGTGAAAACAAACAAACAAGAAACATTGCGCTTTGGAGGCGACATGGAGCTTCCTTTTTGTTGGTGGTTTTCTCGGTGTCAGCGTCTGTTTTGAGTGCGTCACTCTTATTACACGGTGCTTCGGTGGTGCGTGAATAGCAACAGCGCGGGCCGAGAGCCAACAGCAACGTCTTCGTGGATAGCTCATATGGTGACAACTTATCAACTGATAAGTTAATGGGCATTCCGTTTAATTTCGGGGCCTTCACTATAACGGCTTTTCAGAATAACAAACCATTTACCATGGTCCCCTGAAGTTCGTTATATTGAGATTTTACTGTATAAAGTTTAAAGGGACACTTAAGAGAAACAGGAAGTTCAGCTGGAACAAAAGAGGGACCTTCAGGAATGCATGCAGTTTTTGTTGGGTGCAAAAATATGAGTTATTAGCGGAGAAATTCGTAAACAAAGACCAAATATCTCTTCCTCAATTTCTCTCACCCCAAATTTGGCGCTGAAGCAGTGTCGTCACAGATTTCATTGCTCTCAGCGAATCAAAATGCGCCATGATACGTCACCGCTTGCGTAAACGGCCGAGGCGCTGGCTGCATCATGGCTGCATGGTCGCTGCGTTTGCGTTCACCGCGATGGATACCGTTGCTGCCGCTGAACCTTACGACGAAGAGCTGGCCAGGGAAGCAGGACTGCATTTCAGCGATATTAAGTGGAACGGAGCGTGAAATGATCCTCCGTGCTCGAGCGGTAGGTGTTTCCGCGTGCGATGGCGGAAAGCAAAGCTTCGTTTTCGTCGACAGAACGCGAGGCGTCCGGTCTGCCAGGCGACGATGTTCCCGACAGAACGAGCGTAGAAAGTTGCGCACGTACTAGGTATGGTTATTTCGTGGCTTTATTTAATGACATTCAGCACTCACCGAGCCGCCAGTTCGCTGCTGCAGGGGCAGCGGTAGGGGGTTTAATGAAGGCCGCAATGAGGGAACAGCTGCTCGAGAAAGGACTGGCCTCTGGGGCACGCCAAGATACTTTCCGAGGGCAGGATTATACACATAATGCGAGGGCGAGAAATGCAGAGAGCACACCATCAGTTTCTCTGGCTCTTTTGCCATTTTATCATCGGCAGAGCACTGAGCCATTGCAAACGCCGGGGAGCCGGGGCTGACCGCGCGGCACCACATGAAAGGACACAATCGAGTCAACACTGCCGCTGCCCCTAAGCAAGCGCCTTGGGCCATTTATACATCCCTCACACACACGAGGTATTTTCTGGCTGTTTCCCGCGAAGTCAACGTTTTTTCGAGCCACGCAACCAAACGCTGTAGAGCGTAACAGGCGGGCGCGATGGTGCACTGAGAAAATCGAAACTACGAAACTACCACGACCGGATGTATCGCCATGCCATTTTTTCTTATTTAATTTTACACTAAACTTGTACTTCCTCGCTTGAAATGGTTTAAAAAGTTGGCAAATGCTGTTTATGGTACGTTTAAGATGTATTTCATTTTGCGTTTCATTAACAGCGATAAATCGCTCTCGACCAATCGCGACCGACCTGCGTTTGTAATCTCTGACGTCACGAACGTGTAGTGCGGGAAATTCGAAGGGGCGTCAGCACCTATCCTTCAGTTTTTCGCTATTTTCTCGCTTAAACATCTGTTCGCCGTAAGAATGGTATGACTGTGATTGTGATAAGATAATCTACCATTAAAGCTCAACTTGCGGTTTCTTTTAGTGTCCCTTTAAGAGATCAAGTTTCGTTGATAAGGGCCCAGAGCACAACCGCCTTCCCCGAGTATGTGTCGCCTTTGAGAGTTTAGTTGTCCAATGAGGTGATTGTTGTGTGTTGCTTGTTTTAATTCTTTCAGCCTCCATACACAGCGGAGAACAGGAAAAAGACAATAGAAAAAGTGAGTACCCTCTTGGTGTAGCATATGTATGTTCACTTGCGACATGCACATGATAAACTAAGCTTTGGCTTTGCCTAAATGGCAGGTTTTTCTTTTACGGCATGAACGTTGAAGGGGCCATGACATGAAATGTTCGAGCTTGATATATGCATTGCATTTTAAACTCTACACGTCCTTTAGGAAGCTGGCAAAATTTGAGCACATTTGATGTGGTCAAAAATTTACATATGAATGCTTTTATTTTGCAGTTAAACCATACAACATTCTGGCAACACTAATGAGTGAAGAAATGAAATGCATTTAGCATGGTCGATCTTCATGATATATCTTCACGAAAAATACAAGAAGATAACTTCAGTAAACGTTCATCCTAGTGACTACCTTTAGCGCGATGCCAAGGTCAACTCCCAGCCGTCTTTTCACACGAAACTTGACTCCCTGCCCAGCCTCCGGCAAATGATCCCAACTGAAGGATGTTAGCAGCCTGCAGATAAGAACCTTCAGCACACGCAGGATATCTTTATATCAGCGCACGGCAGCTTTGAAATGGCTTGGCTAAGGAACCGATACTCAGTTCTGAATTGTGACAAACCGAAGTTGTCTTCCCTGTCAGTGCTGCTTCCAGAGTCCAAAAACTCCCATGCAAATGCATCAGAATCAGCAGAAATGCAAGGTTTCCATGGATGAGTGGCATGTGACGCCAATGCCATTCTGGAAACTACAAGTGCTCATCGCACCGACTGTGCCCCTTCTCTGGAGGCACTTTAAAAATCCGTGTGCAGTGCAAGAAGAAAACGAAAATGAAAACTGACTAAATAGTGCCTAAATAGCCCAATAGATGGCACTAGCTGTCTGAGAGCGCCAGGAAAGCAGCAAGACCCAACTTTGCAAACATTGGTAGCAGGGCTATTGTTGGGAATAGGCGTGGACAGGAAAGTGTCCCAAGCTGGTCAAAATTATCCAGAGTCCTTTACTATGGCGTGCCTTGTAATCGGGTCATGGTTCTAGCATGTAAATGCTCAGAATTTAATTTTTTTTAAGTGCATGTGGATATTGAATGTGTGGCATGCAATTTTGTTCCAAACTGTCGTCGAGAGCTTCAAGGTGACTGGAATTTTAAACAGTATAGATGGCACAGAAGAGAACAAGCTTTGGGCGGGTGCAGCAATGAGGCGTGCTCGTCCGACGACGACGGCAGCAGAAACCATGAGGACGACTGAATTAGTGCTTATAGTGGAGCATCAGTAGCGGCATTATTCTGCATATCAGTTTGAGGCTTCGGTGATAAGCCTGCCTCGACTAAGGCCCACAGCCTGTAAAAATTAATCTTAAGAAGTGCGGGCCTTACATGAGTAAGTACGGTAGTTTCTGCCAGCATTCTCTGGTTTGTGCTGTCTTTATCGTGAGTTGAAAACTTGCAGGTACCATTCAACGGCAGTGCCCTTGTTGCGCAATTGGGTTCCAGAACATAGGGAGCTGGAAGAGTCTGGCAAGATGCACACATAGTTTGGGAGTGCTTCCGAGCAGATGACACAGTAGTGGCATCACACCCCTTGAACTCATGCAAGCCGTGCCAAAGTGGTAGTCACTGTCGGTGGGAGGGGCTTAGAGGCAGCGATTTCAGATTGGAAATTTGAGTTAGAATGTGCACTGAGCCCTTTGTGCGTGCGTGTGTGCATGCGCGCACATTGTGTGTGTGTGTGTGTGTGTGTGTGTGTGTGTGTGTGTGTGTGTGTGTGTGTGTGTGTGTGTGTGTGTGTGTGTGCGTGTGTGTGTGTGAGAGAGAGAGAGCAAGCATGTTGAATGCTCTACACTCGGTTAACATGATAAACTGACACTATTCAGACATCTGTGGTCATGGCCCCTGGGAGGGTGATGGGGTTGGCAGCATGAAGAAAATCGGCTGAGTGTGTGGCAGTGGTAGCACCATAGTTTTGAAATGTGTAACATTATTTCAGTGCAAAACAATCACCAGATGGCATAGTTAAGATGTTTTGTGGTGAGTAATGTTTGCGCATTTTCTGCCCATTCCAGATCTTGCGCTGTCGGCTCAATCTGCCTCCTTACCTGACACCCGATGCAAGGGATCTCTTAAGAAAAGTGAGTGGTGTTAAAGTGGGCCGCAGGTTATAAGGCATGGGTAGCAGTATGTTGTGACTTGGCGCAGAGAAGAGAGGGACAAATGTGTTTGCTCATTTACTCCCAACTGTTAGTTAAAGAAAGCATCAAACATGGGAGGTTATTAACAAAGAATGGAAAGTCAGAATGCACATGTGCGAAAAATGCATACAAGCACAAATGTGCAGAGAGCGGGGGCTGCCATGCACGCTGGTTATTGCTGAGTACTGTGCCTAAAATAGGAGTGTATGAGTGCTAATTTGTAGATCTCGAATCAATTATGTCAAGTAAAAAAAAATATAGAACAAGTTTTAAGGCTTACAGAAAACTTTCTGCAACAAAAGCAGCTACATACAGTGCAGCTAGCTCATACTCGAGGGTCTGCTGTTCCTGTCACGCCTGAGAGTGTTGTCAGCCGCCTGTAACTTTGGTGCTTATGCTACTAAAGTAGTCATGTACTCCATAGCTGTCTTTGGTGTCTTGGGAAGAATTTCTGCTATCACTCCAGTTATAAAACCGTGTGAAGTTGCTGAGTCGTGATGCTTTGCCTGTTGTACGTAGCTGCTGAGGCGCAATGTACTCCAGCGGCTGGGCAGTGGACCTAACGATGCGCGTGACATCAAGGTGCACCCGTTCTTCCGGCACGTCAACTGGGAGGATGTGCTGGCAAGGCGCGTGGAACCCCCCATCAAGCCACAGCTGGTGGGTCTCTTGTTGGGCCAGTGGAAGCCATACTATGCTGCTCCCCCTCGCCAATCAGATGAAACAGCTGCCCACTTCTCTGTGATCTCTCTTCACTTTCACTCTCAGATTTCTGCATGGGACAAGTGACACCATGTTCTTCCTGATGAGATGTGAACTTAGTGTACGTAGGCATGTGTTGCCACAGTCTATGCTGTCGCGAGTAGTTGAAGCTGTTCTGCAGTAGCATCCTTACAGAAAGAGTATGCCTCATATTCTCCGT
Source organism: Dermacentor silvarum (assembly GCF_013339745.2). Taxonomy (NCBI): domain Eukaryota; kingdom Metazoa; phylum Arthropoda; class Arachnida; order Ixodida; family Ixodidae; genus Dermacentor; species Dermacentor silvarum. Next base: position 63,213,397 of record NC_051156.1, read on the forward strand.
ATCTTAGATGATCCCATATACTGTATGTTACGCAGTACAAAAGCGTGCACGGTTCTACAGTTGCCGGCCAATAATTCGGACACACTCGATTATTCGAACAGCTTCAGGGCACTGCCACTGGCCAGCTGTGAAATTCCATACACCTTACAGCGTGTTGATAATTTGGACTCCATATCCACAATCACGTGGTTATTTGGCGAGCAAGTAGAGGAGAAATATTTTGGTTTTGATACTTCGCCAGCATGGTCTTGCCAGAGTTTTCACCGGTATTATCAAGCATTTTAATAGTGCACGCATGCACCTGCCGTCTCCTGTCACAGTACGAGCACCAATACGCCAGATACCTGTACTGGTAGGCCTGCAGAGCCATTTCAGGCATGCCTGTGGCAATTTAAGCCAGTAAAACCAGGGTGTCTACCAACCGGGAAAACAGGGAATTCTCAGGGATTTTGAATATTCTGGAAAAACTCGGGGAAAACTCAGGGAATTTGTGCCTCTATCAGGGAAAATTACTGTGGGGATGGGCGAATATAGGGTATTGTCGAATATTTAATTGAATAATTCTATGTTCGTTATTCGCTTCGATTCGAATTCATGGATTCAATATTTTCGAATTATTCGGCGCTCCCGAATAGGCAGCCAAAAGCCACGGACGGTCGGTACACATCTCGGAGGCTATCCTTCACGTCATGGCTGCCATACATGAACCATAAATCTCGAAGGCTATATGTTTTTGCATTAAAGAGCCTGAAATGTGCGACGCAGAAGAGCAGAAACGGCGCTAGCGCACAACCGAAACGAAGCGGTGGAGTCCGCATGGCCATAGTCAGCAGCGGAAATCGTCCGTGAATGACAGCAACGACGGAACGCTTTGTGCCTATTTGTGCCTTTATTGCGTTTACCGCCGCGCATAACAACGCGTTGGCTGCAGGATGTCATAGTCGCCACCCATCATCGCGTCGATAGCTGCCGCGGTTTCTTTCGCAGCGGTTTCGTTTAGTTTCGTTTTACTCAATACGCACGTCGGCCGCGTGCCTAAAGAGCTGCGTAGTGGCCATCCATGATCGCATAGATAGCGACCGCGATTTCGTCTGAAGTTGTTGCAGTGAACGGTAGTTTCGTTCTGACTGGGTGCGTGCGTTGGCCGGGTACGGCCACACTAGCGGCAAGTTGCCGCGCGTCAGCACCTTGCCGCGAAATCCACCGTGGCAATCACGTCTCGCAGCGCGGCAGTGCGATATGATCTCGCGCGCTCTTGGAACACGGAATCACCGTGAGCGAAAAGAGTGCGATCGGACAGCGTCCAGAAATCCCTCTATAGAACTGCGAGAGACGACAATCGTCGATTGATAACCCAGCGCAACAGTGGCTAGAATGTACCGGCGCGGAGCGGCAGAGGTCCGGTTGCCATTGGCTCCGTGACGTCACCCTTGTCGCTCTCGGCACCCTCGGCAAGCCGTAACCCCCGATTCCGGCCGCTTTTGCTGCGCGCGTCATGATGCGTTGCCGCTCGCGGCATGACGCGGGCAGTTTTTGCCGCTATCGTGGCCATACCCTTAAGCACCGCAATGTCGCCGTTCATAATCGTGTCGATAGCTGGCCGCGGTTGCGACAAGCAGTTGTTTCGGTTTGACTCGGGGCAAAGCTGTCGAGGATGAAGCGCACCGGCTACATCACGATGGACGTGCGATCCGTTGGCGTTCAGCTTACTGGCGAAAAAATTATCGGGATGTGCGCGCGGTAGTGCAAAGCGTGTCGCAAATGATGGCGCGCGCCACGGCCGTGCTGCGAAGGAAGTCGCGAGGCCTCGATCGCCGCTGCAAGAGCCAATCAGTCACGAGATAACGAGAATTGCAGCTTCCGCACTGCTTTTGTGCTAAATAGCGAAAGGATTTGCTCATCCATTATACTAATAAAATCGTGCTGACGTAGTAAGCATTTGCTTATTGTTTTCTGCATACCCTGATAATTCGGACATTTTTTTTTTCAATCCCGTGAAATTCGAATTAACTAGGTTTTACTGTAATATGTAATATATACTGTTCGAACTATTCGATTCGAAATTATTAGACCAAATCACTATTCGCTTCGAACCTCAAATCCGCTATTCGCCCATCCCTAAATTAGCTGTAATTTCATTGAAAGGGAACGAAAGTTGCGGTAATGGAGGGAGGGAGGGGAGGCGACGTTTAGCTGCGGCACCAAATGCGTATTTATATAAAAATGTGGTGAGGCGAGAAGGTGGTAAAGACTTCGGACGCTGCTCGACGAGTGTCCCGTTCTGATCTCGTCGAAAACTTCCGAGCCGCCCCCAGAGGCACAGGCAACAGTCACCAGCGCTGTGCAGCGTTCGGTGCGAACGCGGGCAAAACTGCCGACGGCGTCGACAACAGTTTGGCGCATTGCTGGTGCTGCTGCATGTCTAAGTTTATACGGCTGATCAAACTACTATCCTTACTCCTTATAGCTCTCTACTAATTTGTTATCGCAATTGATGCTTCGCCTTTCGGGTGAAACTGCGACATTTTTTTTAACGTGCTTACTAAAGAGTGACAGCATCAGGCAACATGGTGTCAGCCCATCTTGATGTAAAAGAAAGTTCCGTTTCACTCAGGGAATTTAGCAAAATCACTCAGGGAAAACCTGGAAAACTCGGGGAATCTGAAAATGTCAACTTGGTAGACACCCTGAAAACAAGTGCATTAATTTTTTTGGACTGCCCGATTTTTCACTGTCTCATAGCCCCCTAGGGAGTCAGAAAAATCAGACGTTGACTGTGACTAAAAATGCTCATCTCTAAGGTCATTTGCACCCTATGGCTCTACTGCATGAGATGGAGCAACATACAGTAAAAGTTCGATGATATGATCACGGCTAATACGAATTTCCGGATGATACGAATTTTTCTGTGGTCCCGGCCGAGCCCCATTACTTTGCAACGTGCTAGAGAATGGTTGTTACGAATCGATTTTCAGCCTGCGTCGGTTGATACGAATAAACGCCGCCTCACCGACGGCCGCGAAAGAGAACAGCGCGCAGTCACGCGCTTTCTCTCCTTCTCTTTTGGTGCGGAGGCACGGCGCCGGACAGTGCGGACTCCGCGACTGGGCGTGAAGAGTTTGAAGTGGTGGCGCTTTTGGTGCTTTTGTACTTTTCCTCCTTTTCTGCAAGCTGTCAGATGGAGTGGCTGCTGCGCTTCGGGCCTCGTTCTTCGTGTTTGCGCCATTTTGCCTAGTCGCAGCGAGCTATGTCTCGCAAGCGGAAAGCACTCTCCTTTAAAGAGAAATTAGACATTCTTCGAAAGGTCGATGAGGATCCCAAGAGGAAGCGGACGGAGTTGGCTAAGGAGCTAGGCCTCGCAACGTCAACACGGAGCACAATTGTTGCACAGCGAGACTATCATGAAAAACGTGCTTTCGTTCAACGCGAAGCAAGCGAATTCGAACACGCTTATTTCGAACATACCGCGCACCAACAATGCTCTTAGCAGCGCGCCAAATCACGCGGCGGCGCCTCGACCGGCATTGCTCCGACACCGCCATAGAGCAAAAGCTCAGGAGAGACCCCTCAATGCCGCGCGCAAAGGAACGGGGAAAAAAAAAAAGAACCCGGGGCGGAAATTTCCTTCTCTCTCAAATTGCAAGGTCGCTGTTTCTGCATCGCGCCGGAACAAGCGTGTATGTGCTGACTAGAGTGTTCTAGACAACCGTATTCTAGCACACACTAGTGCCGACGTCTCAGCCATGCGGATAAAATGGCAGTGAACCCTTCTCCTCTATTTTCTAGTCACATGTTGACCTTGCACGCTGTGGCAGCAGCGCAGAGGGAAGCAGCGGCGGAGGCACAGTGGGCCAACGAAACTGCCATGCCCACAAACGCTCGCTTCCCGATAACGGCAGAAAACGAAACTTCAGGGGGCGGCTAAAATAAGCTAGGTGCCAGCACGGCGGCAGGCGCGCACGGAGATGTGTGCACGGAGTCGAAGGTGAGAGAGCTACGAGGGAGTTGAGAGGGAGGGCGAGGGGAGCCACCGAAGCGGCGGAGTTGACGCGGCCAAATCCGCTTCCCTGCCGCCCTCCTCCCTCACCTTCGACGGTCTCCGCGCGCACCCGTGTGCCGGCGCCGCCCGCTCGCTCCCTGAAGCTTCGTTTTCTGTCATTATCGGGAAGCGACCGTTAGCCGGCGTGGGCAATTTCGTGGCCCGCGCTTGCTATGCGCTTGCGCGCCGCGATATTTCACGACTCGCACCGTTCGTGCATCGTGCTATGGTGCACGAATACTTCAAAAATACGTCCTTTTAATTCGAACAAATTTTCAGGCCCCTTCGAGTTCGAATTAGCGAGATTCGACAGTAGTTTTAATTGTGGTTCGATGATACGAATTTCGGCTAATACGAATATTTTTCAGTGTCCCCGTGAGATTCGTATCATCGAGCTTTTACTGTACAGTTAAAATTCGAGCTAGCGAAACCCGATCTTGAAGTTCTCTATCTAACAATGAAATTTCCATTCCCCGGCAAGTATGCATTGCTGTCAATGTTGTCATCAACCCGAATTAACGAAACTAATAGCTACCAAACCCAATTTAACGAAGTCTTTCCTGAAAAGAATGAGTAAAAAAAGGGGTAATTTCTTTCTAATTTTGACACAGACGGGTTTTTCTTGGAGCGTGTGCTCTATCGCTATCGCATTAAAAACATCCAGGCGCCCTAGTAGCGGCCCTAGCTTTATTTTGATGAGGCTGCACGCCGCGCCGCGCCCATGCACGGAACAACGCACTCTGCATTCGGTAGCACTCTTACGTACCAGATGGCGCTAGGGGCGGCGGTGGTTGCTTTCGTTATTTCGTGGTTTACCCGACAGATGACACTGATCGTCTCCTTGCAACTTTCTTGCTCCGCCTGCTCGTACAATCACTGCATTCGTTTTCGGTGTCTTTGCATATCGGCAACCTGTCAAAGCTTCACGTGACCATCTACCTGGACTACATCGCACAAGCAATTCAGGCCGCCCTCACAGACTTTTCACACACGCAGGCGTGGGTTAGCAGCAAATACAGTGCCGCGGTAGCTTTTGGGGTTCGCTACGTTGCAATTTTAGATTTCAAAGGACCGAAAAATTCCTTTCTCGATTTTAAGAACTTCCCGATTTAACAGAATAATTTGGCCGTGGTCATCACTTCGTTAAGTTGAGTTTCAGCTGTAGCTCATATTGAAAAAAATTTGTCACTCAGTTGGTTTTCTTTCTAAATGTCCATTTGATTTTTCTACGCAACGAAAGCTAACAAATCTATCACGCTGTTTTTCAATCTCATGCTAATTACTGTCCTTTGATCTGGAGCACGACATCAGAAACTAGCCTAAACTTACTACAGAGGAATGTCGTTGATACAATCTTCACGGGAACCGGAAAATAAAGCGTATCATCAGAAAATTGTATCATCCAACGTATTATCCAACTAAATCGTATTATTGTGCAAAGAAAAAGAAAACGTATCATCCCGAAAAACGTATTGCACAGAATCGTATCAACGAGGTTCCACTGTACTGGTATTGCAGAAGGAAGCCATGAGGCATATTGCTAGTTATAGAGAGTACACATTTTTGTTCAGTATAATATTCACATTTCCACTACTTGTAATATCAGCTACTCTATTACATTAGATTTTCACCACGTGCAGTGACTGAGTTTCGGAAATCTCTTGCTGTCATAACCTTAAAGGAAAAAGTTGTTCGTAAAAGATGCGCTGAAAATGTACTGTTCCTTGAACCAGAATGAACTATGGTAATCAAACCCTGCAATTCCTGATGCAAATGATCCTTAACACTTACAAAATGAATGAAAGTAATATATTTACCCTCACACTTTGATATTAGAATTTAAGTGATATTTTGTAATGTCTAGTATGTAGGCCTTTCTGTTTTATGTAAGGTGTTCACGAGGGACTTCTACAAGACCGTATGTACTCGCATAATGAACGCACTTTTTTTCCTGAAAGATATGCTGTTGGGGGGTTCATTATGCGGGGTAAAATTTTGAGCAATTTTTTTTTTCACAGCCACCTCGAAAGAAGTCTGTTTCAGCCAAAAGGCGAATCGTCGTTTGCGATAGCAAATGTGTAGACAGCTACACAAAGTGAGGATAAGTTTTATCGGCCGTATATACTTGCAAACATTTGCTAACTGTGTAAATTAACCCTTTCAGACGCCACTTTATCCTGTTGATTGAAAACTTACTTCTTGCATTTTCAGAATCTTGGAAAGTGTAGAGCTGCAAAAAAGATTAAGAAACAATTTTCAATACTTCAGTGAGTTTTGGCAAGCTTACAGAATGTGGACTCCACGCGAAAGCTCACTACAGGGACATCAAATATGAGAACATCAACTATTTCGTGTGTTGAAAAGCTTGGAAAACACTTATCCAGCCGCTTGAAAATTATGCTTGGTGTATGGCGTTGTGAAAAACAATGAAAGAAGTGAACCCACTACATACAGCGACCTACTGACAGTCGAGTAAAAACACCAATCCGTCTACCTTCCCATTCATTTTACTAAAACATTTTGCACGTGTTATTCAAAATTGCAGCACAATTCCAACCTTAAGTGTTTAAAGATATATGCAACACATTTTAAAAGTCATTGCTTTCATCAGTGCTTTTGCTGTTGATGCACTACCTTGATGTACACAATCCACCTTTTGCATGTCCCGAGTGCGCATGCGCTGTACCCTAGCGGCGAGTGCCGAAAACGTTTTGTACGGCGTCGGTGGTTCGTGCAGCCGACGACGCACGCGTATGCAACATAGTTGTCGAGGACGCGAACTCTTCATTGTCGGCGCTGTGCCGGGCTACGACGTGGTATTTGCGCTGTGTTTCGGTAGAAACTTCAGCTGTTCACAGTGATATTCGGTGAACGTCCGGTACATCACAATATATGCCGATACGACACCGATGTCGGTCAGAAGTCGACCGCACGCCGGCGCCAACGTTTGGCCGGCTGTAGTTGTCATACTGTGCCAGTGGGAGACCTATATTGTCATACAAGTATAACAAAGAAGCGACCGACAACAGCAAGTGATCGTAGTGTGATAAGCCGACGACGCCGACAAAACCAATGTGCTGATCGCCGTGCGAGCGGCCGCCGTGTGAGAACATTGCACCGACAACGGGAATATTGCCGCAAATGCACTCGTGTATGTATTCATTGACACTCAGATTGAGTCGAAACGTGCTTCCGACGCTGATATGCACGATTTCCAGCCCTTTACAGCCCTCCACATCAAGTTTGAGGCGGTGTTGATCTCGTTCAGGCAGCTTCATTAGGCCTAACACAGCCTACGAGTTCGTCCGCTACCAGGCGGACCTGAACAAGCAAGTACGACGAAGGAAACAGCTTATATAGGTCAGGCCTGACCATACCGACTTGAAGTGAACCACTCTTAGCATAGTACGATGCACACACAAAGAGTGGGAAGTGGCCGACACGGCGCAGTGCTAATACCGCGGTACAGGCACCGTTCTTGAACGAAGGCTGACGGTTGCAGTCGCCGGCGCTTACATGAACGATGTGCAACTACGGAGGGTGTATTTTTATGCTGCCAGATTTAGCAGTTACCGAAAACACAGTTTGCCTCTTATGCTGAACAGGCAACAAGTGATGGCCCTTTCGACACTGCATCGTAAGCAACAACACCGCTCGTTGCCATGCGAGTATGGACAGGCGTCGGCATTTTCGCCTGCCAGTGCGGCTAGGTGGTCGTTGTTGCCGTTTTCGATGTGCCTGGGACATTCATGCCTTCTCGTCTCAGTGTGATCGCTTCTAATATGTGCATGATTGTCACATGTAAGAGGTCGCCGGTGGCATAGGAAAAAGAAGACGACAAAGATCACAGAGCATTCCGAACAGCACGAGCGCTCGGGGCACGCGAATCGAGGTGTAATCCGCGAGGGAGAAGCGACGAAACAGTATTATCGACGTGGCTCTTGAGCTGGAAGGTCGCTTCGTCAGCCATGCTCTGACGATGGGAGAGAGGAGGACCCATCCACGAAGCTCGTGAAGCTGGCAAGGCCTGGCCTAGCTGTAGTCCTCGGAGATGTCCGGGCGAAGCTCCTGGGACCGGCTGCTGCTGCTCACGGTGGTTCCGGTCTTCTTCTCGAGAATCCCTCGTCCTCGGCCAAGCCCGTTCAACCAATAGTCACCGTGCTACCGGGTTGCCATGCCAATCGACGTAAGGCGAAGATTGCTTCGCGAAGCCTAACCCGGCGAGTGACACGTCAGCGGCGGCTACCGGGGCCCCAGCCACATACTCGGTCAGGTCAACGGAACCGCGAGTCGTCGGAACTTACAGCATCAACAACACCCTGAATGAATACGACTTGGACACGACGAGAGGAACTTCAAGTCGACAGTCCATAAGAGCCCACGTTTCTGCTTTGCGACGCAGTTAGGCCGGTGCCAGGGTGGTCAGACTTTGACGAGTCAGGGCTAGGACTTACTTAGACATTAAGGCGGAGTTAGGCTCCGAGACCGAGACAGTGTTTTTGATAGCTTTGTATTTAGTCAGAGTTTTGCATTTCCTATTGAGTGAGCATTTTGGTTGAGTTATGGTTTGAGTTTTGTGTGCCTTGTGCCTTTACCGTCCCTGTACATATAAATCCTCGTTTGCTGTGCTGCCAGTCATGTCTCTCCTCCATCGAGAGTGGCGCATGCACCAACTCTCCGGCTCCCAACCAAGTAGAAGTTGACAATAAGTGTTCATATATGCTTTGAACATTTCCTCATTATTTCGTGTGAGCGGAGCACGGTTTCTACTGTACTTGAAGCGAACAGCGAGCGGTGGCCGTACGCGTGCCGATGTAAACAAATGCGCCGTTCTTGCGTTGCATAAATACTCTGGGCATAGAGCTATGGCTATGGCCAGTATGGTCAAGACTCAGATATAAAAGCAGTTTTTATCATCGTAATAGCGTGTGTTCAGTGCAGGTCTAACAGTGGCAAATGCATGAACTCGGCTGCTATATAAGATACGGCTAACCTCCGCTGAGCGGAATCGACCCCTGCTTAAACTTTATGTGGGCGGTTGGCGAGTGCTCACGTTCGTGCATTTCAACTTCCGAAGCATGTTTCGACTCATATTCGGCACGAATAAATATGAATAACAGGAATGCAAGCGTAGTCACTGTGTCAATTGCGTTACGATGAGATGTATTCGTTCAGAGACACATCGCACGGGGACCGGTTTTGTCGGCATAGCTGCACGAAGTCCCGTCATCATATTTCGACTACTTTCGGTTGTAAGTCGCACCAGTCATTGTCGGCCTAGGCATCCTGTCCAACAAGCGGCCACTCACGCAAAACGAAAATTACGACTGACAAATGCACAAACCCATTTCAGCTCGCTTCTTGCAGCCTGCCTCTGCGTTCCACGGGGCCCCGACGCCGTACATATTGTTTCTCGCGGAGCCCGCTATGGTGGTGCCGCAGCACAATGCAAAAGGTGGATTGTGTACACGTCTGAATGGGTTAACAAGCATGGTGTCAGCATGCACAGGCAAACATGAACACATAACACTCAATGACCGCCATGTGCGCGACGGAATTCTGCAAGTTTCCTCCCCGCTTTCCTCCCTCGAACGCGGGAAATTGAGGCGCGATTGTCGGCGCCGACGGCAAAAATGCGACTGAAGTGTCCATTTAATAGCTTTCGCTGTAAAAGTAGGAGATTCAACATCCGATTCGGCGTCTGATACGGCGTCCAATACAATCGTACCCGCCGGACGCCATATGGCATCAGACACCGAATTGTACCATGTCTCTCCTACTTCACGGCAACAAGTTCAGGGTGCATTCATTATGCAAGGAGAAGAAAAAACACACTTCTTGATTGGAAAAGTGGGGAGTGCGTTCATTACGTGAGTGCCTTCATTATGCGAGTAAATACGGTGTTTCATTTATTGCAGCTTGTATTTGCAAATTTTGGATTTTGTGATACAGTATAGACCACTTATAACGTAACCGTTTATAGTGCAGGACCGTTTATAGTGCGGTCTTTTCAGACACCCATTAATCTTCCCGTAGCACTCTATGTATACGCATACCGCTTACAGTGCAGCCGCTTGAGACGAAATACCGGTTATAATGCGGCTTCCGCAGGAAAATCTCGCCGACAAGGGCGGCAGCGAGCACTGCTTCTCAACAAGGCGCATGCCCCCGGCCGGCGTATGCATTATTCAGTGCAATCAAACTCTCATTAATTCGGACTTATTTAGTCGCACATCGGTTAATTCGGACTACTTTCGGAGCTCGGGGAGCAAGGAGTGCCGCAAATGTGCGACGCAAAAGAGCAAGAACAGCGCTAGCGTCCAACCGAAATGCAGCGAAGAGTCCGCATCGCCACAGCCATCAGTTGAAATCGTACGTACGTGAATGACGGCAACGCCGGAACGCTTCGAGCCTATTTGCGTCTTTAATGCCTGTATTCTTGCGTTTACCGCCGTGCGTAACACCGCGTTAGTCGTGGGCTTTCGTAACTGCGTAGTCGTCATCCACGATCGTGTCGATAGCGGCCGCGGTTTTCTCCGCAGCGGTTGCGGCGAACAGTAGTTTCGTTTTTACTCGTTACACGCGCGTCAGCTGCGTGCCTAAAAAACTGCGTAGTCGCCATCAATGATCGCATAGATAGCGACCGCGTTTTTGACCACCAGTTGTTGCAGTGAATGGTAGTTAATTCGTCCAGACTCAGTGCGTGTGTCGGGCGGGTGCCTTTAGCACCGCAAAGTTACCGTTCATAATCGCGTCGATAGCAGTCATGGGTTTTTCCACAGCGGTTGCGGCAAACTGTTGCTTCGTTTTGACTCGGTGCAAAGCTGTCGAACTTGAAGAGCACCGGCTACATCGCGATTAGGTTTTCGCCAGCTCACTGGCGAAAACGTAATCGCGATGTGCACACGATAGTAAAAGCGTGTCTACATGCTTGGTCTACATGTTTTGAATTCCAGCATGGCATCGGTACCGGCCAGAATGCAGATGGCGTTGCATTTGCAAAATGGTGGCGCACTAGTTAAAAATGTGTATAGCTGGTGTCCATCAATACTGTGCTTAACATCACATGTCGCATTAAACTGTTCTTAAACGCTTTATTGTGACACTGCTGGTTGTATTTTTGTTTGTGCCCAGCTGAACGATGAGGACGTGTCGCAGTTTGACACCAAGTTCACAAAGCAGACGCCCATCGACAGTCCAGATGATGGAATGCTTTCGGACAGCGTCAATCAGGTGTTTGTGGTAAGTGCTGAAATTTGGCTGGAGTGACCCAGGTCTTTATTTTTTCTGGTCTTCTGTTTCATTATTATTACTATTATTATAATAATTATTATTATTGTATGTGTGCTGTGTGCATGTATTACGAGGTGTTCACTGTCGCAACAAAACCGTTTGTTGGCTTGGTGGGTGTTTTTTGAAGGACATATTTTTCACCGCAAATTAAGACACACACACACAAGGAAGAAACATCGACACATGCCCGGTGCGGCACTTCCAACTGATTTATTTTAGGTGCTGACACAGAATAAATACACATGCACGCATGCGCAGGCTATTCACTAAGTTATGATATCCAGTGGACGAGCAGTGTCGTCTCCAATTGGTAAAGTCTAACTGACATATCACTAACACAGCTCGAGTTTTTCTTTTTTATATAATAAGCTTCCATTAGCTCACTTGCTGTCTGGTTCTTACTTCTACTGAGAATCTTAATCTCTTGGAAACGTAGTTGACACATGCAGGTGTTGCAATGCACTGGCAAATGTGCCACGCCTTCTTTCATTAGATTTAGGTCATGTTCCCTGGTTCATTCATTTATCCCAGTCGGTCCAATGTAGGACTTGCTGCACGTAATGGGAACTTCATTGACCACCCCCATGGCAGATTTCCCGTGAGTTGTGCCACAGTCTCTTGCCACAGCCTTCCTGGCCGGTCTCCTCACGCGTGGTTCTCGGGCAGTGTTGAACCAGCTTGACAGGGCAGAAAAGGCAATGGGTACCTCATACCGGTCTGCCACCTTCGCGAGGGTATGGGGGACCTTATGAACATTAAGGAATCTCTGTAGGTCTTACAGTTCTAGTACTTTCTTCCTCCCTTGTGGCACTTCTTGTACCTTTTACCTTTCATAAAGGGTTTCGGTGGCTCATGTCACAGTCAGGGAACTGTGCTGCCTTAAGTCTCTGGATCTAATTATAGACAGACGCCTGCATCGTGTGTGTACACAATTTCCTCAGGGAAGATGCCAGGCAGTACATAGCAATTCCACGCCTGACAATTTTAGAATGGCAGGAATCGTACGGCAGCACCCCTTTCTTGGAATGGGGAAAATATTGCCAACAGGCTCATGTGCTTGTCACCATCAGGCGGCAGCTAGGACGCAGCAGTGAAACTCGTGATAGCCAAGCAGATCTTATTGTTTCTACTTATTCCTGAGTCAGCACCCAAAATAAATCAATTGGAAGTCCCGCCCGTGCTGTCGTCAGTGTTTCTTCCTTTTGTGTGTGTCTTAATTTGCAGCAAGAAATATGTCCTTCATTGTCACAGTCCACGTAAGAGCCGGTGCTTATTTTTTACAGTAATCTCAGGGGGCTGCCGTAGCTGCTGCTGCTGCTGCCATAGGCATATCTACCGGGGGGGCAAAGTATGCCATTTGCCCCCTCCCCCACTTTTGAAAGCCGACACTTTCCAACAAAACACAGCTGAAGCAAAATTTAATTTCTTCTTTTCGGTGACGGAAGCCGATTGCCAATCAATACAGTGTTTTTTTTCGTGATGCTCCGCCAGTGCGCTTGACACCGTGTACCATTTGGCTACATCATTGCGGTGCTGTTGTAGGCTTGTTTTTAAGTTCCCAGTTCCGCCTTATAGCACGCCTGGCAGTCTTGGCACGAATGTTTGTTGAACGATGCCAGGGTAATATCTTTTTTAAGGTGGTCTTTGACTCTGACGAGTTGCTGCGTTATTTGCTTGTAGAGATGTGGTAGACTCGCACTTCGTAACCTTTGAAAATCCTTGAAATCACTCGCTCACCCCTCGTGCCTAAGGAAGTGAAGCCCGCTTCTTTGTTCTGCTTGCTCTGGCAGGAAGGTTAGCAGCACGCCTTTTTTTTTTTTTTGTTATAGGCTGGTCGGGATAGCCATTGTCGAGGTAGTCTTCAGCTCACGTTTTCATGCGACAGAAGTGGAGCATAAAAGCGTAATGCGAAATATATAGGCGAAACTGAGAACTTAAAAAGGATACAACAGCGCCGCAATGATGTAACCAAGTGGCACACTGTGTCGAACGCACTGCCAGAGCATGCCGAAAAAACAGGACATGGTATTGATTGGAAATCGACTTTCGTCATCGAAAACCAAATAAATTATCATCCCGCTTGTTCGTTGAATCATTTTGCATATAATCTACGGCACACACGATTGACCGGACACGGGGACTCCCCCTGAGCTACACGCAAACGCATTACGCCATTCGCCATATATATAATAAAGGCCGTCATGGTACCTCGTTCGCTGTGAACAAGGCACCCGTATTGCGTGCAAAAACGCCAAAAAACATTCTCGTTTTTCTTTTTCGGTTGGCGAGTGCTCGTTTTCTTCAACCATCTCGCAATTTTTATGCATTATACACGGCATTTAGCAGCATTTATCCCGGTATCCTCGGCAAGCTATGCGAAGAACGTTGCTTATACTTCTTCGAAGTATGAAGCAATGTTTTGAGTGAAGAGCGATAAATGTTAGTAGAAAGTTAGTAGAAAAGATAAAGAGTTAGTAGAAAGTTACTCATTCAAGCATTGCAATGTGACATACTGCCACAAATTTAAATGTTTTCCAGACTCGTACAACAACTGCACGTTATAAGAACTTGAAATTTTGTCAGAATATGTAGAATTTTGAGTGAGATACATTGCTAAACATTCACGTTCTTGCTTTAAATGGAATTACTGCAGATAATTACTAAACCCTTCTTTTTCCATGTGCTTCTTGTGCATCATATGAGATTCGTAATTTGTTTCTCCGGTGTCCTCGGTGAGCTAAACAAAGCATCTTGTTTACATCTGGGGAAAGCTAGGGGCATGGTATGGGTAATGTGTAGGGGATGTTTCAATTGAGTAGGTTAAACGCACCTTTTCCAGTAAATTACGTATGCAAGTGGTCCATAGCGTTATTAGTGTGTTTTACGAGCGGTGTTAAACTTACACTGCTGCACTGGCATAATTACAACTGAGGTCTAATTTTGCGAACATAAGGGGAACAACACGCCAAGTTTATGTACGATGGTAAATGCGTGTTGATCAAACAGTTTTGAAACAACGCAAGCAAGCATTTGAAAATATCAGCACTACTGTTATTGGAGCGATAGCTCCAGGTACAAACCGAGAAAACAGCCTGGTTCCGTAAATCTGGCCTTCAAGCTCAGTCAAGGTCAAACTGGGACTACCACTACCGGCGGCTGCTGCATAGGCCGCATGGGCGCCCATATCTTGAAAGCGATCTGCGATGTGGACAAAGTGCGCAGAGTGCTGGTAGCTTCGTATGCGCTGTGCTCTCGACACTTAGTTCGCGTTGAAGCGAGACAGAGCATGAAGGTCAATTCGCTCGCTGCTGCTACCGCGCCGAGCAACGTCTGTGTGTTGTCTTGCGGTGCAATTACACATGCGGTAGCTGCTAACGGCACTGAGCAGCGTCTGTGTCCTTATTTCTCAAAGCAAGCAAAACTGTGCTATCGTTCGACAAACTTGGTTTAACCGCGTTGAACCACGGCATATTTTTAGCCAGGTTTCCCAATGTCCCAAGAGAACTCTGCGTTTCATAAATTTTGTACTTTGAAGGAATAAGCAGCATTTTAAATGCAATGTGTCGCGAAGTTCTAACGTTAGTGGCTTATTTAGAAGCGTTACGAATAATTCTCCCACAACTCTCTTCTTTTTCTTGCGTGATATATTATGCTCGCCTGGTATTCTCACTGAACTAAAAAAGGCAGCTTCTTTATGTTTGGTAACTGTAAGGACTAGGTAATGGGTGATGTATAGGTAAAGCCTAAAATAGATAGGTAATCAAGGAATTGCCTATGAAAGTGCTCTAAAGCAGTCATGAGCGTAACGAGTGGGGCAGAATTGAGACTGGCTACCCTGGCACACAATGGTAAATGTTCTGGTGAAGTAACATGTGTGTTGATGAATTACTGGCTTTTCAAAAATTTATCCCAACACGAAGAGCTCCAAAACGTTACACGTGGGCATGGTTTCAAACGGAACAGTCATATACGGGCAACGTTTTCAAGCATGCGATATAATTACATGACACTGAAACTTTTATTGCAACTGCTCGAAAGAAACAGCTTCGCTGGAAATGGGGTAGTAATTCTCCAAGGTCGCACACATCAGCTGTCTTTTTTTCTTGTGAATGTTGCAAGTAATTTATGTGTATTGTGTTTTTGTTGCGTATGACCTCAACAATACTATTACGTCAACTAGCGATACATTCGTGCTGTAGACTTCAACACGAAGTAGAATTCTTTATCTACTTATTAAAATTGTTTCTAGAAAATGTGCTTTTTTATTGTGCGCCGTACTGCTGCTACAGTGCGGGATCAGGGACCTCTGTGAGGCACTCATTGCCTTAGTACCTGCATCATCTTGAAATTTTGTATAGTTCCAAGAAATAAATGCAAATTAAAATAATTTCTCGGGCCCTCGTGGTTCACCATGTGTGATTGATAAATAGGCCATATAAAAATAACTAACAGACGCCTTTTCCGGGCTCTATCACATAATAAAATAGTTTTCGCAATTATGATATATATATATAATATATATAGAGTGAGAGAGAGAGAGAGAGGAGCAGGTGGTTTGCGGTTTGCCCCTTGCCCCCCCCCCCCCCCCCACTCGAGAAATAGTTGGTACGTCACTGGCTGCTGCTGCTGCTGCTGCTGCTGCTGCTGCTGCTGCTGCTGCTGCTGCTGCTGCTGCTGCTGCTGCGTGTGTGTGTGTGTGTGTGTGTGTGTGTGTGTGTGTGTGTGTGTGTGTGGTGTGTGTGTGTGCAAATTCTTTGTGGGTGACATGCTTGTTTGTTCTCGGAGCATGAAATGTGAAAAAGAGGACAGAAAACATGCAAATAGTATACAATCTCGATTACATGAATCTTTAAGTAAGGCTAAAAAAATTCATATCACCTGAAATTCCGATCACCCAAAAAGAAAAAAAAATTGATATTAAGGGGGCCGTGGCAATAAAATGGCCGACTTCGTCAAAATTTTCTGTTCTTTATTTTGTTCCACGATCCTAAGGCCTTTTTTATCTCATGGTCTTAAAAATAATAAGCAACAGAATTTGAGAAAATTGCACTACTTTAGTGTGTTGCACTGCTGTTGGTGTATGTCATGGCTTCCTTGCAAATCCAGCAGGGAAGTGTGCCCATGTGCAACGTTAAGTACAGCATGTTGTCTCTGTCTCTCTCAAGTGCTTGGCCTTATACTGTGCAGGGCTTCACGTATGTGGCCCCCTCCGTGCTAGAGGAGCTCCACCGGCCCATGGTGATAAAGGCACGCTCACCACGCAAGATCACCAACAGTCCCCGGGCGCCTTTCAGGTGAACATATGACCAAAGAGTAGTGATGCGAAATGATCGATAGTACTATTAATAGCTTAGTCATTATTGAACTATTAATAGTACAATAACTATCAATGGGGCCATGAATAGCGCACTATCAATAATTTAAAATTGTGCGACGTACCGCACTTAAGCACTGCAACATAAACCAGATGACGTTTCCCTGTTCCCACTTGCACGAACCAAGTTTTACTCATTGGCAGTTATTGCTAAATTTCTGGTAATATCACTAGCCAAGAATTGCAATACAATTGATCGCACTGTCAACAGTGAACTATCGTGATACTATTGACAGTACAGTAGGCTTCCGTTCACTCATCTCCAGTTCATTCGATTCTGACCGAAGGTCCTGGCCAGCAACCATAAATTTCTATGGAACCAAACATCAGTTATTTCGATCTCAAAATTGGCCTTCGCCCAATAATTCGAAATTTACTGGTGGAAATTTACTTTGCCGTAATACGGCTGCATTATGCGGTAAAGCATATGCAATATATTGTGATGAAGCATATCAAGAATGGAAAGGGACCACTGTCACGGGACATAGTACCTGTTTTTAATTATACAGGCACGAACACACTGTCTCAAGTCACAGTATGAGCAGCTAGATGCCTATTAAGCATACTGGCAACCATTCAGCGCTGTTTCTGATGATGTTCTGGCAATTTGAACCCTTGTTTCGCCCACCATGCATGTCTGGTATATGAGACCGTTAACCTGGCCTAATGTGCGTCCCTTAATTATATGCGTGCACACGCACCGTGCAATATACATGAGTATATTGTCAGAGCCGTCAGACGCCACATCATCACCATCACAAGAGGGTGACAGAGTACCGTATTTATCCAAATGTAATGTGCACCTTTGTTTCACGAGAACATGGGTCCGAAAATTGCTTGTACATTACAATTGGATACGAAGCCAAAACCATGTTCAGTGTTCGCAACATCTTACCGCCAGAGCTATTGGACGCAGCGTCATCGCCATCATGAAATGGCAACAGAGCACAAGCAGGATTTCATTTGCGAAGGTCCATTTTGTGCTCCGAGCTAGAGCAGTATTCTTGGCCCATACCTTTTGGAGATGTACTGTAGGGTGCCTCTCACTGCTCTGCTTCCAACCTCGACTCTACTTTCCTGCAGCCCAGTGTCAAAGCGTCCCCAGCCGCACTTTGGCTTCAGCCCCTCACCGCTGGTGACGGGTAGCAGCGGGGTCAGTGGGCGGCGAAACGGTGGAGTGGTGCCTTCCTCGCCGGACGAGCAGATGGACACGACGAGTGGACCTCCCCTGGCCCCCACGGTGGTCAGCGCGCCTCCTCCGCGGTCACCAGCCATCCCGACGCGGAGCAAGGTGCCACCTCCGCCTCGACCCAAGGCACGTGGTGACCATGCTGTTCCTTCCCTGCCGCGTCGTCTACTTGGATATCTGGGTGGACCTTTCCGTTGAGGGAACACCGGTTCAGGGGAACACTGTAGCAGCCCAATACCCCTGTCACAGCGGCACCCACTCAGTGATAAGTGAATTCGTAATGTAACTAACAATGCAGTTAAAAAGGCAATGACGAAGATGAGTTGCACAAACGAGAGCTGACTTTGCACTAGTGATGCATTACCCATCTGCGTAGAGCATACACAATGACGAGGTACGAAAGGAAGGAAGCCATGCAGAGTTCTCTGTCCCTGTGCCTTTCTTCTGTAGCAAGCATATCTGTGCACGCTTTGCAGAGATCATGAATTACCAACTTACCCAAGCCTCCACCCTAACAAGTTGCATTACTCGCCTCCATCCTTGCCTTTACTGCACTCTTGGTTATGCCATGGCTCCAAACCATTTTGCCCAGTTTTTCTCTAAGTCACTGAACATCAAACTCGATGGCTATCGGAGATTGTTGCAACGCTCAGTGATAGCCAGGCTACTCTCAGCTATGGTTATTCAGTATTCTGTGGATTTTGTCCTGTCTGCAAGGCTGTTCGCAAAACTGTCTTGACTTAGAGGGGGGGAGGGGGGGGGAAGAAAATAGGCTCAAAGACACTGCCTTCTCTGGAGCTTAGTACACTGTAGTAAAGTTTGCTGCATAATTTTGAGTTACATTCCATGTTGTTGAAATCGATGCTGCGTATTTGGATGCAGTATTATCAGTCCTTGGTGGAGATTCTCAAGGGGCACTGAAAAGTGTGGTCACCAGCCCCACACCTGGTGATCGAGAGTTAATCAACACCTCTATCTGCAAGGTCCAAATAACAGATAGCATGTGTTTTAAGACTGCATTGTTTATCAGAAGCTGGTTTATCATAGATTAGTGTGCACCGCTTTCAGACATCAGTAGCAATGTTTGTGAACTAACAGTAATAAAAGCCCGATGTTTCGGACTTCCTAGTGGCTGCGAAAACATCCGAAAAATCGGGCAGTCCAAAAAAATGAATGCATGCCTTTTACTACCCCAAGGGCTCAAACCGCCACAGACACGCCCGAAATAGCTCTCAAGGCCTGCCAGTAGAATTATAAGTCGTATCGTTGCTCGTACTGTGATAGGAGACTGCGGGTGCACGTGTGTATAGTTAATAAATACATACCGTGTCCCGCGACAATTGCCCCTTCCCTCTCTTGGTATGCCTCAACACGTAACACTGCTGTGTTAAGGTGAAGCTGACTTTCAGGAACCAGCATTTTGCAACGCGGCCCAGCTTTCCGAGCTTTGAAGGCATTGGCGAGCGTTACAAAGGCAGAGTTGGCGCTATTGCTAACAGAGGCGAATTGTTTTAATGAGAAACACGGTACTGAACAGCAAGCAGCTTGGTAGCGAACGTCGAAGCAGCTAGGCCTAGCGTTGTACTTGGGGTGGCTATGGCTGTGAGCAGATCTGCATGCGGGAGCGCCGGTTTGAGGCGATGATATGATCAAAATGGCGGCGGTGATGGCTTCAATTAATGCCGTTTCGGACCTGCGGTCATGGAAAATAGTCTGGAAAATCGGACGGCATCCAAAATTTCAGACGTTCTTATACATTGACTCTATGGCGGTACGTGGTGGTGCCGCGAAGGCATGCGAATCATCGGGCATGTCCGAAAAATCTGACAGCCGGAAAATCGGCCGTTGACTATATATTGCAAGTTATCTTGCAGGTAATCGGTAGTTGATGAGGCAATGCTTTTTTATTTGAGAAGTTCCCTGTACCGTCAAACTACCATACAACGAAGGTCGTACTTGCAGTGAGAAAATGTGTTAAATTGGGATTATCACTAATTGAGGTTTCCTTGTTTCAGCAGTAAAAATTAACTTTGCAGGTTTCTAGAAATCTCATGGTGAATAGCATCTTGTCAGTAAGCAGTAATATTGAACAGAAGCTCCTAGAAACTTAACCATTGATTACATAGTCAAAAGCACTAGTGGGCGTGGTAAATATCAAGAGCTCCGCGTGGACTGCATCTACTCCTACTGGTTGCTGTCACATGGCGCCCTGCATAAATGGGCTCAGTGCCCATCATTGTGGCACACCACAGGTGACACCCAGACAATGCGCATTTTCTTTGTCCTTGCCAAGCCATTGGTAAGCTCTCTTCTATTTGGCGAATGGCATGAGCGGGGCATTGTGTCCTGTGCATTCACCGTATCTATATGCGTTATGTCCTTAGCTAGACTGTGAATGCTTTTTTTTTTTTTTTGCCATCCCGGAAACATTTGCATGTGTAAGCAGGTGCAAAAACAATGAATTCACTCTTTGGCAGTGTAATTGCTTTCTCTTGCTTGTTGCAAAGGCTTCGGGCACATGCATGCAATGTACAATATTTGTCAGAAATGTGCCTTCGACCGTCTGACCCACTGCAGTCTGTATAGAGAGTTTCCTTGAAATGCCATAACCCTCCAACACCCTCGGGAATGAAAGGAATCTCGTGCATGTTATTCAGGTGTCTGGATTGGCGGGCGCACAACAGGTAGTGCTCCACACAGTCAAACAGCATACCTACTGTATATGGTGAACATGCGGAGTAGCCCATATATTTTTGCAGAAGGCTGTACTGTCGCGCTCAGTATGAGTTGCAACACGGGAGCTCGTGGCCCCAAGGTTCTCTGAGACTGCACGGCACTGCCGGCACATGAAAAATTGCTTAACTAAATGTTGTTACTGGTAGCACCTCGTTTCCGAGAAAAATGGCAGAAAAATGACATCTGCCATTTTTCTTGGTGAAAGTAAAAGTGGTTGGTGGATGTATACCGTATTGCAACTTGCATTGTGCGTGATGTATGCATGGACTTTGCTAAATGAAAACGGTGGAAGAAAATCACCCTGCTAGTTTGCTGGAAAACGTACATGGTACTCAATAGAATGGAAGATAGGAAATGAAAAAAGAAAGTTTAATATAATGTGGATCTCATTAAACCAAGGATTATAGTATTGAGGTTCAACTGCGCATCGTTTTCTTTTAGTCCAAGGAACGTTCGTAAAAACAACTTCATAATTCAGATGCTGATGACACCACTCTGTTTATTTTACTGGGGCAGTTGATTCTCAATGATCGCTGAAATGCAGAGTGCCTAGACTCATTCTGCTGGTGGGTGCTCAATTGTTGAAACAGCCTTCACAGCAGCTGTGCACACTGACTTTATTCCGCTTTCTTTTGACAGTGAAGTCAGGGAGCACACTGGAAGTACCGATGTGACAGGGGTAGTATTACAGTCGAACCCGGAATACCGAACCCTCATCTAACAAGTTATTGTGTATAACGAAGAGCAGTAAAATCCCCTTGAAATTTTTTGTATAGAATTTTTATTTTATATATCGAATTACCTTTTTATCAAACTTTTTGTGATCCCCTTCAGATTCGATATATCTAGGTTCGACTGTATGTTGCCTTTGCACAGTTGGGCAGGGCTTTGCCTTCTGCCTGCGTTACGGCAACTACGTCTGAGGCATCTGACGACTTTGTTATTGGCGCTGTCGCTCTCTGCTGCTGCTACACTGTACAGCTGGCGTGCAGTGGGCGTGGCAGATGCCTCAGTTACTTCATGCATTTGATGCATGGGCACTGCTTGCACAGTGCATTCAGTGGCTGGGACGTGCGAAAACTGAAGCAACTCGCGGTTTAAGTAGAGACAAGAGGCACTTGCCTCTTGTCTCTACTGCAGTGCATGTGAATACACAAAATGGATCCTTGAGACCTCCAGCACCCCCCCCCCCCTTCCCTGGTGGTACGTACCACTGTGCTACTACCGACCATCCTGTCGCTCGCCAAAAGCGACGTAGAGCTTTGATTGCAGATGTTGCGGTGTGCTTGTGCCAGAAGTTACACCATAGATTTTAAGGAAGGGCTTGACGACCAGTGGATGGGGCCCTCGCTTTTCTGGACACAAATCCTTGTCCAGTCTGTTCCCACTCAGTCTCACATGGTCACACTCTGCGATCTCTTGAAATGTGCCATTTAAAAAGCTATCAGGGCTGATGTTTCTGCTGCGATTTTATCCCATCTTGCATATCACGTTTTAGGCCAGTTGAACGATCTCTGACATTGATGCAGGTAGAACCTATCTCAGCCCTTCTTTTTTCTTTTTTTAATGGCTACATTTTCCTTCTACTTGTCATATTCATGCCCAGTTCTCAGATTTGCACATCCTTGTGGAATGCTGCACAGAAGAAAAGATGAGAATGAGCAGAGGAGTGTAGCCTGTTGCATTTGGTGGGGCTTGAGTAATTCACAAGGTGGAGTTAAGCCACTAGGATAGGTGTAGAGAGTACTGGACCATTATTCTTGCAGGTGTATAAGTGCTTCCACCTGATGTGAGCTCTTTATAGAAAAGGTGCTATGAAACGAAAATTGAGTCGAGGCTTTGTCTGGTGTCTCCTCTCATTGCAGTTCCTTTTCGTTTTGTTCTTCTGCATTTGGTTATTTGTCCTTAGTGGCATTGACAAACTAGACATAAAACAAAGAAAAAAGAAACGCAAGCTACCAACTGCAAAGTAGTACGAGCTTTGTTATGAGCCTACTGTGAGTTGGCTGTGACACTTGTTCGTGTATCTTCAGACCCAATTAGCCATGGCATTAACGGCCAACTTGCCCAGTAAAATATGGTAGGTCACAAGTAGTGTTTGCTTTGCTGCTGGGCCACTTCTAGCAACTTCTTCCTCTTTCATTACAAGAGGCACCATGAACATCACTTCGCAATGTTCATCGGGCAATGTTACAACTTAGCAGTTCCCACACATGCATAAAGGCCGTCCGGCCTTACAGCCACTTTTTGTAATGGAGTGCTTTTCGTTAGGAGGCTAAAAGGGCCCCACACCACCACATGCTCTTCCATTGGAAGCAGTGTCGAGACTGATTGCTGGCTTTGCTGTAATGGACAACTGCTGCTTCAACAGTACGCTGCTTCACCAGTACGATGATTAATTAGCAACTCGCCCAACTTTCCACATTACTGAACTATCAATATGCACAGCACATGCAGCAACACCTCATTAATACCGAAATGCCTAATGTATCATTTGGTACCTCAAAATACTGATTTGAGCATGAGAAAGGTTACACAAAACACATAGCAGTGTTCTCAATGCAAACACATTTACAACTCAAAAAAACATTACCGTACATTGCTTTTCTGGTACAAATGTACTCTGTGACCAGAAATAAAGGTCAACAAGTTCTCGTAATGTTCATTGGTGTGGAATCATATGTGGCCTTTGTTAGGTTAAAACACATTTAATTAGGGAAGACATGCTGCGAGTGCTTGCTTGGTAGCGAAGACTAGGCATAGTGGATTTCCACTTACTTCACTCTGGCTAATTTGATCTCCCACCTAATGCAATCTTGTCTGAAGGCTCGAGCTGTTGCTGGGCATTATGGGCCGAGCCTCCATTATTTCAATTTCAGTTGTGATCGTGTGCCATTAGATTCCACTGTTAAAATACTCATTAATGGGACCTGAATGCACCAATTCTGAAGTCCCCTTATGTGCACGTGCCGAACCAGTTGGATTCACAAAGGCAATATAGTGCAGGCGTACTTGTAGCAGGTTAGACCCTTCAAACCAAGGCTTTGTTTCTTAAAATAGAGCAAGTGTAATTAGGTTACTTTGCATCGTTGTGCTTTTGTCGTTGCACTGAGTTCCACTTTGGCTTCTTCGCAAACCTGTACTTGCTCCACACGTTTTGCCTGTATGTACTTCCTTAGGCCTACAAAGCTAACTTCACTTATTCCAAGTAGTATCATCATTTGTCACAATTGCAGTGCACTGAAGGGGACACAAAAGTATGGAACAAGTGTTTCACCTTAATTTTTTTTAAAGCAGGGAAAAATAACACAGAGGTGCATTTGCACGTTGACACTTTCTAGGACCATCCACGAAACGAACAGTATATCACAATGCTTATGAACAGAAAACGATGCAGCTGCTCTACGTAATACTGGTGGCATCTCAGGGTCACAAGAGGCAGGGTGACTGATTTCGGGTGAAATGCAAAGAAATGTCGATGATGGGCAAGGGCATCAGTTAGCAAGGACTCGTATTCATCTCAAACCACTGTCATTTATCTTTTTGCAGGTGTATTTTCCCAGGGGCCAAGCGATAGATGGATGTCCTTGAGGCGACTAATATGGTCAGGGTTTGCACGATACGCGTGCTGCAGTCGTTGATCGGGACGGAGTTGCATGCAACAGTGTTCAAGTTGCGGTTCAGTTGTGGTCGTTTCAGCACGACATTCAACCAGCTGAAGTGAAGCCTTGTCCGGGGCTGCTGTGGTAAAAATTCGAGGCCCTCTTGACTGAAGCTGCAGAGATCAAGCAGGGATCAAAGCACGACTCTGTTTGCAGGCTCGAGGAGGCAATGTCACACTTCCAGGGCATTTCGTCATTTCAAAAAAGAGCAGGGGCATGCCTGGAACAGGGCCCTGCACCAGGCTAGTTGGGTAAATGTCTTCGAACGGTGACATCGCAAGCGAGTGGCAGCATGAATTCGCCAGTGCCTGTCGTGTGATCACTGTGTCATCTTTCAAACGGTTATGCACCATTTCATATGTGGCAAGCAGTGCTCGAAGATACACAAGTAGTGCGGTCGTAGAAGTCT
Organism: Dermacentor silvarum; assembly: GCF_013339745.2. Classification (NCBI taxonomy): domain Eukaryota; kingdom Metazoa; phylum Arthropoda; class Arachnida; order Ixodida; family Ixodidae; genus Dermacentor; species Dermacentor silvarum. Next base: position 63,238,099 of record NC_051156.1, read on the forward strand.
CACTCTGCACGTGTCGCGGTGCATTTTTTGATCGGCAATGCCTTCTGTGGTGGAATAACTAGTCTGTACATTACAACTACAACTCAAAGATGTCAGGTTACATCAAATCGCACATTGATTACGCACCTTTGCGCTTCGACCAAGGTGACTTTCTGTAGCCACTAGTCGCAGAAATGTGTCATTCCGCTTGTTCGGTGATAAATACGTTCAGATCTGCGATGTCTTCCATGCGATAATTATAAGCATTTTATGGACAACTATCTGGTCAGGTAAAAGTATGATTGAAAGACTGGGTCACTGAATTAATCAAAACAAAAAAACTTATTGACAAGTTTCATATGGAACTGGTATGGAGCTGTCTCATTGAAGTCGTTTTGTACGGAACCATCGTGAACCTGAAATGTCGACAATTTCTTTGTATTGACTTTGTCAGTGACCTTATCCTTTCGTCATATGTTATATTTTGTGACATAGAAGTGTGTGACAATGTTACATCTTATGATATATAGCTATACGACTAATTGAAGCACAAGGCAGACTACAAAGACGATAGGACATGTGACGCAGTATTTTTCGGTTGAAAATGCGAGCAGTGAGACTCTAGGCTCCGTAGCTTTCTCTGCTGTTTATGAAATGGAGTTATAGTGTTTGAAGAGAGACATGCCTAGTCCTCGCAGAGAAGGTTGCTTGCTTGCCCATGGACCAAGACGTGCCTTCCTGTGTGACCACACTTTTGATGCTGCTTCGCAGAAAACTGCAGCTTGTCACAAACAAAAGGATTGTGTTCAAAGATAGGTTTCAAATGACTGTTTAACATCTACATTAATGGCCGTGATGCAGCTAGCATGCAAATCTGCCCTTCGCCAAACGAAGAAAACTTGTGTATGATTGGCAGGCTGTAAATAAAAGTTTGTTTCTGATAAGTTTGTCTGTTACTGAGCGGTCTTATTTCTTTGGTATAAGCTCAAAACCATGCAGAACTCACTTTACAGACTGTTCTGTGGAGAAGCCCTTTTCAGACAGAAGGCCTGCAAAGGTGCCTAAGTCCACAAAACCTTTGTGCTTCCTTCGAGACTCAACCTTCCTAGGTTGATAAGGCCAGTTTTAACCAGGTTCATCTATCTGGCTACAGCACACAATGCAATTCATTCCTTTTCCACAAATAATTGTGCCTCGAGGGCAGTTGCTAAAAATTCAGGTTTGCACAGCAATTATAATTAAAGATGAAATAGATGTGCCTGCTAACAAATCCAACTTGAAATTCCAGATAGTTGCATCACTGATCCTGTGTTTTATCACCATTGCATTAACTTCTGTTGCTTTTCCTTTGTGCTGTCAGTTTGGGTGATGCACAGAAGATACCTGCCACATTCATTATTGCCAGCTGCTGATGCACAGCAGTTGTTAGCGTTGCACAACTGAGTCACTGCTGTCTGCTGCGCCTCGGTACTTCTGGTACAGTGAACTAGAATATATGGGAAGTATGCCGACTGAAGCGGGCTGCGTCTTATTGCGCGTGTCGCATGAAGTGGTGCTCCTAGCAGTGGCGTTATCACGAACTATTGAATGCATCTAGTAAACCATGTCCGGAACGGCTGCGTTACAACGCGTGACGTGCTTCACTGCGATGCACCTTTAATAGTTAGCGACTGTAGTGCCGCTACTGGTCACACAAATTGTGTCAAGCGGAGAGGCCGGATCACGCCACACCTAAAAGGTTCAAGTACCTTCTACTTCTGGTGCCAGGCCATTTGCAGTGCAGTTTGTTGCTGTTAGCCATGTCGTGCTCTGTACGCCAGTTCCTGTTGCACCGCTGTGGCTCATACTCTCTGTACTTGGCAGGGGGTGGTAAATGCCTCGCTGGTGTAACCTATATCTCCTCGCCCGTACCCCTCCTCCTCCCGTTTCCTTCTCCTCTACCCTCCACCGCCGAGCCGCGGGGTATCCAAGGCCGACGCCGAGGCGCACGGTAGGCGGGGACACCGGCTGCTTTGCCGACGCTTGGTCGCTCAGTCTCGCAGCACGCCGGCCGGGCTGTCTGTGCATGCGCTTCAGTGCAAACGACAGGCTGAATCCAATCATCCAGTATAGATATCCCTAGACGGCAGGCTGTGAAATCTCAACCAAAGGCAAAGCTGACTGCTGAAACACTGGAGCAAAGGGAGGCCAGATTAGCACGTTATAGATAAGCTTACCTAGCGCGGAAGCAGGCATTAATGAAATACTGTGTGCATAGTCTTTGCAAAACCAAGCCAAACAGACCTTTCGCTCGTGGTAACTGGATTTACAAGAGTTAAACCTCAGCCAAATTTTTTCTTTCTATTCCAGCGAGGCCGTAGCCAGGCTCAGCGCGCTACTACGCCCACCTGCTGGGCTCGTTAGTGTTACATAATACATAGTGTCAGTACGCATTGACGCACATACGCGTATATATTAGGGGCTCTGTCGCATGGTTGTCTGCGCTCTAACGAGATATAACAGCCGCTAAACGTCACTGCGTGTTTTTAAAATTTTTTTATTTAAATTTTTTTTCCCAGCAATAGAGAAACAGGCTCTAGATAAATGCTGGTGGCTCCCTCTTCCGTCACGGAATGGTCTGCATGTCTATCCATAGTGGTCCACAGTTTTGGATATCACAAGAGCGATAAAGACAGATTACACAGGCCAAGCGCTATTTTCAACTAAAGTATATTGGGAATCATGCACTGTTTGCGTAGGTGCAGACCCCTTTGAAAAAAAAAAACACGGGAAGAACGTTGTAGAAATGTAAGAAACATGCAATCGCCCGAAATTATGCCCACATGTGCGATTCCAATGTGTTATACGTGTTGTATCAGCAGCATCCATGGACTGTAGAAACCATGCCTCCTAGAATATATGGGAAGTATGCCGACTGAAGCGGGCTGCGTCTTATTGCGCGTGTCGCATGAAGTGGTGCTCCTAGCAGTGGCGTTATCACGAACTATTGAATGCATCTAGTAAACCATGTCCGGAACGTCCTTGCTTGTCCGGAATGTCCTTGCTTGTCAGTGAAATAGACTGCGTGCTAGCCATTGCAAGGTCATCCTTCTGCACCTGTAGTGAGTCATCCTTCTAAAGCGAAGCTTTCTTTGCCTCTTTCCCGTCGCTTTGTGGGTGCTTGCTGCTGTCTTGCATGGCAGGCCATTCTTGGAGATGCAGTTGAGCCAGTTTATTACGACCTCAATAGTTTCGAGAAAAGTGATCGTTATATCAGTAGTTCATTATATATGGACTCGCCCTTAATAACCCTAAAAAATTAACTGCACTGAAGCTGGCATCAGCTATTACAATTCGGCAGCACTTTGGTCCGAAAACCATATTTTCAGTGTCATTTGTTTTTCCCGGTGCGTTCCCGCACGTAGCCGCAAACTTCCGTTAAAGAAGTTCATCTAAATAACGAAATGCAGCTCATTCAAAATGGAGCCCTGTTCCGATCACCTGTCCTTCCGAAACTGCAAGTGCAGCCGCCATTTTTTATTCAAGAGCTTGTGATATATTTTACTATCAGAAGGACATGACTGCCTTGCTCACAAGAGAGCAAAGCATTCTAGTAGGCATGAAGCAAAAACTTTGGGAACTACTGCAGCATGATGCCATTCTGCGAAGGTCTCTGACATCGTGGTCCCTGTGTCACGACTGCCCATCAGCCGCTCAAGAGCCGTAAAATTACGTTATCTGTCACTTTGGGCTTTTTGAAAAAAATGCAATGCTTGAAAGATAAAAACATCACCGCGAACAGTTATCAGCAATCAGCAGCACGTTAACAAAACACAGCCAAACCGTGACCTCCTGATAATGGCGTAGTAACCGCCAATAATTTGCAACATTGCATGGCGGCAGTGCTCGCCACGTAAGGTTGCATGTTCTCACCGACTTGGACCACGTGAATATCGACAGTAACGACAGCAGCACTGGAGGCTTAAATAGGCATAATGCAGGTGGTGCTGTGCGGACAATTGCACAAAAACGAGAGTGCCGCCGTCATGGCATCCAATATTTCACTAGCACACATGCCAGTGCACGCCCCTCGTCATGCTGTTTATGTTGTACACCTCCTCCCTGGAGGCGTGCTTTGAAACCAAGTAACCTTTCTCGCAGCTTCTGAAATCTGTGCATGGCAATTGCTTGCTCGCTCGCTAATCTTGAAAGACGTGTTATGGTTGTCGTTGGACTGGAGTGGGGCATGTGCTGCCATGCAGCACATGCCCCACTTGCGCTTGTTTGCTTGCATGGCGCTTGTTTGCTTGCCATGCAAGCAAACAAGCGCAGTCTGCAGGCTACACGGTGATGGCCATGCCTACGTGCTGTTATGGCACGTACACACTAGTGGCAAAACGCGCGCGGCGCGCCGCCGCCGGCAAAATGCAGCAGCGGCAGGGCGGCCACACCAACCGGCGGCGCGCCGCTATGGCAATCACGTTACAGACTAGACTCCTCTCCCCTTCTCGAACTATCCGGACTATCCGGGAGCTCACGCGTGCAGATGATAGTGCGAAACGAGAAACAAGCGGTCGGGCGGGTCCGCATGGCACCAGTTTCCCACGCGCACGTCACGGAAGCGGGCCGCTCTCATTGGTCTCCTTCTTCTGCGGCACGCGGCAAGCCGCAAGAAATCGGTTCAGGAGCGATCCCTGCCGTGGCAACAAAAACCCGTTTCGCGTCGCGCATCTTGCCGCCGCCGGCGTGCCGCACGCGTTTTTCCGCTAGTGTGTACGTGGCATTACAGTAATGTATGCTGGGAAGACAGCTGAAAATTCAAACAAAATGCTGCACACCATCTTCTTCAGAAGAACCCGTCTCGCGGTAGAGACTGTTTCACAGCTCACACCTCCACATTGCATGCCATGGCTGCAGCGCACAATTAGCCAGCAGGAACACAAAACAAATTGTGGATTTCCATGAAATGTAGAATGTGCATGACCCTTGGGCATAACTGCTCCGTGCACTAATCGTGTCAAAGAAGAGTCGGAGTTTGCATGCCTGCCCTGGTCCCAGTTTTGAAAGAGCAGCGAGGAAACATGTCTCTTGCCCATCACATGCCACACTCTTCCAGCATCATCTCACTAGTGCCGCCACGCAGCAGGCAACAGAGGGGTGATGCACTTGACATGGCCTCCAAGATGGGCGCCTGCTGGTCGGAGGACACCTTTTCATTGCCTCTTCTCACAAGTTGGTGCTGCAGTTCATTTGCGCTGTCGAGGCTATGCCTAACATGAGGCTTGCGAGTATGCACAAGATCTTGGAGGCTATGCCGTGAGTGCACTGTCTGTCTTGCCTGTTGCATAGCAGTGGTCTTGTAGGTCCTTCTGGGACGTCGCAACAGGCCGGGAGAAAGGTAATGCGTGGTGCAGGGGGGCGGGGGGGGGGGGGGGGGGGGGGGGCTGCTCTGCAACTGCCTCTAACCTAGAACTATTGGTCCAGATGGTCAGTAGAATGATACAGCTTGGTCAGAAGAGTGTTTTGAAGAGACACACAATTGCTGTGCCAAAGTGCAGATGATAATCCCATGACAGTCAGAAGTGACTCATTGTAAAGTGTAAGCCTTGGGTATTCAAGCACTGGTAACGGTGGACAGTCACATAAATAAGGAGCAATCACCATTGACAGCGGCCAATGTCGTGCTGTATCACTGCAATATGTGTGGTTGTGATACCCAGCCATTGAAGGCCTCGTTTTGATGGGGTCAGGATGCAAAAGCAGTTGTGCACCAAGCTTTGATTGCACATAAAGGGCCCCCAGGGGGGCGTAATTCCTCTGAAGGCTTCAACTGTAGTGTTCGTTATAAACCCAGTGTTGCTTTGAGACGTTAGTCAGTCGCAACATGCACTTGGGATTCTCTCTCACACCAACAGCTTTGCAAAGGGCACTTTACTAAAAGTTTGCAGTGAAGCAAGTTGGTCACGTGAGCTACTTTCAGAATCTAAATACCAGATAGTAGGTTTATCATAGCTATACCACACCACCAAACTAGTTTGCACTGCGAATGCTGAATCTGTCATGTAACGAAATTAATGGCTTAGCCTCATCGAATACGAGAATTCTCACCCCCAGGCAGATGTTCAAAATGAAGAGGCTACTGTTATTTCAACAGGCCACACAGAAATACTACTTTCAGGCAAGCGAAAATAACATTGCAGCAGTGGGGAAACCTAAGGAGTAATTTGAAAGGGAAACGTTGACGTGGTCCTCCAGTTCAACAGTACCTTGAATTTTGAAGAGGTGGAATATTAAGGCACTCATTTTCTACACTGTTGCACTAGCTATTGCAGTGGGTTCTTTGCACTTTGAAACTTCTCACAATTTTCACATCTGAACTTCTGATGATGCATTTTGCCTGTGTAACACCCACGCTGCGTGCTGACCACTAACAGTCGTGAATGGGAGCATCCATTTCAACAGTGCCACCAATTAGCAATTTCATTTTTATGAGCATGTTTAAGTGCTTGTCATTGACAAGTTGTGTTGGCGAGCAAGGGCAATTGTCATGTACCACATCGTGGCTGCTGTATATCTTTGCAGCTGAGCTTCAGATTGGAACACTTTTTTTGGTGCAACAGTGAAAAAGAAAACACTAGGATGAACCGCAACTAGGAACTGTTTATGCTGCTCGCTCGCAAAATATATACAATCTCAGTAACACCTTTTAGTGAACATGTACAACCAAATAATCCCAAGCTTAGCTGTTGCGAGCTGGCAAAAGTTGACCCAAGGACACCAACTACAGCATCTCACCTAGCCGGGTAGTGGCTGTGGGACATAAAACCCCGTATTTTAATTTTGCTAGTCTTGGTTCTTTGTGTCTTGTGCATTGGCTCAAGAGTGCAGAAGGCAGTGACAGAGGCTCAGCTTAGTACCAGCTTCGCCACTGGATCATGCTGTCAAATACCATAGCAGAAGCACCTCCGGCAGAGGGACACTGCCACCATCAAAGTACTGACTCGAGACCAGTCCACTCAAGACAAAAGACCACCTCCCAGCCAAAGCACACTTTCAAGCTCAACCTTGTTATAGCAATCACTTTGATTTTAATTAGCTTTTTCTAGTCTACACTAGAAGCATCCGCCAGGGCTAAAAGCTGCGGTCTGCTCGAGGGCGCAGATACGATCCCGGCCGTAGCGGGCACATTTCAGGGTGGATAAAATGCAAGAGCATTTCTGTACTTAGGTTAGCTGCACGCCTCTGGTGGTCAAAATTAATCTGGAGTCCTCCAGAACGACATCTCATAATTATATTGAATGAATGAATTAATTCTGGGGTCTTGCGTGGCAAAACAATTATTTGATTATGAGGCATGCCGTAGTGGAGGACTCCAGATTAATTTTGACCACCAGGGGATCTTTAACGTGCCCCCAATGCACAAGACACGGGCGTTTTTGCATTTTCGGCCTCATCAAAACTCGACCGCCCGGCCAGGATTTGATCCCACGACCTCATGTTTAGTAGCGGAACACCATAGCCATTAAGCCACCGTGGCGAGTGATAATATAATCATATTGTCATAGGTGTATCTACTGTGGGGGCATAGGGGGCAATTGCCCTCCCACTGTCAGAAGTGGGGGGAGGGGGGGGGGGCAAAGTACGCCATTTGCCCCCCCACTTTTGAAAGTGGGCACTGTCGGCTGCACGCCGGAAAGTCCAACAAAATTACAGCTGAACCTAATTTTATTTGGCAATAGAGAGGCCACGTAGGTAATGCTTTTCTTTACTATACGTATACCCGTCTTAGGCAGCGAGGATTGTCTTTTGTGCTTCCTTGTGACGAGCTGTAGCAGGTGATGCGTGGAATTCGCCATGCACACTCGCATTGCAAAGAAGGCGTGGTGCTGGGCAGTTCCAGCCATAACAAAGTTCCGCTTGCGCTTCTCGTATCATGCCCAGTTTTTTGGGACCGCCTAACTGTATTTGAAAACACAATCGGGCTTCTATATTTAACCTGCGGGGGAGAAGTCCTGATAAAGATTTATAATCAGCTGCACCCAACGATTGGTGTGCCTTAACGCATGAAATCCTTGGTGTGCATTACGGCAGATAATTTTACAAACGCAACTTGTTAAAGAAATAGGTCGATTATTGGATACAGTACTACGTGGTCCCGATTTGTGTACAGATACAACATTGGCTATTATCCAGGCATCATGAAAATAGTTCCAGTAATCATTCCATTTCAATACCAATAAAATATTGAACTAAATTTTTCCTAAAGGCGTGTGTCCCTTCCGATTTTGTCGATTTCATTTTCAGGCCATTTCTAAATAAGAGCTACACTATTGTTTCCTGGCGGGGGGAGCAAGAGCAGCAGATATTTCATGTTTTGAAGAAATTAAGGCCACCTTTTGGTGACATGTACCGAAAATTTGAACCGAGGAGGTTGCTTATGTGCTCAAAAAACAGTTACGGAGTACTCGCTTTCCCCGATTTTTTACGTGTTATACACGGCATTTAGTTGTGTCCCCCGGTATGCTCGGTAAACTATGCGCGGCACGGTGTTTATATTTATTCGAAGTACGAAGCAGTGTTCTGAGTGACGAGCGATATATGTTCATTCTGTGTAGGTTCATTACAGCCTTTGTAGAAAGTTCCTCGTTGCAGTGTCTCAGGGTGTCATAGTGCCGCTAGTCGAATTGTTTCCCAGACTTTTAAAACAACTGCACGAGATATGGACTTGAAATTCCGTGAAAATAGGGATAATTCTAAACGCAATGCTTAGCGAAACTTTTACTCATTTTTCCATGTGTTTTCATGCATCATACGAGGGGCGTAGTTTGTTTCTCCGGTGTCCTCGGTGAGCTAAACATGTCGTCTTGTTTATATCTGGGGAAAATTAGGGGCATGTTATGGGCCATATATTCGCAATGTATAAAATGAGTGGGTTAAATTCGCCTTTTCCGATAGAATAGACGGCTGCGCTGTCATAGCTACAACTACAACTGAGGTAAAATTGTGCAAACATAGGGGGAACAATATGCCAAGTTTATGTGCGATGGTAAATGCGTGCTGATCAAATACAGCTTTAAAAAAAACTGTAAGCAAGTATTCGAAAATATCACGCTGCTGTTATTAGCTAGGTTTCACAATGTCCCCAAGAGAACTCTGCATTTCAGATATTTTATACTTTGACGTAATGGGCAGCATTTTAACTACAATGTGTTGCGGAGTTTTAACATTTCTGGCTTATTTAGAAGCATTACGAATATTTATTGGAACCCTCATTTTTTGCTTTAACTTTTTCATGCCTGATATACCGGGTTCGCCTGGTGTCCTCATTGAACTAAAGAAAGCAGCTTCTTTCAGTTTTGTGACTCTGAGGACCACGTAACGTTTGATGTGGAGGTAAAGTTCAAAATAGATGGGTAATTGGGACTTTCACAATGAATTACGTATGCAAGCACTCTAGAGTGCTTGTCTCTAGAGCCTATCTAACGAGCGGGGCAGAATTGAGCCTACTGCCCTGACAGAACTGTAAACGCCACCAAGACCAAATTTAGCGAAAATTGGTGGTACACTATGAAAACTCTCTGTGTGAGTTAAATGGGGTTGGGTCAAACAGCATCTTTGTAAAAAAATTCTTATTCAAGCGTTAGGGCATAAATATGGCCGCTTTCAGCTATGCTTCCCAATGTCCCGACATAGCTGTTGGTTACAACAAAATTATATTTCGAGGAAAGGGGAGGGGGTTAAGGTAAGCGCTATGTGCGACAGAATTTTTACACTCATGGTCTAGTTATAAGCGTTACAAATAATTCCCACTATTTTTCATGTGTCATAAGATGTTCCTATTGGTTTCAGCGATGTCTTGGTGAACTAAACTAAACACATTGTTTATATTTGGCGAAAATAAAGCGCGCGGTATGGGGACTATGAAGACAGGGGACTATTTGTGATATTTGCAGTAAATTACGCAAGCAAGTAATACGGAGCTTAGTGAATGCGTTTTACGAACAAAGCAGAATTTATCCCGCTGCCGTGGGAGGACTGTGAACTCAACCGATATCAAATCTAACGAAATTTTGAAGGGGGGGGGGATATGGAGGGAGGGAGTACACCATGGTAAATGTTATGGCGAAGTAACGTGTATTAATGAATTAAGGGTTTTTAGAAATATTCGAAAAGAAGTGTTCTAAAGCATTACTTGCAAGCCAGGTGTCAAACTGAACAGTCATATACAGGCAACTTTTTAAACGATGCGATATAATTACAGGAAACTGAAATTTTTATTCGAACTGTTTGAAAGAAACAGCTTCGCTGGAAATTTGGTTGTAATTCTCCAAGGTCGCACACATCTGCTGTCTTTTTTTTTTTCTTGTGAATATTGCAAGTCATTTATCAGGACTTGTTGCTGGGCTAGGTTGGTTCATCTTATGATGAACCAACTAGCCCAGCAACAAGTTCTTTCCTGCAATAGTGGAGTTCTTGGCAATGAAAGATTGCCTATGATCTGCTTTGTGGTGCTCCTGCTCCTTCATGCTCCCACAACGCTCCACCTACTGAACGTCACCGTGGCACACAGTTCAAATTTTATTATGGATGTTCACATAGACACCACTATTTCCAATTCTGGCGCCTACGACGCGCCAAACGCAGTTGCCCTCAGCGAACGGACTCATCGCGGCACCCTGCAGTGGCTGCAGTATCTACGCTACGTAGCAGACAGCAGCTTCATGCAACTGTAGTGCGTATGCACAACATTTGCTTTGTGCACAACAGGGCTTGAGTGCAAGCTCGCATTCATATGCTCCAATCTGGCTGCGCTACGTGCTGCGGACAGGCTTTGTCCTGCACCAGCTCGACCAACGGATAGTAGCCGCATCCAAATTGCACGTTTTGAAGCACTGTCATTAGCTCAATACGTAGCGAAGTCTGCCAAGGCATCTAGCCAGGGGTGGCCAGGAGTGAGCGCGCGCTGGCAAGCGTGCAGTGTGGTCTGACCTGAAGTTTTGCATGGTTCGAGGCTAGTTAAGTGTTCAAAACTAGTCGAAATTAGCCAGACCTGATGGCTACGACACCGATAAGCGGGGTGGCCAAAGTTTAATTCCCGCATGGGCAGCCGACGACGGTCGGCTTCTTCCGGAAGTACATAATTGTTATCGAAATTTGAAAGAAGAAGATTTTCACTTAATTCAGCTAGTTTATTAAACTGCGTCAATAAATATACAGTTACAGTAGGAAGAAGCGTACTGATCCGAACACCCTTCTTGATTGATGTCAGCTGTTGGCCAATAGCAGCCACGTATGGGAATCTGCTATATGAAAAAATAAAGCAACCCAAAAAGAGTGAGGAGTAGGCTTCTTCTGAAAAGAGCATTTGAGAAAAAGGTGGCCGAGGTATTCACAGCAGCATGTGCTATCTGTGGACTGTGTTTCTTCGCCAAGCTCGAGGGGACCCCTTTAGCAAGGCAGTCGCACATAGTGAAACCAGTTGGCTAAATGCGTTAAAAAGTTTGTTAGCGGAAAGTGATCTCGTGTGTCTCCTTGAGAAATGGCACTCCTCATGCACTTGGCAAAAATGGCAAAAAAGTTTCTCTGAACTTTCCGTTTACGAAAAATTTTGTTCTATAAACCATAGATAAAGGCTATCAAAAGGAAACACGAAATCTGTTTAGACTGATAACGAATTCATTTAGCGCTCAATTTACATTCTTTTGGTACGCAATCGTTGATTACTAAAGAATGTAAGCCCGAACTTTCATTTCAGTGTGACGTCACAAATTTCAAAGTATTTTTGCATATTTGGGCTAATCTTAGTGCAGAGAATGAGTACGGTTCTTTCATTGTTATTGTGCACAAACTTTAGTATGTTCAACTATCTAGCCCACTGTCAAATTTTCCTTAATTACTGGTACAGCTTGACTGTCCCTTGAATGCATTTCTGCAAGCTTTGTCATTTCAGCTGGGCACCAAATGAAATTGTCAAGCTGGTTTGCCTACACTTTTGCCTTTTGGTCTCAGTTAGTTGCTGTCAGACAGCCAGAAAGAGTGGCCATCACTAGGATAGTTTGTTGATGCAGCAACAAAAGCTTTGTTAGGTCTGCGAGTATTTCAGAAACATCATGGCCAAAAAGCAAGCAAACCCGTTTGAGACATTTGTAGCTAGCTGCTGCTGCCTTTTCTTTTTGGTTCAGACAAGAAACCAGTGCGCAATCGGGGTGAATTCTGATGGCCGGTGTCAAATCATGTCTCGGTGTTCTCCAACGAGGATTGCGTGTATAAATTCAAATTGCTTTTATTTTTTACTGTCGAATTTTGCATAACATTGACACAACTGACAAACCATGGTTCACATAAGAAGTAGTTGTGATATTGCACCAGGAAAAGAGGAACAGCTGCATCGCCAAGAAAAAATACAAAAACTTGTTGAACGCCTGTGCTTTGCTTGGACCTGTTGTCACCTTCTTTCTCGCAGCAGTAATGCAGCCGCCGTGCTGTGACTGGCTTCTCCTGGCTTCCAAGTCGTCTCCTAATAGTCTCACGTGCCAAGCCCTCTGGGGGCCTGCTGCCATGCCGGTGGCTCGCTGCGAAAGCAGCGGAATCTGCAAAAAGGCAGAAACAGATTTCCAACACATCTGCGGATCCAGATGTGGCCGGACACGTACTCCCTCCCCATTCTACGATACGTTGGACGAAGGCAGCGGCTGCTGCGCTTTACGACAGGACGTGCTGGCATGTGCAGCAAAGCTTCTTTGTTGTTTTGTGCCTAACCAGTCGTGCAGTGAGATGGTGAACACACTCAGTCAAGCCTGAACTATATGTGCGGAGCGTACACGTGCATCCTGCTTCTGCAGTTCCCGGGCCCTGTCAAACAGATGTGCGCTGTAACAGTGCCATGTTTTGGCAGTGACCATCTCGGTTGATTACCCTTTCATTATTAGTGACTTGGTTTGCGCTTTCTGCTTGTTTCTGTTGTTGCCTGTCTCGCTTCAAGCTTTATTTTTACATGTTTGTATGTCTTGAGTATGTGTGTGTGCCATCTTGCGTCTTCTTGCTCTTGTGTTGTGCATAGTAGCTCATACGAGTAAAACGAAAAAGCAGGGGTTACTTGCACGCGCGGGTTTCTTTGTGTGCTTTCCAGAAGTAGGGGGAGGATCTACGATCTTGGAGCTTAAAGTGAGGTGCCCGGTGTCACTCTTGCATAAGCCGTTGTGAATCAAACTCAAGCTCGGTTTTCGTCCTGTAGTGGACTCTTCTTATTATGAGCTCCTCGATCGTGCAGTCTTCGGCTGTGGACTGCCTGTTGGCTGCACTACAAACTCGGCACTGGTGCTGCTCATTCCGTGGCATCAATCCAGTGCGAGGTTCTCTCCGCTACTTGTCAGAGTGTTGCCAAACAGGCGCGTGCCTGCCATGGAAGTGCGTGAATGTGTTACAGAGCTGCGTTGAACACAGCTGCAATCCTCGTCGCCCTGTGTTAGCGTAGCCTTTCTCTGTTCTCAGCCAAACGCTGCTGTAGCAGGGTTCCAGACAAACAAACAAAAACGTAACTATGGTGCTCTCAAATCATTGCCGATTGTCTTGCAGTTGCACAGCTTCTGAAACAACCGGAAACATCCTTGTGGCATGCTTGAATTCTTATTTTTGTACGCACCTTCTGCAATAACATATTTTAGGGCTCTGAACCTTTCAATCGCATATTGACAGTGTCTGCTACGCTTTTTTCTTTGTGCTGTACACGTTCGTTGCCTCTATTATGCCATCAAGGGCTGAATGTCTTCTGCTGGTATTGCTTTGTGGTCATCTGCGTCTTGCCCAGAGTCTTCATGGCGACCAACGAACAAGCGTAACAGGTGGCCAGGGTGTATTTTGTAGTGAGCTGAAAGCAGTCGCTCCGACCAAGGCAGCGGGTGTACAGGCATGAATCTGGAAAAACAAAAATTTCTCATCATCAAATGAAGGTGCCTTATTGTGAACTGGCAGTCGTGCACTAACTGCCTCAGTCTAAAATGGGCAGCCAAACGAATGCAGCTATCCCAGTGCAGATACAGGCTAATAACAAAGAAGTTATTGCTCGACTACAAATGCATGTCATCTGTCTGTCTCCTTGCTTATCTTTTTTTTTTTTTAGTTCTCTTATGCAATATCAGCTGTACGAGTAGCCAGCGTGCAGCTTCGATCTTTTTCAACCTGCTGGATCGCATTCGAGGCTTCTGGTCAGTGTCTTGCATCTCGCCAGCTCTAGTCGCGGTACCTAGTTTCCCCGGCTCTGTCACCCACTGTAGCACTTGCATTAAAGTGTATTCGGTGCAGGAATGTTTCTGCAGCGGCGCAAGACATTTTGCGTGCTTATCTTTGTATATGTCAGATGAACCCAAATTTAGCTTTTATTTTGTTGTGTGCCCTGTACCCGTTACTTCACATGGAGTCTTTTTTTTTTTTTCCCCCGAGCATGATATGAAAGTTGCAGCTTCCCAAAGCTAGTTGTCGTGCAGCCTGTTTTACGTATGTGCTTTCTGGCATGGCGTGTCTGCCTTCCTGTGTTCTTGGTGTTTGATTATAACGAGGCTTATTCAATGAACAGCATTTTCATTTCTTTTCTTTGCAATAATGCCTTCTGAACGAAGACTGAAATTTTTGCTATTGGCATCTTTCCTTTTTTTTTTTGCGTTCGTGTGTTCTGATTGTGGTTACAAATTTTACGCTGTGTGTTTTGCTTTGATCTTGCGCATTGCAGTTGCGAGAGAATGCACCAAAACGAATGGCATGTAGCACTCTGAACTGTTTAGAAGACGTGCACCAGACTTGTGGTGCCAAATTGTTGCTGTCATGCCACACGATTTGTTCAGTGCTGGAGCAAAACTTTTTGCGGTAGGTCAACTCTCTCGCATACAAAGAACGAGTGTTAGTGCCTTATCTTGCCATGTCTTGTGGGTACTACTGGACAAGGAGCGGCAATGCAACTGAAAATCACTGCGCGCTAATATAACTGAGAGCCACAAGGTTCTCAGTGAGGGAGTCTGTTTCTGCCGTTTTTAATCTGACTGAAAGTCCGGTGTTCTGCATACGTGTCTTAAAAACTTGTAGTTTTTCTCGCGATCCTCAAAGGTTGCTATGAAGCAAGCATGATATTTGCTTCCCTCTCAAAATGTTTCAGTTCTTGTCTAGCGACTTGATGAGCAGCCCATATTAACCAATGGCTAGTGCAGTGTGAGCAGCTGTGTGGTGTAATTTTGTGATGGTATGATGTGATGCATAGGCACTGTATTGGGTCTTGCTGCTTAGTCGGAATGACAGTGGTGTCCTTCCTGTTCATGCATCCAGAATTTTGTTCCCTCCCTCAACCGCATGTGCATGCACCAATGATTTGGCAGCCATCTCAAGGTCAAGAGGTGTGCTGCCTGGAGCAAGAGCTTCTAGATGCTGAGGGCGTGACAGAATATATATATATTCTTTTTTTTTTTCTGCAGAGTCGTACACTGCCTGCAGTTAAGTGGTGTAGTGAACCTTTCGATTTCAAGCTGCTTGTGCAAGCTGCAGAGGAATTTAACTATGTTTTTTTTTTTAACTGTACATATGTATCCAGACACAGCAGCACAGTACCCGACAAATTTAGCTTAATAGGCACTGCTTGAACTGGGGAGTTTTCATACTCAGTGCTTCTCAGAGAGGGTAACTTATGGTCTCCTTGGGTTAATTCAGTGTGGCTCAGCTGTGGGAATGTTGGAAAATGTTTGCTGTTGCAACACGGGAGGCAAAAGCTCTGCAAGATCTCGCAGGGGGACCAAGGAGTGCCTTCTCAGATTGTCGAATATACTACCAAGATCTGTGAACGCTTACAATTTGCAACAAGAACAGCATCTGAGTTTCATCATTTCCGGTGCAACACTTTCTCCGCTATTATCTGCCAAAAGGGCATTCGGATACAAGGTAATGGCCAAGAACACTCCCATAGGGATAATTCGCGTGGCCAAAACGTGCTCTCAGTAAATGGAGCAATGTCAACCTTAGTAGGACTAATGCCATTCCGTAGCGCAAAAGGGAAGCATTTGGGAAAGGAAAGAATCGCATTTCATGGAAATGTCTAGAATGAATGCTGCGCTTTTTCGTTTTTAAGTCACATTGCAGCTTTACATTGATAATGCATGTGTGAGCTCCAGGAGTATTCCATGCGACTGCAAACAAATGCGTGCAGCTGTTGCATCGGCGAGGCTGCCATCCAGTGCCAAGAAAGAACTGTGCTTTTCCAGCAGTTTTACTCGACAACTGTGTCTGGGTTGGTTGTTAGTGGCACGCCACTAGTCTTGGAAGAATTGCCAGAATCTCTCCCAGAGCACCTGACGGCCTAAGAGAAATTCTGGCGAGAAGTGTGTCGCGAGAAGTGTTTTGAGAGTGGTTTCATAGTTGGCATGCCTGTGAGGAACAGTGCTTGATGGCTGTGCGGGAAGTTAGTTTTTTGCACGCAGTGTAACTCCTCAGGCACTGCAGCTTTTCCAGCAGAAAAGCTAGTCTGCTTGATATTCCAACACTAGCAGCATTGCCAGAAGACACTGCAATGTGAGAATTGTGTGAGTGATTGTTGGACCAGTGTAAATTGTGCACATGACAGGGTGTCAACTTTGGTCGCTAAAGATGTGTACAGTTGCCATATCAGCTTTTTTCTTCTTTTTTTTCCCCCCCTGTTGTGTTCTAGTTGAGACATGCGAGTGTGCTCTCGCGAGGTCGTGTAAGCGGTGAATGCTGGTTTCGATCGGCCCCTCCTAGGAATTGTGAAAGCCATGCACAGATTTCATGACAGAGTGCCCAGCTTGAGCTCGGCGCTGTGTCGGGAGTACTTATTCTTAGCCACACTAGTTTCTCAAAGAGCAGTGCTTCACCAACAGGAAGACCACAGAAAACGTTTTACCCACAGGGGAACTATTGTATGACTGTCATTGGAGGGCTATCCTCGTTATGCTGCAGCAGCAGTTGAACGGTGTCCACTAATTGCTGCTGACCTGCTGCGTGGATTTTTTGATTTCGTCTTTTTTTTCTCTCTTCTCATAGTTGTCAGGCCTTCTGCCGAACTACAACTATTTTCCAATAATGCCACATTGTAGTGGCTTGAGTGATCAGGGTGCCGGTAGTGGACCGGCAAAGCATGCACTATTACAGCGACGAAATGAAAAACACTTGGCATGTCATTTATATTCCCCCCAGCCTATCAGATTTTTTTCAGTACTGCTATGTCTTGACAGTAAAGCAAAAGTTAACTGAAGTCACTAAAGAGAAAAACTGGGTGGGGTCTACGAGAAAAGCATGTGCGCAGAAAATGTACACCAAGATGGCATAGAATCAACACAGCAAGTTGGGCGAGTTGGTAGGTTAACATTTTATCGCTGCACATATACGTAAAGATGGTATAGCCGCATGGCAGTAATCTTGTTCGTCTGTCTCTTTTAGTCCAAAGCACCATCCTTTCAGAAGCCCAGGGTTTACATCACACTTCTGCAACGGTAACATGCATGCCTCTTGAGATGGCCTCACACAACTTCATCTGTGTGGATGTTGTGCGGTATGGGAACAAGAACTGGTGGCCCCAGTATTGCCCAGTTCATTGCTCTCCGCTTGCACATTTATCTCTCAGTTCATGCTACAATAAGCAACGCCAAGTACTTGGTGTTTATGCAGCATTACAACCATGCACCGAGAACGTACTTACACTCATCGCTGACCAAGATTGCCAGTGATCGAAGTGCTACCGAAATGTAGAGGCTGCGCAAACTGCAGTGCATATTCATTTTGTAAGGTGGAGGCAAGTAGTCTCGTTTTGTTCAATGGTTGTCGCTTGTAGTTCCCCTGTGTGGCAACGTAATTTCGCAGGAGACTGTTTGTTGCAATAAGCTTTGCACAAGGTTGCGCACAAACGTGTCCAGCCGTTGCTACAGGATAGAGTGCTCTCGGTTGGTCTCAAATGAATGCCTGGGGATTTCATTGCCATTTGTGATGGCCTCCGAAGTGCTGCACAAGTTGTATGAACATTTGGGCTGAATTTCAGCCCTCGCTGCACAAGATATTTTTTCTCGTGACAGATGTGAACTGAAAAAACAGCCTTACATGAGGAATGTATACAGTGAGCATGTGCATTTTTTGCCCCAGTTTTTAATATATTTTTGAGTGTAATTTGTTGTAGTGTAGGTATTACTCAGTTCTTGTTTTCGTGTTTTACATTTTGTATAGGAGACGAGCTTCTGAAGTGTTTCTTATATACTACTTTTGTTTTGAAATTTCTCTGACCGGTTTTCATTTGTGTTCTACATTTTTCCTTTTGTATTGTTACAAATATGCCGAGATGCACGTTTAGGTTGCAATATGTTATTGAAATAAAACGTGGATAATCCAAAACAATGCTGTCTTGTGATCCCTGCTCCACACTTGCTGTTTTAACCTGCTGCAGTGACTTGGAATCTTGTTGCCTTGTGCAAGATCGCAAGTGTTGTTGCTGGCCATGGCAGCCATATTTGGACAAAAGTGGTGAGCAATAAAGGCTGCCTGCTTATTATGTCTGCGCCACATGTGTGCAGGAAATGACATTAGAGAGCTTTAGTGTACATCCAGTATTCTGGTATACATAAGAGTGTTTCCATAATACCGGATTATCAAACACTGGTAGCAACGTCTTGTGATGCTTCATCTAACCACAATGCCTTATAGAGACGTTTTCATGTTCTATGAACGTTATTGTCAAAAAAAAAAAGCATTAAAAAAGCACCGTGCTCATGATTACGCCGCTACTGAAAATTCACACAAGGAGCAAACTAGAATACATTTAGTAACTGCAGTAATAGCTGTGTTTGACTGAGCTCTGCGCCACCAGTCCAGCCGCTCATGTTTATGCCTCCGCTAACCTGGTAGTCTGCTTGCATATACCGGAATACCATACATGCTAAAACTCTCTATTAACCGCCCACTGCCTTAAGGGGAGGATAATGAGATCTCAACACTTAAATCTGTTCAGATTAGTAAAATAGCCTTCAGAAACTCTAGTTATTTTGCATTTTGTTGTAAAAGATTAATCATTGCAAGAGAAAATGAAGTCTAAGGTTCTAATTTCTAAAATGTTGCACAGAAACCTTGGTGTCACTACATCAGTTTAATGTCACAGATTTCAAAAGTATTTTTTAATATTTGGGTCGTTGCTGCTCATTAAAAGCCTTTTTTTTTTTGCAAATTCAGTCTCTTTCAAACAATGGTAGTACATAATACAATCTTTACCAATAAAAAATTATCTAGGATTCCCTAAAAGTGGCTTAATTACATGAAGATTGTTCCATGTTTGTTGATTCCATTAGTGTTGCGAATAGTTTCGGAGTTTTTTGCATAAGAATGGCTTCAAGTCTGCGGCAGGAATGGGTACGGACGAATTGCTAGGTCTTGTTGCTATGGTGATGATACTGATGTGTGGTGTTTTATGGCGTAAGGGCCAGTTATGGCCAAAGAGCGCCATGCCAGTGATTGTGAGTGTGCAGGGGAGCGATGAATTCTGAGAAGTAGATGAAGCGTGGCTGTAAAGGGGCCTAAAAATAATCGCTGTAAAGTGCGTAAAATAAACATGTACTAAAATCATGGCAATGACTAATGAGGTGTACTATGAAATGAAGAATGCATTGAGAAAGAATGATACGATATTTAAAATATTTAAGATGCAGTAATTGGCAAGAAGCACTAGTGCCTAAACAGAGCCCTTGAACCACAAGGGCCTGGAGGCATGTGCTATAAAAAACTACTATCACAGCGGCATCCTCTGGAGAGAGGATGCGGTACAAACTATTTGGGCTAATAACATGCAGGAATGATAACATACAGAGGACCACATCGTTCAAGAAATCGACGACTGCTTTGGCATTAAAAAGTGGTTCTTCACCAAGAAACATAATGGGGTGAAGAGGGACATGATATCGGTACGCTTGTGGAAAATATTTCTTTCTCTCTTTCGGCTTCCCGACAATCCACGAGGACATGGAGGACGGTCAGCCTCTCACCACATCTACCACAGGTTGGCGGTTCATCACCAGTAAGCAAATAATTGTGGGTGCCATATGTATGTCCTATTCTGAGACGACAGAACAGGACATCAGTTCGTCGTGTTTTCGTAGCTGAGCGCCAGAAACCTAACTGTGGTTTAATCATGTGAAGTTTATTATTTGTTTCAGCGTCCCACAAGCACTTCCAGTGGCCTCACAGTTTCCTTCGCAAAAAAGGTTTCAGATCTGTTGATGGAACATTAACTGGATAATTAGCGTGCGATTTAGCTGATGTGGCCATTTGGTCTGCTCGCACATTACCCTCAATGCCTCTATGACCCGGCACATAGCATATAATGACATGCCGGTTTGATATATACGCTCTGCATAGGATGGAATAAAGTTCAGTTAGTACAGGATTTTTGTGTTTGCAGAGTGACACCAGGGCTTTCACGACGCTTAGGGAGTCTGTAAATATAATTGCTTTTTGAAGTTTTGATTTTCTTATATTATTCAGGGCCGACAATAGTGCATGGGCCTCAGCCGTAAAGATACTCGTTTCGGGGTGCACTACACCAGATTCCGAGAAGAATGGGCCGACGGCTGCATACAACACGCCGGCATGTGACCTAGAAGCGTCTATGTAAAACTCTGTGCACGAGTACTTGGATTGAAGCTCTAGGAAATGCATTTTAATGTGTGCCTCTGGTGCGTTTTTCGTGATCTCTACAAAGGATGTATCGCAATCTATGAGTTGCCACTGCCACGGTGGTAACAGTTTCGCTGGAGGCATAAGACCATGTTCAAGAACTGGAACACCCATTTCCTCACTGAGGTTCCTCATGCGCAAAGAGAAGGGCTTTCTCGCTGCCGGTTGATTATGGAAGAGTGTGGTAGCGGTCACCTCATTTATAGTTGAATAAGAAGGATGTTCAGTGTTTGCGCGTATGATCAGAAAATACGTGAAACTGCTATATGAACGCTGCAGATGGAGTGACCACTGATTCGACTCCACATAGAGGCTCTGAATTGGACTTGTCCTGAAAGCACCAGTCGCGAGACGGATGCCCAAGTGGTGAACGGGGTCTAGGATTTTTAATGCACTTGGCGTTGCAGAATTATAAATTATAGACCCGTAATCAAGGCGTGAGAGGGCAAGACTTTTATACAACTTAAGAAAACACTTTCGATCACTACCCCAAGTCATACGTGACAGAAGCTTTAAAAGGTTCATTGTCTTCAGGCATTTTGCCCTAAGATATTTAATATGAGGAATAAATGTGAGTTTAGAATCTAAAATGATTCCTAAAAACTTGTGCTCGCTGCTCACAGAGAGCGCATCTCCTTTGATTGCAATACTTAGGACTGGCGTTACACCTCTCTTGTTAGTAAAGAGTACGCAAGTGCTCCTCTGGGAATCTACTTTAAAACCATTTTTATCTGCCCATTTCGACAATATGTTTATTCCCAGCTGTACTTGTCGTTCGCAGATGGCAATTTTGCATGACTTGAAGGCTATCTGCACATCGTCGACATAAACGGAATAAAACATTGTGCATGGAATGACTGTGTGCAGGGAATTCATTTTTATAATAAATAGTGTGCAACGAAGCACACCTCCCTGTGGCACACCAATCTCTTGGGTGAATAACTTAGACAAAGTGTTACCCACTCTTACGCGGAATGTGCAATTAGATAAGTAACTTTCGATTGTGTTCAACATTTTGCCACAAACACCCATCGCCGAAAGATCTTAGATAATGCCGTAGCGCTATGTCGTGTCGTAAGTTTTTCTAGGTCGAGAAACACTGAGAGGCAGAACTGCTGATGTATAAAAGCATCTCTAATATAAGACTCAATGCGAACAAAGTGGTCTGTTGTGGACATACCCTCCCTGAAACCACATTGCAAGGGGTCTAGTAGTTTATTTTCAAGGAAACAGATTAAGCGCCTGTTTATCGTTTTTTCGAATAGTTTGCACAAGCAGCTTGTTAGCACTATTGGCCTGTAGCCGCTGGCTAGGGCTGGGTCTTTACCTTGTTTAAGCACGGGGATGACTATAGCTTCCTTCCACGAGGACGGGATATACCCATCCGGCCACATGGCATTGAAAAGATACAGGAGTGTTTTCAGAGTTTCAGGATGTACGTACTTAATCATTTCATATATGACACCATCACCGCCTGGCGCCGAGTTATTGCCGCAAGCGAGGGATGCCTCAAGTTCAGTTAAAGTAAATGGGTAGTTGTAGGCCTCACTCGATGAACCTTTATGTTTAAGGGGCTGTCGCTCTTCGCGTTCTTTGAACCTTAGAAATACCTGTGTGTAGTGGGACGGCACTGGCAATATATTCAAGGCGTTCGCCCAGACAACCTGCCTGATCTTCCAGGCTCTCTCCTTGAGTACTTACTAAGGGGAATGGGTGTACCTCCCGGCCTTTTAATTTAGTTACTCGATTCCACACTTTCGTCTCATCCGTGTAAGAATTTATACTGGAGATGTACTTCTCCCAACTCTCACTTTTAGCACGTCGACGTGTTCTTCTACCCTGGGACTTTATTTGTTTGAAACTAATCAAGTTTTCGGTGGTTGGAGAGTCGCGAAGTGGTCCCCAAGCTTTGTTTTCATTTTTCCGTGCTTCCTTGCATTCTTCATTCCACCACAGGATACGACGTTTATTAGCCAGTCCATTAGTTTGATGGATGCATGTTGTGGCAGTCTCAATTATAAAGCCCATTATATACGCTACAGCATTGTCTATATTTAAAGAGGCAATATCATCCCTGCTTAAATAAGTTTGTTCTTGGAAACGTTCCCAGTTAGCCGAGTCAACCTTCCATCGGGGAATGTGTGGTGAGCTTATATCTTGTTTTGTCAGGTTTAACATGATTGGGAAGTGGTCGCTCCCAAAAGGGTTCTTGAGAACGGACCACTCCAGGTACGGAATTAGTGTACTCGACACGATACTTAAATCTATGGAGGAGTATGTATTTTTCGCCATGCTGCAGTACGTTGGCTCTTTCTTATTAAGTAAACATGCTCCTGAAGAAAAGAGAAAGTTTTTAATTAGGTGACCTCTCGCATCGCAACGAGTGTCTCCCCACAATGAGTTATGTGCGTTTAAATCTCCGACAACTATGTATGGTGCCGGAAGTTCATCAGTGTAGTTTTGAAATTCAGTTTTATTTAGTTGATAATTAGGAGGGATGTATATAGAGCTAATAGTGACTAGCCTGTCAAACAACACCACTCGGACAGCAACTGCCTTTAGGGGCGTACGAAGTTTCAGTTCTCGACAGGCAACACCTCTGTCAACTATGATAGCAACACCGCCAGATGACACTTTCGTGTCATCGCGGTCTTTGCGAAAAATGGCGTATTGCTGGAGAAAGTTGCATTGTGTAGATTTAAGGTGTGTCTCCTGGACACACAGCACCTTCGGATTAAACCTGTGGAGGATTTCTGTGACGTCATCGAGGTTGTGGAGGAGTCCTCTGCTGTTCCACTGTATTATTTGTGTATTCATGTTGAAAGTGTTTATTGTGCTGTGTGTTTAAACGAGACGAGTTAGCTCACAGAGCCCTTGTCGGGCCCAGTGATGCACAATCTTTTTTTTTTTCTGTTGTCTCATCTGTGCACTAAAATACAGCACTGCAAGTAGAAGCATGGTGACCCAGACAGGACAAAAAAATGACCCAGGTGGTGACACAGTCTTGATGTTCCTGCACCAGTACCTGTGACGCCAAGAATTTTTACAGCATCTGTTCCAGGTCAGTTAAGTGTGTGTGGATGAAAGCGATGTACACTGCACCATTGAACATGTGCAACCTCATGCCAGAAGTTCTGGGAACTTACTAGCACAGAAACAGCCGAAACACAAGAAAATGCTCCATTTATGACATCACACTGACATCATTGGCACCATTGTTGTGCGGGAAATGACGATATCGGTGGTTTGGGCTCCTTCCTTTTTCTGCCAATAATCAACCTGCCTGTGCCAAATAAGTTCAACTAGCGTATTGAAACAATACCTCAACAGTGTAGCTCTTTGGCATCCCGGCCTCTGAGGGAACCAAAGTTACGAAAAACTAGTCTGTCAGCCTTATAATTCTTACAAGCCTGTTCGATCACACATGGCTCACTGCACCACAGTCCTCAATTCTTTGGTAATGGCCCTCAATTGCAGCGTGAGGCACGCAGGACAGCATTGTGGTGCAGCTAACCTCTGCAGCTGAGGTGCATTGCATCTTGCAGGTGACAACGCTCACCAGGCTGAACTTTGCTGGCACAGCAGGCGCCTTCTAGAGGACATCAGAGCGCTCTGAAATCGTTTAAGCAATGGTTCAACTGACCCAGAATCGCCTTCATCACTGACATTTATTACGGACATTTCCATATGTTCACGTGTCTTTTAAGTATTCAGAAATTTATCCGCACTGTCGGACTGAACAAGCATTCCTTGATGGTGCAAGTGCTATAGAGGTGTTTTAGACCTACACTGGAAGCACGAGACGCCAACGCTGTACAAGAAAAGGTAACATCGCACCGATTCAGCCACGTAGACGACCTGCCCTGCGCACACACAGAATATGCTGCACTAGCGCCATTGTGCATATACATTGCACCTGAACTCGTGGAACACCTATAGAAATATATTTGATGACGTTACTTAATTGTGGGGTTGGCTTGCAAAAATATGTGTCATGATGCTTCCCAAAGTAATGGTTTGCAACAAGAAAATATGTAGCATGTGCTTGAAGATGGGTTGGAAGGGAAAGGCAAAGGAATGCTCTGTGACAAATCAGTTCTGCACGAGCCCACAAAGTGGAACTCGAGTCACAAGAGGGGAAAATCGTCATGTACTCGAATATAGCTCGAAGCTCTGGAATGGCTCTTTGGTTCAGGGATCGATTCCTGGGCCAGGTCAAATTTTCAAAGTGAATAGCCTTAATTGGCTACTGTGGCAGCCTCCCAAATCTGACCGACATACGTCAATGCTTGGGGAGAGACAAGGATTCCAGTTTCGTCTCGGTGTGCATGGCGTGGAAGCATATTGGATTCTCTCTGCTCCGGAGCATGCACTCTCTCCAATTGATGCACGCACGAGGTCATGTGGTTTAACGCTTTATGTGAGGGAACGATCATGACCTCCCGCGTTCTGTGTGAAGCACTCGATCTGCTTAGGGTAATGTCAACGTTCTTTAAATTATCTGGTGAGGATACGCTGGTGGCATGTTCAAGAAACCAGCTTTCAATTGTAGCAGACACCACCCATGAATTTCCTTTTCCCAATTTTTGAGAACTGTAATTCCTGGCTAGTTATGTGGCTCATAATTTATAGTGCGCAGTCAACAGTTGAGTGCTCACTCACTTAGCAGAATTTGCATAGTGTTCCAGCTTTCATGACTGCAGTTAAAACCGACGCGGATGCCCTCTTTTCAGGAATGTCCTATGTGGCTTGGGCAACTGTCGATGCGCTGCTGCTGACAGGTTCCACACTCGGCCCTCTCTTAGCTTTCCACTGCGGTCTTCAGGAAATTAGAGAAAATTTGAAGGTCATCTCTTGGAGCAACTGCAGATGTCTTTTGCCTGCAATAGCCGAGGCAAAGCTCACTTGGAGGACCGTCAACAACAGCCATTAGAGTTCGACGCCACACCAAATGCTTTGAGGCTCTGAAACCCCGCCTGGACTTCATCATAACGGGTCCGCAGCTTCTCGGTGTCGTGGATGTTGTGCACAGGTCGGATGTCCAGCAACTTTGACAGGTATTTTTCAATGATGGCATTGTCATTTCCAAATCTTTTGACCAATGTCTTAACTGCTATTTCATAATTTTGGTCACCGAGTGGTAGCCCATAGATATTGGCTGCCATCTTGCCGGTGAGATAGCTCATCATGTACTAAAATTTGTCAATTGGATGTAGAGCTGAATTCTTGTGAATGGTAGACTCGAGCCGATTTCAGAATCTGTGCCATAAGTGCAGGTTTCCATCGAATTTGGTGATCTCCAGCTTTGGAAACCTTGTTGTCGATGGTAGCTGAAGAGTCGTCGTAACTGCACGCTGGATAGAATGAGATTGTGCGGCATGACCACTGTTATTTCCAGCGTCTGATAGTGTACTTGATCCAGCCCAGCCGCTGGCCCAGCGGGGCTTCCTTCGTTGTTCACTGGCTCCTCCATGTGCATAGCGTGGTTGGGCCTAAAGCCCTGGGTCTAACAAACGGCTGGTGATCGCTTGCAGTTCTAAACATAGCGACTGCAGCAGGTTTCCACTTGTTCTGGTAGGTTACAAAGTATGAATACAGTTCATGTTGCAATGGTCATATTAGATAATTAAGCAAAGGTATTCGTCACGTCATTAAGCCTACTGATGTTGTGGGCACGGTGCAAATGCAATTATTTGACACATGCTGCACGTAATTCAAAGCACCACATCTGCAAAGCTTAAATTATTCACTTTTCCTAACGAATAAGTGAATAGTAAGAAGACACTATATTTCAAGATCTTGGGCATAACACCGTTATGGCATGTTGCATGGGGAATTCGCAAAATGTCATAAGCCAATTGTAATACGAATAAGAGGAAATGTGCAGAAAGATCCACTCCAAGCTTTTGCCAGCACTTTAACACTATTGTGAGCAAGTTATTTTTATATGTGCATATAGTAGATGTCTTGTCAGCATCTCCATTACGAACATTAAGTGTTTAATAGAAACATTTGGGTGTAATGGGGCCACTGCATGCAAATAACAGCACCAGCACCACTCCTTGGAGTTGTTTCTCTACGCTTTTTAATGAAGGTATCCCAAACAGCTTCCATTGCTTCATCGCTTGCACCACTGTAAAGCAATAAAACGGATTAATGTGAGCAGCAACATGCATATGCTTGTCGGAAGATAACATGCAGGCGCTCCAGTGTTAATCCTTTGTGGTATGAAATTATTTCCTTGTGAAAAAAAGTTAGCCCAGCCTTTGTTTAGGCCACCAATGCCAAAAAGCTCAATGCTCAATTTTCTAAAACAATGGACAGTTGCAATTGCCTAGTTGCTGTCGCCATGGGCTGTCACAGCTGAAAATCGGGGTTGCATTTCTTGAGAGGTGATGTGCAAGTCTCCATTCTGTTTGTTGCTGGCTCGTCTGTCTCCTTGGGCCCCTCTGGTCACCACTCCACTCAATGCCAGAACAAGGCTTTTCTTTTTCTCTCCCTCTCTTAAGCATTGCTCTTTCACAGCCAGTGTTTCCCTGCTTGGGGACTTCAGCCTTTTCCTTAAGAGAGGGGCCATAGTGACAACAACCCCACGCATGCTCCTCGTCACCACACCAGCGTTGCTCCAGCAGAAGCCGCTCGACACCGGCCCCGCGGGGCATGCGCAGATTTGTGTCCGCCGCAGCCCAGCCTTCAGAAGTGACCGGTTAGGGGTTCCAGAAAGCGTTTGAAAACCCAAAGAATGCAAGTGCAGATAAGGCATCGTGGGCGTAGCAGCGGACTAAGCAACTGAGGAGACAAGTAAATTCTCTTTCAACAAAAAAACAGCTGGGATTTGTTAGCAAGGCACACATTTTTTGTGCAACTAGTTTCAGTTTCATTCTTGACAAAAAGTACAACTCAATGGTGAATTATAGTGAACTACCTTTTTGTTAGAAGAATTTCGAACTCGAGGGAGGGAGAACACTACCGCCACCCCTTCCTCCGTTTAAATGCGCTCTTAAGCTGCATGTAGTAAGTTTCCAAATGAAATGGTATTCATATTTGGTTGACCAAGTGACAGCTTTAATATCAAAAGGGTGGTTTGCTGGGTGAGTTCATAATGTGTCCCAATATGGGCAGTACGAAACAACCAAGACGAAAGGAAAAAACACAGTGAGGACTATCAACTGAGATTTTTCCTGAAAAACAGATATAGAAGAGCTGAAAAACACGTGGTCCAAAGAATTCAAAAGTTGGAAAGAATTAGGCTTCTAAGTCCAAACGTCACTCAGTGGCGCGCATCTAAGTAAACTAACTCTAGCGCAATATCAAGGTGTGTCTCTTAGCGTGCTTTTATTTTTTTTTGTTAGTGAAATGAAAATAAGAGATGTCACCCTACATATAATGGCGAAGGCTTGTTGTTTTTACATAATAGTAACAATAACAATAAATTATTGCAAAATAAGAATCAACATCATAGATACACGTACGCCACATGGTGGTGCATTGCCGTTCTTAGTTAGTGGAGCAATTGTACCTGTTTAATTCCGATAACGAACGAGACTCTAGCCTATTAAATAGATGCAGGGTTCCCAGCACTTTACTACCTTCTTAGAAGGACAACCAGCTCCTAGCCGCACAAAACAGAGCAATAACAGGTCTGCAACACCCTTAGAGGTCCTGGGCCGCATGTGCGCTACACTGAAGGAAGCAGTAGTGTCTTTATCCCCATCTGAAACGCGGGTAACCCTTGGAACTCCTTTCGTTATTGGGATAGGGGCTTGCAATCGTTCCCCTTGAATGAAGGATTCCCAGTAAGCGCGAGTCATAAGCTCCCGTTGATTATGTCTCTGCCCTTTGTACACACCAACCGTCGCTACTACCAATTGAATGATTTTGTGAGGTCTTTGGATATCTGGTTGAGCCAGTTTGTTAAAAAGGTGACCAAACTTGATCATTTTGAGGAAGTGAAAGTCGTAACAAGCCTTATGAAATAATATGCCTGGACAGGATGAGGCCATAGGAGGTTCTAGGTGGAGGTCCGGAGCTATTCTGACATGCAAATCGATCATCCGACCTCAGTTTAGGGGCGAAAGACCAATTAAACCATCTAGCAGCTGGTTCCCTTCAAAGTTTGCCTCAGGATAGCTGGCACTCGATGGGTGAGCAGTCACACCTTGTAAAGCGAATGATTAGAGGCATTGGGGTCGAAACGTCCCTCAACCTATTCTCAAGCTTTCAATGGGTGTACAGGAGGCCTTCTTGAGGCCTCCTGCTGCGAAGAGAGTGCCAAGTAGGCCAGTTTTGGTAAGCAGAACTGGTGCTGTGGGATGAACCAAACTACAGGGTAAGGTGCCCGAGTCAAGACGCTCACGAGAACCATTAAGGCTGTAGTTTGCTTAAGACAGCAGGACGGTGGCCATGAAAGTGGGAATCTGCTAAGGAGTGTGCAACAACTTACCTGCCAAAGCAACCAGCCCCGAAAATGGATGGCGCTCTAGTGTCGCACCTATCCCCAACCGTCACCGGCAGAGAAGCATGAAATGTGGGGGTGCTAAGCCGCGATGAGTAGGACCGCCGCAGTAGTGGGCGTTGAAGGTGCCGGGCGTGGGCCCACCTGGAGCCGCCGCTGGTGCAGATCTTGGCGGTAGTAGCTACATACTCAAGTGATGACCATGAGGACTTAAATGGCAAAGGGTTCCATGTGTACCAGCAGTTGAAACATGGGTCAGTCAGTCCTTAGGGAAAGGAGAAATCGTTAGGGAATGGAGAAATCCAGGAACACTGGGGTGATGGGAAGCCAGGCTCCTAGATAGACCTCAAGGTCTAGAAGTACCAGGCTACGAGTCGTCCACCGATGCCTGAGGAGTTGAGCAAGTCTATGGTTTACATTGCCTTGATTGGCTCCTTAGGCATCGGTGGAGCATTCTCCAGGGTCTGTGAGGAGGAAGAGGGCTGTGGAAGATGAGGTTTCAAAAGAAGAGAAGGATTCAAGAGGTATTTTGTCAAATTCCTGAACATTTTATCTGAAGTTTCACCTACAGTGGATTCAGAGGTTAAATCTCGACATCTTGTTGAGCCATTCGATGTCCTCAGTCCCACTGGATTCCCTCCTATTCAACTTCTCTTAAATTTTGCAACATATTGTCCATGTTTCCGAAAGAGTCCACATCCATCTCAGGAGCATCAAGAACATCAGCCAAAGGGTCCTGTCTGGACTGATGCTTATTCTGCCATGTTGGCGTGCACGACCGATGAAGGTTGTGTTGACAGTTTTTTCATAAAGGATATCACAGTCTTTGTGACTAGGGGTCTGAACACATTTGGGAAGGCATGCGGTTCTGGAGGCCGTCTCACTGTGGAGGTCTAGGATGCCCAGTTGCTTGCTGGGGTCCAGCCATTGCAGGGTGAAGAATGCTGGGGGGCCTGTAGACACAAGCTGGTTGACTGGGTGCGGTCACAGCTGCTGAAGCTTAGTTGCCGTCCTGGGAGGCAGGCGTGGAGACCATGGTCAGTTTTATCAAGGCATGGCTGTTATTGGTGGCACTTCGAAGACCTTCCAAGATGGTCCCAGTTCGGTGAGGCCCGGCAGCATCGAGCACCTGCTTTGCTCGGATGACAGCAGCAGGGGGCTCCCTACCGTCAAATGTTTCAATGAAACTGCGCCAGTCAAGAGCATTGATGGAAGTTGGCTGATTGACCTTCTCGTGTTCCGCCAGCATCTTCTGGTCTGCTCCACGCTCGACGCACCTTTTCTGTTGGTCAGCAGGGGCTGTAGTGGCGAGAGCAAACACTCTGGCATTCTGGAAAACAAGCTCCTCTTGAGAGCACCTGACGAGTCTAGCAGAGTACGAACGCACATGAGACTTAAGAGTCCCAACAGCATGAATGAATGCATGCAATTCAGGCGACACTGTGACTGAGAAAGGGGAGCGGGTGAGAATTCTTAAGGCAGAGAGGTACGGAAAGTAGGATTTGTGAAATTTGAAGTATTGCTCAATGCCTGTTAACTTCTGTATCTGCTTACTAATTTTTTCAACGAAAATCCCCTGCGACCACTCAGAACGCTCCATCCCTGTTATCTCGTTCATGTAAGTGAGGTCCTTGAGGATTGTATAGCCCTTGCAATACGTTTGGAGGGTGGCGATCCTGAACTTTGAGAGGGCATGATTGGGAAAGTTCAAGAAAAACATGTCGATAGCAGCAAGCAAGCCGCAGAAGCCTGGATGGTTGACGAGGACCGCACCGAAAGCCTTCGAGGCCAGCAGAGTGCTCCTGATGGCCTCTTTCGCGCCATTCATGGGGCTTGTCCGAGCGATGGCCATTCCTTTGGCAACTAAATGGCCTATATAGTCATTGCTGCCCACTGTCCCAGCTAAGTGGCAAACTCGGTGGGCATAGCATAGTACGAAGGCCGCTGTTAGGTCATTGCAGAGTGTGTCGTCGGCCGCGCCCGAGTCCAAGTGGTAGCTCGCGATGTCGGTCACGTGCACATCAATGAGGTCTAGCGGGGTCACTGTTTCACCTGCTCTCTTGATCAGGATGCCGTCCACCTCAAAGTTGGTGGTGAGTTGATGCTTGATCGTACCTGCGATCTTGAACAATAAAGCCGCCGCCATATCCCCTCCGATTGCGCCGTTGATGATGGAGGCTTGCACTCGGGCGCCGATGGTCTCATCATCCTTCCTTATGGCTAGGCTTACTCGGGGCTTCTCTTTGGGGTCCTTTTTGTAAAAGTTCACCAACTCCTCTTCGCCCACGTCCTCTTCGCGCAGGACCAATCTTTCAGGTGTCAGAGTGATTAATTCCCCTGTAGGGTCTATAAGAAAAATGGTTTCTTTTTCGAGCTCGGGCCTCCCAGTTTCCAACCGGTTCGAACGTGCCATTTCGGCAACAAGTCGGCCTATGTACTCGCTTATCAGCGAGGTTTACTCCTAGACAGCACGAAATGTCCGACGGATGTCCGCCTAAGAACCCAATATCCGAAGCCGAGAGCGGACGTACAACGTACGCTATGACGGTTGTCCCGCTGCGTAGAAAGTTGAAACGTTGCCCACAGAACACCCCCGTTGCCCAAAGAGAAAGACCTCAGGAACCTCACGCCAGTGTTGCCAACCATTTTTTAGGGAATACCCTACGTCATAGTCAAAATTATCTTACTTTGCCCTACACAATTTTTTTTATTACCCTACATTTTACCCTACGCCTAAAATAGCACAGTGCTATAATAATAAGTTACAGAATATACTTCACAATACGTGATAGATGCGCGGCGGCGCTAAAGTCGGTAGCGACAGTCATTGAAATAATTAGCAAAAAAAGAAGTTAGGCACTATACCTTAACGCACACCCGTGCATGGATGGATGGATGGATGAGGCTGAACCCTTTAAATCTGGCGGTGGCATACGCCACCTAGCCATGACCTAGCAGCCGGTCGATTGCAGCGCGCCCGCGCGGTGCTAAAGGGAACTACAGATCTAGGTACCACGACTAGAGTGTACTAGAATATGGTCGAGTGGGACGAGCGGCTGGGGCGGCGCATGCTTTGCAGTGAGGCGCCCGATGTGGAAAAATATTGGGGCGGCGCTGCGGTCGAAGTGGATTGGGCCGCATCAAGGTCGCGCCGTTGGAAACTGCTGGCGATGCTGCTCGGCAGGGTCATTCGTACTACTTCGCGCGCTGGTATTTGCGTTCAGACCGCTCAAATGGGGTTCATAATTGCATATGACGTGTATTTATGCCTTAAGAATAAATTACTTTTTTCTCTTCTTTATTTATTTTTATTATTTTTAATACCGCTCGGTGATTGCGTGTGCATAGCGGCCGCAGTGTCGGCTTTCATTCTGCTATGTTATTGTACGGTTCCCTTCGGAGAAAAAATGTTTTTATCGTTCTTCAAGCAGCATGTATCTCTCGTGTGTATTGTTGCGCATAAAGTTTTTCATCAGTAGGTCCTGCGAAACGCAGAAGGAGAAACATATGCAACCTTCCTGCTTGCCGGTTCAAATAAATAAAACATAGCTGCCCCATCCGGCGCCTTGTCCTCAGATTTACGGGATGTATTGTTATATATATATATATATATATATATGTATATGTAAAAGCTGCAGCGCAACATTCCATTCAAGTTTCCGACTTTCTCGCGTAACAATGCGGAGTAATTGGTACGGGGTCATTTATTGCAGTCGGACCTCGAGCGCCGAAAACGGTTTTAGTTAATTCAATCAAATCAAATTGGAATTTTATTAGACAATAATATAAAAATGCGTACAAAGATATTTGGTCCCATAGCCTGAAGCGGCCATACTATATGCTAATCTTTGGCCGTAAGCCGTACGTGGA
This sequence comes from Dermacentor silvarum, assembly GCF_013339745.2. Lineage (NCBI taxonomy): Eukaryota > Metazoa > Arthropoda > Arachnida > Ixodida > Ixodidae > Dermacentor > Dermacentor silvarum. The sequence goes on from NC_051156.1 coordinate 63,271,082, forward strand.
ATTTTTTTACAGTCGATACTTCAAAAAAGAAAAAGAAAAGAAAGCCTGCGCGGTAGCCTAATTAGTGGCGATATAGTATAGTGTATATTGACACGTATACATGTTTATCTTTCACCGGTGGCCGCTTTCCACCGGCTAACAAATGTTAAACGTTATCGCTCGGCGCAGGACGCGCCTGTATCGGAAGTTTCTAGAACGTTATCGATGCTTCTGCCCATTGCCTGTTTTCACCGACGCTTCTGTTATCTGATTGCATGACTGAGGCGAATTGTCTAGAACTTTCTGGAAGACACGCGGGCATCAGGGATTAATCTAGAACCTTCGATGACTCAGGTATAAAAGCCGACGCGTTTCGCCGCTGATCAGATTTTCGACGATCGCCGACTGTGTTCGCCGCTATCGTTGTGCTTTGAGTGTAGCTTGCTTTTGTGGGCACAGGTTCGCCCAATAAACAACCAGTTTCGTCATACACAGTTTTGCGACTGTTTTCTCTACCGTCACTACTACGTGACATCTGGTGGAGGTGCTTTTGTGTCCATGCAGCGGACGCCCCCGCAAAGCCGCGACCCAAGCCCGAAACCGGAGGACGAGACCAACGTCGCCAAGGACCAGCGAGCTAGCCGTAGGCAGCAAGGACTTTTGCCAGAATACGGACTTCTTCCCGAGAAGACCACAGCGATCAAGGCCAAGTCAACGACCACAATGGCAGCCCCAGCGTCCCCCATCCTGCTGCAGCAACCTCGGGAGCCACCGACCTTCCGTGGATCATCAGCTGAAGACCCTGAAACATGGCTGGAGACGTACGAGAGGACCGCGACATTCAACAAATGGAGCGACGATGACAAGCTGCGCCATGTCTATTTTTCGTTGGATGACGCTGCTCGGACATGGTTTGAGAACAGAGAGACCACCCTGGTGACTTGGGACCTATTTCGCGAGAACTTCGTGAGGACCTTCACGAGTGTCGTACGAAAAGAAAGGGCTGAAGTTCTCCTGGAAACCAGAGTTCAATTGCCGAACGAGAGCATCGCGATCTTCAAGGAGGAGATGACTCGCCTCTTCCGCCACGCCGACCCCGACATGTCTGAAGAAAAGAAAGTTCGGTTCTTGATGCGGGGCGTCAAAGAGCATCTATTCACTGGATTGATGCGCAACCCGCCCAAGACTGTGGCAGAATTTGTTTCGGAGGCCACAACGATCGAGAAGACGCTTGAAATGCGAGCCAGGCAATACAACCGCCGTGCACTGACAAACTACGCCGAAGCTCAAGCTCTAGGCGCCGACGACCTGCACGAGACGATCAGAGCGGTTGTACGGGAAGAACTACAGAAATTATTCCCAAGATCGCATCCTCAGGTGACTTCGATCGCTGACATAGTTAAAGAAGAGGTTCAGCGATCACTGGAAGTGCCAGAAGTTCCGGCATCGCCTCAACCACAGCCGCAAGCGATGACCTACGCCGCCGTCGCCCGTCGTCAAGGCCCCCCTCCGCGCTCGCGCCAGGGCCCCGTAACGCCGCAGTTCCGTCGTCCACCGCCGCCGCCGCCTGCACGCCCGCCCGTCCCCCAGCGCAGCTCCCAGCGGAAGACGGACATTTGGCGCGCCCCCGAGCACCGCCCGCTCTGCTATCACTGCGGGGAAGCCGGCCATGTCTACCGCCGGTGCCCATACCGCGAGATGGGCCTACGAGGGTTCGCCGTCAACGCGCCACGTCCACAGCTTGGCGAGCGACCACGTGACATCGCCGACTACCTTGCCGGAGCCCAGTGGCAACCACGACGACCCTCACGCTCGCCGTCACCAGGCCGCTACATCTCGCTGCATCGCCGCCTGTATGCCGGCCCAAACCGGGGCCGATCTCCCAGCCCTTACCCGGGAAACTAAAGGCAGCAACCGATGGAGGTGCGGTTGCTGTACGACGCAATGCCGAAGATCCTCCGCCGCCGACGACGACGACGATTCGCGAATCATCACGACGAGATATCAGCACGCCGCCTACCAACAGCCTTGACAACACATCGCCGCCGAACGAAGACCTTCCGACGCGACGTAGCAGCAGCAGAGCAAGCCGACGCAGCCGTGATCCGACGCCACGAATTAACCGCAACGCCAGACGCCGGTCTACCGATCTAGACGTGCTCATCGATGGTCATAACGTCACCGCTCTCGTCGACACTGGCGCCGACTATTCAGTTTTCAGTGGCACGTTCGCCGCCAAGTTAAAGAAGGTGAAGACGGCCTGGCAAGGACCCGATATACGGACAGCGGGAGGTCACCTAATAACGCCGGCTGGAATCTGCACAGCGCGAGTCACGGTAAACAACCGCACTTACCCGGCGAGCTTCGTAATCCTGCCGCACTGCTCCAGGGACGTCATCCTAGGCATGGACTTTCTAAACCAACATGGTGCAGTCATCGACTTAAGGTCCAAGTCGATAACGCTTTCAACACACAAAGCGATACCGCCGGATACAAGCATCAGTTACCATGCCTTGAATGTGCTTGAAGAACAAGTCACCGTTCCGCCTCGCTCCAGCGTAATGATTTCCGTCGGTACCGAAGTGCCTGCAGACATGTAGGGCGTCATCGAGGGCGATCATCACTTACTGCTCGACCGTGAAATTTGCGTCGCTAGAGGCATAGCTGAGCTACGTGCAGGGAAAGCAAGGGTGATGCTCACGAACTTCAGCCCCGAATACAAGCACATTAACAAAGGCACCACGGTCGCCTACATCGACGAAATAGTACAAGCCAGCAGTGCGTTCGCCTTCACGGATTCCAGTGCACCTGCAACGACGACTGTAGTACCTGAACCAACTTTCGACGTCAATCAGAACCTTCCCAATCATAAGAAAGAACAGCTAAAAGCTCTGCTCCTGCAATACAAGGTCTGCTTCTCGTCGTCGTCAAAAGTTCGACAAACCCCTGTCGCCAAGCACCGCATTATAACCGACGACTATGTCCGCCCACTCCGTCAGAGCCCGTACCGAGTTTCGGCGCGCGAACGCGAGTCCATAAGGCAACAAGTCGACGAAATGCTACGCGACGACATCATCCAGCCGTCCAAGAGTCCGTGGGCGTCCCCCGTGGTGTTAGTGAAGAAGAAGGATGGAACCCTACGTTTCTGCGTCGATTATCGTCGCCTCAACAAGATCACGAAGAAGGACGTATACCCCCTCCCACGGATTGACGACGCCTTGGATCGACTCTACAACGCAAAGTATTTTTCGTCGATGGACCTCAAAACCGGCTACTGGCAAATCGAAGTCGACGAGAGGGACCGGGAGAAGACTGCCTTTATAACACCAGACGGACTGTTCGAGTTCAAGGTCATGCCGTTTGGTCTTTGCTCGGCGCCTTCCACTTTCCAACGTGTCATGGATACAGTACTGGCAGGCTTGAAGTGGCAGACTTGCCTCGTCTATTTGGACGACGTCGTTGTGTTTGCCTCAAGCTTCGAGGAACACCTCGGCGCCTTGAAACAGTTCTTCAAGCAATCAAGACCTCCGGACTCACGTTGAAGCCAGAAAAGTGCCGCTTCGCATATGAGGAGCTCTTGTTTTTGGGCCACGTCATCAACAAGTCAGGAGTGCGCCCCGATCCTCAGAAAACTGCGGCCATCTCCAACTTTCCTCCGCCCGCTGACAAGAAGGCAGTGCGTAGATTTCTCGGACTGTGCGCCTATTACAGGCGCTTCGTCAAGAATTTTTCACGGATCGCTGAGCCACTGACGTATCTCACGAAGGCCGACGTCGAGTTCAAGTGGGAGACGCCGCAAGTCGAAGCATTTGAAGAACTGAAGCGACGCCTGCAATCGCCGCCAATACTTGCGCATTTCGACGAAAATGCCGATACCGAAGTCCACACCGACGCAAGCAGCGTAGGACTCGGCGCCGTGCTTGTGCAGAGGACTGACGGACTAGAAAGGGTTGTAAGTTACGCTAGCCGGTCGCTATCGAAGGCGGAAGCAAATTATTCCACAACAGAAAAGGAGTGCCTCGCCATCATCTGGGCTACATCAAAGTTTCGCCCCTACCTCTATGGCAGGCCCTTTAAAGTTGTGAGCGACCACCACGCCTTGTGTTGGCTAGCTAACTTGAAGGATCCTTCAGGTCGCCTCGCACGATGGAGTCTGAGACTTCAAGAATTCGACATCACCGTCGTTTACAAGTCCGGGCGAAAGCACTCTGACGCCGACTGCTTGTCTCGCGCCCCCGTCGAACCGCCGCCACAGGACGACCAGGATGACGATACTTTCTTGGGACCAATCAGTGCCGACGAATTTGCCGAACAACAGCGAGCCGACCCAGAACTAAGGAGCCTTGTAGACTACCTGGAAGGCAAGACCGTCATTGTGCCGAAGGTGTTCAGGCGAGGATTGGCGTCGTTTTTCTTGCAAAACGACATTCTTCTAAAGAAGAACTTCTCGCCTCTCCGAGCCAACTACCTCCTCGTGGTACCCTCAGCATTGCGTCCAGAAGTTCTGCAAGCTCTCCATGACGACCCAACGGCTGGACATCTCGGTTTTTCACGCACTCTCGCGAGGATACAAGAAAAATACTACTGGCCTCGCCTCTCTGCCGACGTCGCCCATTACGTAAGAACATGCCGAGACTGTCAGCGACGCAAAACACCGCCGACAAGGCCAGCCGGACTTCTACAGCCAATCGAGCCACCTCGCCGACCGTTCCAGCAGATCGGGATGGACTTACTGGGGCCTTTTCCGACGTCGACGTCCGGGAATAAATGGATCGTCGTCGCTACGGACTACCTCACCCGCTACGCCGAAACAAAAGCCTTGCCCAAAGGCAGTGCCGCCGAGGTAGGCCGATTCTTCGTTGAGAACATCCTCCTGCGTCACGGTGCCCCAGAAGTCCTCATCACCGACAGAGGCACGGCCTTTACGGCAGAGCTAACTCAAGCCATCCTGAGGTACAGCCAGACAAGCCATCGCCGCACCACCGCCTACCACCCGCAGACGAATGGCCTCACCGAGCGCCTAAATAAGACCATCGCCGACATGCTGGCAATGTACGTCGACGTCGAACACAAGACGTGGGATGCCATCCTCCCGTACGTGACCTTCGCATACAACACGGCCGTGCAAGAAACGACGCACATGGCACCGTTCAACCTGGTCTACGGAAGGAACCCGGCAACGACGCTTGACGCCATGCTACCAGACGTCGCTGACGAAGAAAATCTCGACGTTGCCACTTATTTGCAGCGTGCCGAAGAAGGTCGACAGCTCGCCCGCCTGCGCATCAAGAACCAGCAGAGGACCGACAGCCGACACTACAATCTACGACGACGTTACGTCGAGTACCAGCCCGGCGACCGTGTTTGGGTCTGGACTCCGATACGCCGACGAGGACTTAGCGAGAAACTATTGCGTCGCTATTTCGGACCATATAAGATAATCCGACGTATTGGCGCACTGGACTATGAGGTCGTGCCAGACGGCATTTCGCAATCACAGCGGCGCCGGGCACGACCTGAAGTCATCCATGTGGTGCGTCTTAAACCTTTCTACGCCCGCTGACGACCTTAGGTACTTCGTTACTTTGTTATTGTTTTTTGTTTGTTTGTTTGTTTGTTTGTTGTTTATTACGCATTGTTTTGTTTTCGCTTTCGTGTTTGTAGCATCGGGACGATGCTTTTTAAGGGGAGGGTATTGACACGTATACATGTTTATCTTTCACCGGTGGCCGCTTTCCACCGGCTAACAAATGTTAAACGTTATCGCTCGGCGCAGGACGCGCCTGTATCGGAAGTTTCTAGAACGTTATCGATGCTTCTGCCCATTGCCTGTTTTCACCGACGCTGCTGTTATCTGATTGCATGACTGAGGCGAATTGTCTAGAACTTTCTGGAAGACACGCGGGCATCAGGGATTAATCTAGAACCTTCGATGACTCAGGTATAAAAGCCGACGCGTTTCGCCGCTGATCAGATTTTCGACGATCGCCGACTGTGTTCGCCGCTATCGTTGTGCTTTGAGTGTAGCTTGCTTTTGTGGGCACAGGTTCGCCCAATAAACAACCAGTTTCGTCATACACAGTTTTGCGACTGTTTTCTCTACCGTCACTACTACGTGACAATATGGTCTTGAGCTCGTGGGTTCAATCCAGGTCGCGGAATTCGATGGGAACGAAATGGAAAAAGACTCGTGTACTTCTATTTAGGTGCACGTTAAAGAACCCCAGGTGGCAAAAACTAAACCGGGTGCCTTAATCATATCGTGGTTTTGGCACGTAAAACCGAAGAATTTGCTTATATTAAAAAAAAGAAAAAAAATCAGGTGGCTGCGTTCTTCGGCTTATTTCTGGGGGTGTCAACAACATAAATTATTCTCGGGTCTGATATCCGCGAAAAACATGTTACGCTTATCCTATAATTCATGCATAAATGTAATGCCGTTCCCAAATGTATGACCGCTCAACTCAGCAGCTTGCATATTATAAACGGCTGCTTTCAGTTATTCGGTGCACTATCATAACGACCATAATGAAACAATTAAAGGAACGGCATGTCTCACATACACGTAGAGATATGTGCAGATCTGTTGCGTTCGTTGAAGAAGATAAATGTGGTACCACACGGGGCACTCAGTTTTAATGGGTTGAAAACATGGTGAGACTGTCAAAAATCCTTGTCTGAATCAAGTTAGCAGATTTACAGGCTACCCCAAAAGGGGCGTTTATATTGATTGAGAGCTAGGAACTTGTTAAGCAGGACTTATTACCACCCGTCCGTTAATTCTCTCAGGAACTGCGCCTCTGCGCAACAGCCACGACTATCCGGCAGCACAATCATTCGGAATAACAGTCCTCACTTGCATGCAGTCACTCACCTTTGAGACTTCAATAGTGCTGCTATGCGTTACATTCGAACGGAAACGACTATTCGGCGTTGTACACCACTTGCTCACACACACGCACACGCACACGCACACACACACACACACACACACACACACACACACACACACACACACACACACACACACACACATATATATATATATATATATATATAAGATGGTTTTGCCTGCTATGACTATTATTTCTGCGAATGCGAGTTTTATTTGCAGTATTCACAAGTAAGTGTGTTTGTTACTGCAAACACGTGCGCTTATTCCGCTCGGGAGTTCTCACTTTTCCAATTATTGCATTTCGAAGATTTGTTATTTTTTCCCTTACATATATATCGTGAATATGCATGTCTATGTACCCTTTGCTTTAATTACCTAGAAACACATTGGTCATTCTTCGCGTCACGCAGTTAATAAACCTGCTTTATTTCACACTAATATTGTTTTCTTCGATCATTGTCCCTGATCAATATCCAGCAACAAGATGCGCGCGTAAAATGACACGGTATCAATCATAATTAAAATTTTCAACGTAGCCTTCATGGTGCGGAGATACCAGTTACTTTTAGAGGACAGTGATAAAAACAGCTGTTCGCCTGGCTAAAACTACATTTGGTACCGGCCATCAAGAGTCATGGGCACACCGAAGCAACTAAAACATTAAAAAAAAATGTACTGCACAGAGGTTCTGCGAGAAAAACTGGGCGTCCGGCGCTCGCTAGCAGACGACGCGCTTGACAACGACAGCAAAATTGAACACGTCGCGTTGTATAATCCATGCCTCGAATATATATGTTTGGCAAAATGGTGTAAACATAAATTTTTAGTTGAAATGAAGCACTATTTTAAGAGCGTACTATGCGCAATCGGCCTCGGCGCCCGCAGCGAAAGTACGTTGAATATGCCGCGGAGCGCGTCTCCGCCCCAATCCAGTTCGCTCGCAGCGCCCTCGCACTATTTTTCCACACGCGGCGCCTCAGCGGCAGAGTGCCGTTCGGCCCACTCGACCATTGTCTAGTACACTCTAACCACGACCTACTGAACTCCAACCTGCACAGATCTCCCTCTAGTTCACCCCTTTTGCCGTTAGGGATAGAACGTACGAGCAGAGTGGCGCTAGTTATAACCTGTTCGCTGTCGTCTGCTTCTGCGATCTGTTTCAGCGCTCGTGCCGCTATTTCGGCAGCCACAGATCGTTTACGTTGTTTGTAAACGCATAAATTCAGGAAAATAAAAAAAAGAAATCAAAATTTGCGAATGATTGCTTCTCATTTCAATCACGAGATGCAGTAGGAATAGCGGTTCAAGAAAGGAAACAACGAGTACAGCCGGCAGACGATAACATTTCCTCCCGTTGCCTTCGCAGTAGGGGGAAAAAATATGATTACCAGAAGATTCATGGGATAAAACATAGTACAATGGAGTAATAATGAAATACAATAATAAGGAACTTGATATATTGATATGAACAAGGAAATTTAAAAGAATCACGCAGACGATATGTATACGCAGACCACACACAAACTGCGTGAATCAGCAGACGCTGCAGAAGGCATGTTTTATTAATGTTACAACAACTAGACCATAGCAAATCAGCGTCGGAAATGTACAGTACGTGCTCAGCAATTGAAGCGCTGGCAGCGCGCGGCTGCCGCCGTTTCTTTCTTTTTTTTTTTTTTTTTCGCGTACCTATCTCTGTCGAGCTATGGTGCGTATCGCGACTCCATAGGGTGCCTCGATGCCAGCGCCGCTGGGCATCGAGGTACCCTAGCGGCGAGCGCCGGAAACCTCTTACGGAGGTCGGAGCGTCGGAGCAGACGCTCCGTCCGTAGCCTTCGCACTGCGATGGGGTGCGCGCTACCATCTACGAAACTTGGAATTATACTGCGTTTTGCAGTTTTGCGGCGCCGAAGAGCCACGTGGATTGCGAATCTTATCACAGCAAAGCTGCGACAACGGCAATAGCCGTGTTCCCAACATCTTGCTCGAGAAAGTTATATTTCTTTTATTGCGATAGCAATTATATGGACACTTCAATCGGATTTCTGCCGTCGCCGTGAGGTTCCCTATAGATAAAATCTTCGCCGCGCGCCGTATGCCCGAGCGGAAGCGTGCGGGGACGCGCGCTATCACGGAGAGCGAACGCACTCAATCTCCCACGCGCAAGCAATGAAGCGGGAAGCCGCCGTTTCTTTTTTCTTTTTTCTGCGCCACAGGTGAGTGCCGTGGGACCAAATTGTTGTATTCCGCACCAATGCAAGATGGCGCGAAGAAAAAGACACCGGGCGAAGGCGAGCCCGAAACTGCTGTCGTAACGGCGAAACAACAAAGAGAGCTTTTATTTCCGGTCAGGGCCTTATATACCCTACGTCCGTCACGCACAAGGTTGACTACACTAGTACTATCGTAGAGAGGTTGCCAACCCGCAAACTGAACACAGCTGAACACAGGCAAACACAACATCATCCCCCTCGCAAAAAAAATGAAGTCACAAATAGAAGTCCCGGAACCGTGACGGAAGCCGTCGGTCCCTAGTCGAGGGTCCTCTTGACGTCACCACTGAAGGACTGTTAGGGGGTTGACATGAACTTGATAAAGGCGGTGATCTCGTAGGCGTGGTTACCTGCAGAGGCAGTTGCGAGTCGTCCGCACCGCGCGAGACTAAATACCGACCACAACATCGCCCAAAGTTAGCGGTATAGAAAACATCATGCTGGCAACACTGGGCTGCTCACCAAAACTAGCTCTTTCATGTACCCAGAATGGAGGCCGAAATTCCCTAGTCAAGTCGACCAGTTGAACAGGCGAAGTGAAACTCGCTGTGCATATTTTTTCGCTGCTGCCCATATGATTAATGATGGACCCGCCAATGCGCATTGTTCTGTTTATATTATTTTCTGTGTTTGTTTGTTTTAGCCAGGATTGCGTTATTTCGCGAGCGCTCACATGAATTCACGCGTAGATTGTTAAATCAACGACTTCATCTTCGGCGATGCCTTATGTCTTGTGTGGCATGTGCGATCATTTGGATGAATCGTCTTGGTGGCGACGATTGTTGGCCCTTTTTGTTTATGCGAGTGGTCGATTGTGCGTGATAAGGAATCGGTTGGTCGCATTAACCTGTGTGTGTGTGTTTATTTGACCAGAAATTTAGTTCGCTCCGCCGTAATGCTTCAGGCTCTTTCTATGTTCTCAAATTGCGCATTCTGTTCACATCTGTGCGCCCACTAACCTCATGATTCCAAAAAGTCACGTTAGAAACATGAACTTTCCGTTTTCTTGAACCAGTAAGCTGTTGCCGGTTAGAGCTACGGGAAGTCCGCGTGGCAGGTCGAAAAAGTAAGGCGACTGTTGCAATGCACCTGTAGATCGTGAGCGCGTTTGTCAACGCAGATTATAGGCTGACTTTATTTGAACTTGTGAATCGATAAGTCGCGCAGTGTGTGCTGCTATGAGATGCAGAATATGCAAATGCACAAACGGAACCGAGATCGAGTTTTCTCAGACGTGCAAAATTTTTACAATAATCGGTTCAGGTCAGCCTGCTAGCTGGAACCGTGCAGTGCTGATGACATGCTGATTGCAAAATAAACTGCACCACCATAAGCTTAGCAACTGCCTTGCGGAATAGATAGCATTACATTTGCTAAATGTTTAGAGCATCAACAAGATCGAACGACCTACAGAACGCTGATTTACGCACAGCAAGATATGTCAAGGACGGGTGGGCTGGACCAGGGAAGCTAAGAAACCGCCACAACAAACAGGTGGGAGGGCAGGTAGGTGAATGGCCTCGAAGTCCAAGCAGAAAAAAAATATATAGGAATGCTAGGCGCCGCCACGCCGTTCAAAAATCAGGTGAATGTTTAAGAGTGCGACAGTGACTAACGTAACAGAAAATAATTTTAAGAATGGGGGGGGGGGGGGGGGGGGGCGTATAAAAGGCGTCAAGAACGATTCGAGAGCGCGTCTCGTCACTTCCCGATCGCTCAACACCAGACGGCCGTGGCCATATGCAGTCGCCTAGCTGAGGCTCACCTACCCTGTCGTTACACGTGCTACCTTAGATTTCTCATAAATAAATGCAACATAGTTTCATTTCTTCTCAGAATAAGCTGCAAGTGTAAACCTTGCGCCCACGTTCATCTCCTGCGGGCACACATGTTGAAATCTGGCGCACGCACGTACGAGGAGGGGGAGGCGATAAGAAGGCGAGCGTGCACGCAGTCGCGTGACTTCACTAGGGACATCTCCGCCTCGCAAATCTAGGGAACCGCACAAGACGAGATCTGGCAACACTGGTGTGTTCTGGTGGGGATTTAGTCGCTCCCGTCCGCACCACACGGGTCGGGGTCTTCCTCAGTGGGCAGGGCGCTCGGCGACTGCTGGTTCCTCCCGATCTGACACTGCTCTGGAACAGACACCAACTTCGATGCTTTCCATGTACGCCCATCCTCCAAGCGGAAAGAGTTTGGACCTAGCTGCTTGACTATTCGTCGGGGCTTGGAGTAGGATAGTCCCGCCTTTCCCGTCGCTGCTTGGGTACGAACTCTCACATAATCTCCTTCCCGGAACTTCGGAGCCTTCGCCGCTCGCCTCTCGTCTGTGTAAGTCTTCATTGACATCTGCTTTGCCTGAACACGGGCACGCAGCCGGCGCATGGCCAATGCAGGCTCTTGGAAGAACTCCTTGGACGGCAAGCCCACAATGTCGAGGCGAGTCCTGGGCTGGCGGCGGTGAAGTAACACAGATGGGGAAACCCTGTAGTAGAATGCGGCGTTGCTCTGTACACGGCCAGATATTCCACTACAGTCGACTGGACACATCTGTCTTCCAAAACAGAGAGTTGAATGAAGTCCTTTAGGCTTCTGTTGAATCTTTCCACCAAGCCGTTGGCTTGGGGGTAATATACGGACGAGACACCATGCTTGATTCCCCTCTCCTGCAGGAAATTTTCAAATACCTGGGATTTAAACTGGGGTCCATTGTCAGAAATTATTTCCTCCGTGTA